>NC_090371.1:228380723-228686223 GCF_036365525.1 Heterodontus francisci
ATATTGAGTCAGGAAACCTTCCTGGACACACCTGACAAAATCTGCTCCATCCAAACTATTTGCACTAAGGAGGTTCCAATCAATATTAGGGAAGTTGAAGTCACCCATGACAACAACCCTGTTACTTCTGCACTTTTCCAAAATTAGAGATCATTTGTCCTTTATCTCTAGATATCCCTGGCCACCAGATGGACGACTGAGCCGAGCTCTACATTTTGTGATACCCATGTGGCCTGATGTATTCTTTCCAAGCTATCTGTCTGGAGTGAGACTGGAATCACCAGCATTAGTTTGGCAGATGTTTATCTACCTATATCTTGTACTGATGTGTGGTGCACTGAACTCTCAAACTACACTGGTGTTTCTGGAGCCATTTCTTCAGTTTCAATGCTTCCTTCTTCTCCCAGTTCACTTTATGTATTTTACTTTGTCTTTTCCTATGCAAGATCATTATGAACCAAAGTTATTGAACATACAGCTTCTCAATAAAGGGAGAAAGAGATGATTTTCATGAAATAAATGCATCATGAGAGACAGCCATTCACATGCATGATTCTGCTTTGATGGTCATAAAACAAAGCAGGCGTGTTTACCAGCAGGTGTTCTGGACTTATCCAACCATTAATTCAGGAGATGTGTCTACATACTTATCTACAACTACTTTGGTATATCAAAAACCTACTGTTTCCACTGACATGTAAGCAAAGAGACAGTCACTGAATTATTATAGGAAAATATGAGCTGGAGCAGGCCATTAACCCCTCGAGCCAATTCCACCATCCAATTAGATCATGGCTGATCTATATCTTAACTCCATCTGTCACCTTGGTTCTGAAACCCTTAATACCTTCCCTAACAAACTGTATGGATGCTAACTTTAACAGGCCCCGAAATTGGACATGGGGATCGCAATGCACGATTAAGCCATGCCTGTTCAAAGTAATGCAGGTGGACAAATATTGTGGTGCCTGCTAATTAAAATGATTGTGGAGTGCATTCCCACCCTGAATGTGCTGTTGAGTAGCTGCACAACTCAGCAGGGGGTCCATGTTCATGTAAGGTTAGCATCACTTAAAGTTAACCTGTACTACTTAAAGGCAGACTGCATCTCTTAATAACAAGGTGCATTCTGCCTGCAGCAGGGGCTGAAAGTGGTGCAAGAGGAATTAAAGAAACTTGAAAAATGGCACCACATTAGGTTCTCTGAAACAGGGCTGGAGGTCTTGGTGCAGGAGCTGCACAGGGAGAAAAAGTTCCTTTTCCCTCATGGAGTGCTGAGTCCCCCCAGGCAGATGCTAAGAAGGCAATGGGGGCAGATAGCCATCGTGGACAATGTCAGCGGTCTAGCCCTGAGGATTTGGATGCAGTACCACAAGAAATTTAATGACCTGACACAAGTGAGACCGGTGGCAGGGATAGAAGAGCAGCGACAGAGAGCGAGAGTACAGTGAGACAGGCAGAGGGGATAAGAGAGCAGCATCAGAGAGCGAGACATAACGAGACCGGTGGTAGGGATAAAAGAGTAGCAACAGAGACCGAGATCACAGCGAGATCACCGGCAGGGGATAAGAGAGTAGTGACACAGAGCAAGAGCACAGCGAGACCGGAGGCAGGGAAAAGACAGCAGTGGCAGAGAGCAAGACACAGCGAGACCAACAACAGTTGGGGAGACGGTGGCATAGTGGTAATGTTACTGGACTAGTAATCCAAAGGCCTGGGTTTTTGCCCTTGGGACACGGGTTCAAATCCCACCTCGGCAGCTGGTGGAATTTAAATTCAATTAATAAAAATCTGGAATTGAACGCTAGACTCAGTAATGGTGCCATGAAACTATCATCGATTTTCGTAAAAACACATTTGGTTCACAAATGTCCTTTAGGGAAGGAAAGCTGCTGTCCTTACATGATCTGATCTACATGTGACTCCAGACCCACAGCACTGTGGTTGACTCTTAACTGCCCTCTAAAATGGCCTAGCAAGCCATTTAGGTCAAGGGAAAATAGGGATGGGCAACAAATGCTGTCCTTGCCAGCGATGCCCACGTCCCATGAAAGAATAAAAAAAAAGCAGTGATAGGAAAGCAGCGACATAGAGTGAGAGCACAGTGAGACTGGCAGTAGGGACAAGAGAGCAGCGACAGAGAATGAGAGCACAGTGAGACTGGCAGCAAGAAGGATAAAGGAGCTCTGAGGAGGGTTCAGAGCAAACCGAACGGGTTCGGAAAAAATATCAAATGTGATGTTACAGGAAAGCAGGTAAGTGATTGGTTGGTGACCATTTCTCTTTTTCTCTCAAAACTAGGGCATTTGTACAAATTTTGAGGTGGAAAATTAAACATTTCAAATCGATGCAATTATAACATTAAGTGAATTAATAAGAGTATTAGCACAAAGCAGGTCGAGAGGCACTAATTAAAATTAATAATTTATGCAATGTACTAACCAAATTGAAAAAGAGTGAATAGTTTTTTTTTCTTAGACCATGGTTGGGCAGCTGTGACCAGTTGTTTGCAATTCCTGCTCCATGTGGGAATTCCAGGACACTTCACAAGTCTTGGACAACCACGTATGTAGGAAGTGTCTCCAGCTGCTTTAGCTCGAGCTCAGAATTTTCGAACATAAGGGGCAGTTGGAGTCACTGCGGAGCATCAGGGAGCAGGGGAATTTCCTGGATCATACTTTCCAGGAGGTTGTCACCCCATAGACAGTAAGAGTTCAGGATAGCAGGTGGATGGCCATCCAGAAAAGTAGGAAGAGGCAGGATGTGCAGAAGTCTTCAGGGTGTGTGCCACTCTCAAACTCAGCATTGAAGACTGCTGGGAGTGGTGATACCCTGAAGTAGTGCCGTCCAGGCCATGGTACCAACGGCCAAGGGACTGTACAGAAGGGAGCAGCAAAGTGTAGAAATGCAGTTGTTATAGGAGATTCTATAGTCAGGTGGAGAGACAGGCATTTCTGTAACCTTTATCATGAGTCCCCATGTGCGTTGCTTCCCTTATGCCAGGGTAAATGCCATCAAGGAGAGGGTGCAGGATATTCTGAAGGGGGGAGTGTGCCAGAAGTTGTGGTTCATGTTGATACCAATGACATAGAAAGAGCAGGTATGGAGGTCCTATAGTCAGATTTTCAGGAGCTGGGGAGGAAGTTAAAGAGTAGGGCCTCAAAGGTAGCAATCTCTGGATTACTCCCAGTGCCACGTGCTTGTGAGAGTAGAAGTGGGAGATAGGGATGATCAATTTGGTTTTTGAAGCATGGTGCAGGAGGGACGGCTTCAGATTCTTGGGGCATTGGGGCCATTCTGGGGCAGAAGGCATCTATTCAAAAGTGACAGGTTGTACCTCACCAGGACTGAGACCAATGGCCTCACCAGGAAGTTCACCAGTATGGTTGGGGAGGGCTTAAACTAAATTGGCAGGGGGGTGGGTACCAGCAAATAGAAATAGAAAAGAGGAATAAGGTGCATAAAGTGAGAGTGTTGGACACTACCAAGAGGGGAGTAGTTCTGTATTAGATAGGAGCGGAATGAGAAGGACTACGAGGAATGCAAAGACAGGGTTATATTGCATGTATGTAAATGCGCAAAGTGTGGTGAATAAGGTTGGTGAGCTACAAGCACAAATGGCAGAATATGATCCAGTGGCAATAATAGAAACATGGCTTAAAATTGGTGAGCACTGGACGCTTAATATACCAGGATATAAACCAGGGTTGTCCAACCCTTTTGGGCAGTGAGGTGCATTACGATTTTTCCTCAGCCCACATGGCCGATAAGCAAATTTCAAAAGATAAAGGCATTAAAAATTTATCTTACTAATAAAAACAACAACAAATGTGCATTTTTGTGAAGAAGCTTTAAATGCAAAGACTAATTTATTAACTTACTTTCTCGTCACTATATTGAATATGAGGATGCACTTTTTTATGCAGTGGGTGGTAATGACCTGGAGCTCGCTGCCCACAAGGGTGATGGAAGTGGAGATGATCAATGACTTCAAGAGGAAGTTGGATGGCGTACCTGAGAGAAATTGACTTGCCGGGCTATGGGGATTGAACCAGGGAATGGGACTGACTGCATAGCTCCATGGAGAGTCAGCATGGGCTTGATGGACAGAATGGCCTCCTTCTGTGTGGTAAGCAAATAACTCTGAGTACCCCCTCCCCCACCCCCGTCTCTCTCTCTCTCCTCCTCTCTGCCTGTCCGTCTCTCGGTCTCCCTCTCCCTTCTCTCTCTGTCTCCCTCTCCCCCCTCTCTCTGTCTCCTTCTTCCCCTCTCTGTCTCCTTCTTCCCCTCTCTCTGTCTCCTTCTTCCCCTCTCTCTGTCTCCTTCTTCCCCTCTCTCTGTCTCCTTCTTCCCCTCTCTCTGTCTCCTTCTTCCCCTCTCTCTGTCTCCTTCTTCCCCTCTCTCTGTCTCCTTCTTCCCCTCTCTCTGTCCCTCTCCACCACCCCCCGCATCTCTCTCCCAATTCTCTCTCCACTCCCCGTGCATCCAGTGTTACCCACTCAATGTTCCCTGCTCCATGTTCCCCACTCCCCGCTCAGTCTTCCCGGTTCCCCGCTCAGTGTTCCCCACTCTCTATCCCCTGTCTCTCTATCCCCCTCTCACTCTGTTGCCCCTCTCTCTGTCTCTCCTCCCTCTCTCCCCCTTTCTCTCTCTCTCTCCTTGTTGCCCCCTCCCTCTCCTTCTCTCTGTTCCCCTCTCTCCCTCCCTCTCTCTCCTCTCTGTCACACAGTTGCAGAGAGTGGAATGCTCAGCAGATGGTTGGTCAGTTCTTTGAAAAATGACCACTGTCACTTTCACAGCTGACAGCTGCTGACATCGGGAAAAGCCGTTTCCCAACAGACTCAGGGTTTTCCAGCAGGCTTTTTAAAATAAAAGTTGGAACCTGTCGGAAAACCCCGAGTTTGTTGGGAAATGGCTGTTCCCAATGTCAGCAGCTGTCAGCTGTGAAACTGTCAGTGCAATAGTTTAAAAGCTAGTCTGACAAAGAGAAATTTCTCATCTCCAGCCACAGTGAGAATGAGAAATGGCCATGGGAACAGTTTACATCTGTGGGCCAGATGGAAACATTTGGCGGGCCGGATCCTGGCCCGTGGGCCGTATGTTGGACAGCCCTGATATAAACTGATCAGAAATGATAAATAAGGAAAGAAAAGGGAGGTGGGGTGACAGTACTGATTAGGGAAGACATTGTAGTGTTGGAAAAGGGGATGTCCTTGAGGGGGCAAGGACAGATTCCATTGGTTAGATTTGAGAAGCAAAGAGGGTACAATCAAGCTACTCGGGGTATTCTACAGGCCTCCAAATAGTGACAGAGTTAGAGGAGCAAATCTGCAGGGAAATCACAGAGATATGCAAAAACTATAGAGTGGAGATATTGGAGGACTTTAATTACCCAAATATTGATTGGGATAATGTTAAAGGGAAAGGAGGGGAAAGAATTTCTGAAATGTGTTCAGTATGTTCTCGGCCCAACTAGAAAGAAGGCATTGCTGGATCTGATGCTGGGGAATGAGTTGGGCCCAGTAGACCAAGTGTCTGTGGGGGAGCACTTTCGTAAGAGTGATGATCGTATCATAAGGTTTAGATTCGCAATGCAGAAAAGCAAGGAACGATATAAGGTAGAATAGCTATATTGGAAGAAGGCTAATTTCAATGCAATGAAAAGGAATGCAGCCAGGATAAAATGCAACCAAAGATTGACAGGAAAAACTATAATGGAACAATGGGTTATCTTTAAGGAGGAGATGTTTCAGGTACATGCTCGGTACATTCCAACAAGGGCGAAAGGTAGGAGAACCAAAAACAGGGCTCCTTGGATGATGAGGGAAATTATGATGAAACAAAGAGGGTGTATGATGCATGTCAGGTAAATTCTTCAAGTGAGAATCAGGCCAAATACAATAAGTTCAGAGAGGAGGTGAAGAGTGAGGAGGTAAGACTGGCAAAGTGAGAATATCAGAATAGAATGACAGTCAACATAAAAGGGAACCCAAAAAGATTCTACCAGCATGTAAATAGTAAGCGGGTGGCAAGAGGTGGAGTAGGGCCTACTGGGGACAAAAAGGGCAATCTAAGTTTAGAGGCACAGGGCAAGGCTAGAATACTTAATGAGTACTTTGTATTGGTGTTTAATGTGAAGCGGAATCTGACAAAATATTGCCAGAAATGGAGAGAGTAGAGGCAATGTATAGGGTAAAAGTTGAGAAGGAGGGGGGACTGGAAAGGCTGGCTATGCTTAGGTTAGATAAGTCACCTGGTCCAGCTGGCTTGCATCTCAGGTTGCTAAAGGAAGTGGGGGGTGGAGATAACAAAAGGGCTTTCAATAATCTTCCAATCTTCCCTAGATACGACTGAGGTGCCAGAGGATTGGAGAGTGGCAAGTGTGACACACTTACTCAAGAAAGGGTATAAGGACAGTTCTAACAAATACTAGCCAATTAATTTAACACCAGCAGTGGGTAAGGTTTTAGAAAGAATAATCAGGGGAAAAAAATCAACAGGCACGTGGAGAGGTTTGAGTTAATTAAGCCCAAATTTGTAAAAGGCAGATGATGATTGACTAATCCAATGGAATTTCTTGATTAAGTAAGGTTGATGAAGGGAATGCGGTAGATGTTGTCCATAGGGATTTTAAGAAAGTGTTTGAGAAAGGGTCACATAAAAGGCTGGTTAACAAAATTGAGGCTCATGAAATAGAAGGGTCAGTGTCCAATCGGATAAAAAGAAAATGGCTTAAGGACAGAAAACAGCGAATCATGGTAAATGGTTATTTTTCCAGACTGAGGATGGTTGACAGTGGTGTTCCCCAAGGATCAGTGGTAGGACCACTGCTTTTTTTTTGGTATATATAAATGACTTGGATCTTGGAATACAGAGTAGAATTTCAAAATTTGCAGATGATACCAAACTTGGAGGAGTGGCAAACAGTGAGGATGATATGAACTGCCTGCAATAGGCAGACAAGTGGCAGATGGAATTTAATAGACAAGTGTGAGGTGAAGCATTTTGGCAGAAGGGATAGGGTGAGGCAATATAGACTTAATGGCACAGTTCTAAAGAGTGTGCAGGAACAGAGGGACCTGGAGGTGCATGTGCACCGATCTTTGAAGGTGGCAGGACATATTGAGAGAATGGTTAGCAAAGCATATGGGATCTTGGGCTTCATAAATAGAGGCATTGAGTACAAAAGCAGGGAAACTATGCTGAACCTTTATAAAGCTCTGATTAGGCTCCAACTAGAGTATTGTACCCAGTTCTGGTCACCACACTTTAGGAAGGATGTGAGGGTCCTTGAGAGGGAACAGAGGAGATTTACCAGAATGGTTCCAGGGATGGGGATTTTAGACACAAGGTTTAGTTGGAAACGCTGGGTTTGTTCTCTCTGGAGAAAAGGAGATTAAGGGAAGATTTGATAGAGGTGTACAAGATTATGTCAGGCTTAGATAAGTTAGACAAGGAAAAACTGTTCTCATTAACAGATGATACAAGGACTAGGGGACATAGATTGAAAGTTTGGGACAAGAGATGCAGAGGAGTGGTGTGAGGAAGAACTTTTTTATACAACGAGTGGTAATCACCTGGAACCCGCTGCCCACGAGTGTGGTGGAAGGGGCGATGATGAATGATTTCAAAAGGAAACTGAATGGGCACTTAAAGGAAATAAATTTGCAGGCCTACAGGAATCGAGCGGGGGTGTGGGACTGACTGGTTTGCTCTGCGGAGAACCAGCATAGACTTGATAGGCCTAATGGTCTCCTTCTATGACGTAAATGATTCTATGACTCTCGGTGGTCAAGGTCAAGTGCAGCTTCATATGCCATATCCCACCAATGGGACCCTCACACACTGCCCCATTTCTCACACCCCCTTAACTAGTCTAGCAGCAGTCTCTATCAATGGCAACTTTTATCTGACAGTCATATGTCACCTGAACCTCACACACTTAGCACTACTGCCAGGCCACACACTCATATCTCATAGCTTGCACACAATGCCAGTTATTCAACTGCAGCACACACATCACCCAGACACATTGCACCACACTCACCTACACACTTCCTTCTCTCTTGCAGGACAAGGTGGTTCATAATTGGAGTCAGACATCTAACTGGCATGGGACAGGCACAGATACATATCCTTACCCCAGTGGAGGAGATGATGTTCGCAATCAATAGTAGTGCCAGGACTGAGGCCAAAGTCAGTGCAGGGGCTGAAGCCATTGAGAATGACAGGATGTTCCTACCTAATCCAACTTCCTAGCTTCCACTCCTCCCTCACCTCATAATCTCTTCTAATTGACTAGCTGCAGATAGTCTGCTGCTGAGAAGAATACAGTCCAACTCCAACTTGGCACAGAGCTTCATGGAGAGCTTGGAGGCCAACCTTTCCTATGCTATCACTTGGATTGTCCCGGGGAGTGGCAGTGGCTCCATGAATCATGAACCTGCTGTCCTCTCTCAGGATGGCACCCTTCATCCTTCCACAACTGCCAGTCTGCCAGTACCCTTACTGCTGCCTGTCAGCCATCCAGTCCATACTGCTGCTGCCCATACCGAGGTGGTGCAATCTAAAGCTGGGTCTTTTGGCCCAGAGCTTTTCAACGGCCTCTGACAAGGCCATCTGCAGTCTCCCCACTATAAGTCAGCAGCCTTCCACCAGCTAAAAGAACACAAGAATTTGGAGCCTGCCACAACTGCCATTCGATAAGATCATGGCTGATCTGATTGTGGCCTCAACTCTACTTTCCCATCTGCCCCACAGAACCCTTGCCTCCCTTGTCAATCAAAAACCTATCTAACTCAGCCTTGATTATATTCAATGACCTGGCCTCCACTGCATGCTAAGTAAGAGAATTCCACCCACTGAGAGAAAAAACATTCTCCTCATCTCTGTCTTAAATGGGAGACCCCTAATTTTTAAAACTGTGTCCCCTAGTTCTAGACTCCCCCACAAAGGGAAACATACTCTCAGAATCCACACTGTCAAGTTCCCTCAGGATCTTACTTTGTTATGATTCAATAAGACCACCTCTCTTTCTTCTAAACTCCAATAAGTATAGGCTCAACTTGCTTATCCTTTCCTCATAAGATAACTTCTTCATCCCAGGAATCAGTCAAGTGAACCTTCTCTGAATTGCTTCTAATTCAATGACATCCTTTCTCAAGTAAAGAGACCAAAACTGTACAGCGCAGTCTAGGTGCCAGGAACAGGCACGATGGAGTGATTGTAAGAGGGGGAAAAAACATCCATGGCAAAGCAAGGAAGTTAAGGATAACATAAAGACAAAAACTAAAGCATACCATATTGCAAAGGCCAGTGGCAGACTGGAAGATTGGGAAACTTTTAAAGATCAACAAAGGGTTACTAAATAAGTAATAAAAAGACCAATGGTAAATTATGAAAGAAAACTAGAGCAAAATATAAAAATGGATAGCAAAAGCTTCTGTAAGTATATGAAAGGGAAGAGAATAGCTAAAGTGATTTTTTTTTTTATTTCAGAGAGACAGCACTGAAACACTGAAACCTTTGGCCCACCGAGTCTGTGCTGACCAACCACCCATTTATACTAATCCTACATTAATCCCATATTCCCTACCACATCCCCACCATTCTCCTATCACCTACCTACACTAGGAGCAGTTTACAATGGCCAATTTACCTATCAACCTGCAAGTCTTTGGCTGTGGGAGGAAACCAGAGCACCCGGTGGAAACCCACGCGGTTACAGGGAGAACTTGCAAACTCCGCACAGGCAGTACCCAGAATTGAACCCTGGTTACTGGAGCTGTAAGGCTGCGGTGCTAACCACTGCGCCACTGTGCCGCCCCATGGAATGTTGGTCCCTTGGAGAATGTGACTGGGGAGTTAATAGTGGGGAACACAGAAATGGCAGAGACACTAAATCAGTATTTTGCCTCAGTTTTCACGGTGGAGGACACCAGTACCATCCCAATAGTAACAGGTCATGCAGAGGTTATAGAAAGGGAGGAATATAGAACAATCATCATCACTAGGGAAAATGTACTGAGCAAACTATTGGGATCGAAGGCAGACAAGTGCCCAGGGCCTGATGGCCAACATCCTAGGGTGTTAAAGGAAGTGGCAGCGGAGATAGTGGATCCAAAATTCCCTGGATGTGGGGAAGGTTCCAGTGGATTGGAAAAAAGCTAATGTAACGCCCTTATTCAAAAAGGGAGGGAGGCAGAAAGTAGGAAACTATAGACCAGTTAGTTTTACATCTATCATTGGGAAATTGTTAGAATCCATTATTAAGGAAGTAATAACAGGACATTTAGAAAGTCAAAACGCAATCCATCAGAGTCAGTATGGTTTTATGAAGGGTAAATCGTGTTTGACTAATTTGCGACAGTTATTTGAAGATGTAACAAGTAAAGTGGATAATGGGGATACTGTAGATGGAGGGGGCTGAATTTTACGCCACCCCAGCGGGTCGGATGGTGGCATGGGGGCAGGGTAAAATTGAGCGGCAGGCTCTGGGAGCCCTACCTGCCCCGCTTCCGCCTCCGGACAAGTTTACAGCGTCGAGCGGGGAGTGAGAAACAGCCCGCCCGCCCAAGGCCAATAAAGGCCCTTAACGGCCACTTAAGGGCCCTCACCCGCCTCCATGGATATTTTACCCACGGCAAGCGGGTGTGCAGGGGACGTGAAAGGCCGCCCAGTGATAACTGCCGGCCTTTCCTCGCCCCGGGGGGTGGCATGGCAGTTGGGCACAGGGTGCCCAATTGAGGGCCGCCCCCCGCCTCCCAACCCACCTTCGGGATCCAAGACACCCCCCCACCCCCCTCTGATGGATTGCGTTTTGACCACTCCAGCCTCACCAGGGAAGGACCGATCCCACTGGTGAGGCATGCCCCGACTGACCTTCCCTCCTCGATCCATGGCTTCGGCTGGGCTGCAGTCCCAGCATTAGCCACTGCTTCCGGTGGCGCTGCTGGGACTAAGAGCTGCCGGCCCGTTGATTGGCTGGCAGCTCACTGAGGCGGGTCCTCTCCCTCAAGTGGGTGTAAGTCCCGCCTCGGGACAATTAATGCCTGGGGACCCGTAAAATACGGGATGGATCCCCGGGCTAGGCGGAAGCGGGTTCACCACCGACTTTCACGTCAGAGTCCAGCTCCTGTCCATGCACCGTAAATTTCCGGCCAGTATATCTGGACCTCCAGAAGGCATTTGATAAGGTGCTGCACAAAAGATTAATACACAAGGTAAGATCACATGGGGTTAGGGGCCATTTATTAGCTTGGATAGAGGATTGGCTAACCAACAGAAAACAGAGAGTTGGGATAAATGGGTCCTTGTCTGGTTGGCAAGATGTAACTAGTGGGTGTCACAGGGTTTGGTCCTTGGCCCCCACTATTTACAATCTATATTAATTACTTGGAGACAGGGATAGAAGGTACTATAGCCAAATTTGCAGATGACACTAAAATAGGTGGGATAGTAAGTTGCAATAAAGAAATAAGAAATTTACAAATGGATATGGATAGGTTAGGTGAATGGGCCAAAATTTGGCAGATGGAATTTAACATGGATAAGTGTGAGGTTATCCATTTTGGTTGGAAGAATAGAAAGGCAAATTATTATCTAAATGGAGAGAAACTTCAGAGTGCTTCGATGCAGAGGGATCTGGGTGTCCTCGTGCATGAATCGCAGAAAACTAGTATGCAGGTGCATCAGGTAATAAGGAAGGCAAATTGAATTTTGGCATTTATTGCTAAAAGAATAGAGTATAAAAGTAGGGAAGTATTGCTGCAACAGTACAAGGCATTGGCGAGTCTGCACCTGGAGTATTGCGTACAGTTTTGGTCCCCTTACTTCAGGAAGGATGTGGTTGCATTGGAGGCAGTTCAGAGGAAGTTCACTAGATTGATTCCAGAGATGAGCGGTTTGTCTTATGAAGAGAGATTGAGCGGTTTAGGCCTTTACTCTCTAGAGTTTAGAAGAATGAGAGGAGATCTAATTGAAGTATATAAGATGATTAAGGGGATTGACAAAGTAGACATAGAGAGGACGTTTCCTCTGGTGGGGCAATCTAGAACAAGAGGTCATAGTTTTAAGATAAGGGGTAGCAGATTTAAAACAGAGTTGAGGAGAGAGTACTTCTCTCAAAGGGTCGTGAGTCTGTGGAATTTACTACCACAGAGTGCGGTGAATGCCGGGACATTGAGTAAATTTAAGAAGGAGATAGACAGATTTTTAATTAGTAATGGTTTGAAGGGTTATGGAGAACGGGCAGGAAAGTGGAGTCGAGGCCGAGATTAGATCAGCCATGATCGTGTTGAATAGTGGGCAGGATCGAGGGGCTGAATTGCCTACTCCTGCTCCTAGTTCTTAAGTTCTTATGTTCTGTGCTGTGTCATTCTATGATTCTATAAATGCTAGATTATGTTACAAGAAATCAGAGGTAGAGGTAGTGAACAATGTGATATCCATAATTCAAGTGCTTGATTTTCAGAAAGGTTACAATTTGTATTTCCAAGATTATTGGGCCATCATACAAAAATATTTTAATAATAATAATGGGCTAAAAATCCAGGTTGAGGGGTTGGAGGTGTGGCTCCCTGCCATACCAGGAAGGGATACCTAAGGCCTGGATTAGGCCAAAGGAATCTGCTGAAAAATATTTTTGCTTGCTCTTAGGAAATGGATGGGGACTTTGTCTGGATAATTGATCATTGATTCCTCAGGGATTGAGCACCATTGTTTTCTATGTTTAGATGGTGGCTTCAGTAGACCTATAGCAAAACCGATGCTCTCATCAGACAGAGGTTCCACTGGCCCCACCACCACTCCATCCAGAGCACAATTTCTTGAGAATCCTGTGGATCTGGGTTCAACTCCAAATTACAGGCTTGCCACCAGAATTTCACCTGTTATGCCTGCAAATTATTGTTTTTTACCTTTTAACCTCTGATGTATCAATCTGACATAGCAGCCTTGGGATCGAGAATAAGGCTAAGGGATAAGGAAGTATGTGCTTTACACAATAAGAGCTCCATCACATATAAACATAGAAAATAGGAGCAGGAGTAGGACATTTGGCCCTTCGGGCCTGCTCTGCCATTCAAAAAAGATCATGGCTGATTTCTTAATTCAGTACCCTGTTCCCGCTTTCTCCCCTTATCCCTTGATCCCTTTGGCATTAATATATAGATCTCCTTCTTGAATATATTTCATGATTTGGCCTCCACTGCCTTCTGCGGTAGAGAATTCCACAGGTTCACCACCCTCTGAGTGAAGAAATTTCTCCTCAGCTCAGTTCGAAATGGCATACCCCGTATCCTGAGACTGTGAGCTCTGGCTCTGAGCTCCCCAGCCATCGGGAACATCCTCCCTGCATCTAGCCCATCTAGTCCTGTTAGAATTTAATAGGTTTCGATGAGATCCCCTCTCATTCTTCTAAACTCGACTGAATGTAGGCCTAGTCGACCCAATCTCTCCTCATACATCAATCCTGCCATCCCAGGAATCAGCCAAGTAAACCTTCTTTGCACTCCCTCTATGGCAAGAACATCCTTCCTCAGATAAGGAGACCAAAACTCACAATACTCCAGATGTGGTCTCACCAAGGCCCTGTATAACTGCAGGAAGACATCCTTCCTGTACTCAAATCCTCTTACAATGAAGGGCAACATACCATTTGCCTTCAAAAAAAAACAATACCATTTGCCTTCCTAATTGCTTGCTGCACCCTGAATGCTTGCTTTCAGCGACTAGTGTACAAGGACACCCAGATCTCGTTGCACCTCCCCCTTTCCCAATCTATCACCATTCAGATAATAATCTGCCTTTCTGCTTTTACAATCAAAGTGGATAACCTCACATTTATCCATGTTATACTGCATCTGCCATGCATTTGCCCACTCACCCAACTTGTCCAAATCACATTGGAGCCTCTTTGCATCCTCCTCACAGCTCACTTCCCCCCAGCTTTGTGTCATCTGCAAACTTGGAAATGTTACATTTAGTTCCCTCACCCAAGTCATTAATATATATTGTGAATAGCTGGGGCCCAAGCACTGATCCCTGCGGTACCCCACTAGTCACTGCCTGCCACCCGGAAAAAGACCCATTTATTCCTACTCTCTGTTTCCTGTCTGTCAACCAATTCTCAATCCATGCCAGTATATTACCCCTAATCCCATGTGCTTTAACTTTGCACACTCACCTCGTATGTGGGATCTTATCAAAAGCTTTCTGAAAATCCAAATACACCACATCCACTGGTTCTCCCTTATCTATTCTACTAGTTACATCCTCAAAGAACTCCAGTAGATTTGTTAAGCATGATTTCCCTTTTGTATGCTGACTTTGCTCAATCCCGTTTATGCTTTCCAGGTGTTCTGCTATCACATCCTTTATAATGGACTCTAGCATTTTCCCCACTACTGATGTACAACTAACTGACCTGTAATTCCCTGTTTTTTCTCTCCCTCCTTTTTTAAAATAGTGGGGTTACATTTGCCACCCTCCAATCTTTAGGAACCGCTCCAGAGTCTATAGAATTTTGGAAGATGGCCACCAATGCATCCACAATTTCTAGAGCCACTTCCTTTAGTACTCTGGGATGTAGATTATCAGGCCCTGGGGATTTGTCAGCATTTAACCCCATTAATTTCCCAAGCACAATTTTTTTTACAATTACTGATTTCCCTCAGTTCCTCCCTCTCATTAGTCCCTTGGTTCCCGAACATTTAGAGTCATAGAGAGATACAGCACTGAAACAGGCCCTTCAGCCCACTGAGTCTGTGCCAACCCAACAACCACCCATTTATACTAATCCTACATTAATCCCATATTCCCTACCACATTCCCACCATTCTCCTACTACCTACCTACACTAGGGGAAATTTACAATGGCCAATTTACCGATCAACCTGCAAGTCTTTGGCTGTGAGAGGAAACCGGAGCACCTGGAAGAAATCCACGCAGTCACAGGGAGAACTTGCAAACTCCACACAGGCAGTACCCAGAAACAAACCCGGGTCGCTGGAGCTGTGAGGCTGCGGTGCTAACCACTGTGCCGCCCATTTCTGGGAGGTTATTTGTGTTCTCCTTTGTGAAGACAGAACCAAAGCATGTGTTTAATTGTTCTGCCATTTCTTTGACCCCGATTATAATTTCCCCTGTTTCTGACTGTAAGGCATCTACATTTGTCTTCAATAATCTCTTCCTTTTCACATATTTAGAGAAGCTTTTCCAGTCAGTTTTTATGTTCCCCGCAAGTTTACTCTCACACTCTATTTCCCCTTGCTTAATCAACCTCTTTGTCCTCCTTTGCGGAATTCTAAACTGCTCTCAATCCCCAGAGTCATAGAGTTATACAGCACAGAAACAGGCCCTTCGACCCATCGTATCTGTGCCAGCCATCAAGCACCCAACTATTCGAATCATATTTTCCAGCACTTGGCCTGTAGCCTTGTATGCTATGGTGTTTCAAGTGCTCATCTAAATACTTCTTAAATGTTGTGAGGGTTCCTGCGTCTACCACCTCTTCAGGTAGTGCGTTCCAGATTCCAACCACCATTTGGGTGAAATTTTTTTCCTCAAATCCCCTCTAAACCTCCTGCCCCTTACCTTAAATCTATGCCCCCTGGTTATTGACCCCTCCGCTAAGGGAAAAAGTCTCTTCCTATCTAACCTATTAATGCCCCTCATAATTTTGTATACCTCAATCATGCCCCCCTCAGCCCTCTCTGCTCTAAGGAAAACAACCCTAGCCTTTTCAGTCTCTCTTCATAGCTGAAATGCTCCAGCCCAGGCAACATCCTGGTGAATCTCCTCTGCACCCTTTCCAGTGCAATCACATCCTTCCTATAGTGTGGGGCCCAGAACTGTACACAGTACTCCAGCTGTGGCCGAACCAGCGTTTTATACAGCTCCATCATAACCTCCCTGCTCTTATATTCTATGCCTCGGCTGATAGAGGCAAGTACCCCATATACCTTCCTAACCACCTTATCTACCTGTGCTGCTGCCTTCAGTGATCTATGGACAAGTACACCAAGATCCCTCTGACCTTCTGTACTTCCTAGGGTCCTACCATCCATTGTATATTCCCTTGCCTTGTTAGTCCTCCCAAAATGCAACACCTCACACTTCTCAGGATTAAATTCCATTTGCCACTGCTCTGCCCATCTTACCAGCCCATCTATATCTCCCTGCAATCTGTAATGGGTAGGTGATGGCGTAGTGGTATTATTGCTGGACTAGTAACCCAGAAACCCAAGGTATTTCTCTGGGGACATGGGTTCGAATCCAACCACAGCAGAAGGTGGAATTTGAATTTAATTAATAAATCTGGAATTTAAAAAAATGACGGCCATGAAACCATTGTCGATTGTTGTAAAAACCCATCTGGTTCACGAATGTCCTTTCAGGAAGGAAATCTGCTGTCCTTACCTGGTCTGGCCTACATGTGATTCCAGACCCACAGCAATGTGGGTAACTCTTACATGCCCTCTGAAATTGCCTAGCAAGCCACTCAGTTGCACCTAACCACTACGAAGTCAATAAAAAGGAATGAAACCGGACGGACCACCCGGCATCGACCTAGGCACTGGAAACGACAACGGCAAAACCAGCCCTATCGACCCTGCAAAGTTCTCCTTACTAACATCTGGGGGCTTGTGCCAAAGTTGGGAGAGCTGTCCCACAGACTAGTCAAGCAACAGCCTGACATTGTCATACTCACGGAATCATACCTTACAGACAATATCCCAGACACTGCAATCACTATCCCCGGGTATGTCCTGTACCAATGGAAGGACAGACCCAGCAGAGGTGGTGGCACAGTGGTATACAGTAGGGAGGGAGTTGCTCTGGGAGTCCTCAACATCGACTCCGGACCCCATGAAGTCTCATGGCATCAAGTCAAACATGGGCAAGGTAACCTCCTACTGATTACCACCTACAGCGTTCCCTCAGCTGATGAATCAGTACTCCTCCATGTTGAACACCACTTGGAGGAAGCACTGAGGGTGGCCAGGGCACAAAATGTACTCTGGGTGGGGGACTTCAATGTCCATCACCAAGAGCGGCTCGGTAGCACCACTACTGACCGAGCTAGCCGAGTCCTAAAGGACTGAGCAGGTGGTGGGGGAACCAACACGAGGGAAAAATATACTCGACCTCCTCCTCACCAATCTGCCTGCCGCAGATGCTTCTGTCCATGACTGTATTGGTAGGAGTGACCACTGCACAGTCCTTGTCCCGCCTTCACATTGAGGATACCGTCCATCGTGTTGTGTGTCACTATCACCGTGCTAAATGGGATAGATTTCGAACAGATCTAGCAATGCAAAACTGGGCATCTATGAGACGCTGTGGGCCATCAGCAGCAGCAGAATTGTACTCAACCACAATCTGTAACCTCATGGCCCGGCATATCCCCCACTCTACCATTACCATCAAGCCAGGAGACCAACCCTGGTTCAATGAAGGTTGCAGGAGGGCATGCCAGGAGCAGCACCAGGCATACCTCAAAATGAGGTGTCAACCTGGTGAAGCTACAAGACAGGACTATATACGTGCCAAACTGCGTAAGCAGCATGCGATAGACAGAGCTAAGCATCCCAGAACCAACGGATCAGATCTAAGCTGTGTAATCCTGCCACATCCAGCCGTGAATGGTGGTGGACAATTAAACAACTAACTGGAGGAGGTGGCTGCACAAATATCCCCATCCTCAATAATGGGGGAGCCCAGCACATCAGTGCAAATGATAAGGCTGAAGCTTTTGCAACAATCTTCAGCCAGAAGTGTCGAGTTGATGATCCATCTCGGCCTCCTCCTGAAGTCCCCAGCATCACAGATGCCAGACTTCAGCCAATTCGATTCACTCCACATGATATCAAGAAACGACTGAAGGCACTGGATACTGCAAAAGCTATCAGCCCTAACAATATTCCGGCAATAGTACTGAACACCTGTGCTCCAGAACTTTCTGCGCCCCAAGCCAAGCTGTTCCAGTACAGCTCCAACACTGGCATCTACCCTGCAATGTGGAAACTTGCCCAGGTATGTCCTGTACACAAAAAGCAGGACAAATCCAACCCGGCCAATTAGGGCCCCATCAGCCTACTCTCAATCATCAGTGAAGTGATGGAAGGTGTCATCAACAGTGCCATCAAGCGGCACTTGCTTAGCAATAACCTGCTCAGTGACGCTCAGTTTGGGTTCCGCCAGGGCCACTCAGCTCCTGACCTCATCACAGCCTTGGTTCAAACATGGACAAAAGAGCTGAACTCAAGAGGTGAGGTGGGAGTGACTGCCCTCGACATCAAGGCAGCATTTGACCGAGTATCGCATCAAGGAGCCCTAGCAAAACTGAGGTCAATGGGAATCAGGGGGAAAACCCTCCGCTGGCTGGAGTCATACCCAACGCAAAGGAAGATGGTTGTGGTTGTTGGAGGTCAATCATCTGAGCTCCAGGACATCACTGCAGGTGTTCCTCAGGGTAGTGTCCCGGGCCCAACCATCTTCAGCTGCTTCATCAATGACCTTCCTTCAATCATAAGGTCAGAAGTGGGGATGTTCGCTGATGATTGCACAATGTTCAGCACCATTCGTGAGTCCTCAGATACTGAAGCAGTCCGTGTAGATATGCAGCAAGACCTGGACAATATCCAGGCTTGGGCTGATAAGTGGCAAGTAACATTCGCGCTACACAAGTGCCAGGCAATGACCATCTTCAACAAGAGAGAATCTAACCATCTCCCCTTGACATTCAATGGCAATAAATCCCCCACTATCAACATCCTAGGGGCTACCATTGACCAGAAACTGAACTGGAGTAGCCATATAAATACCGTGGCTACAAGAGCAGGTCAGAGGCTAGGAATCCTGATGCGAGTAACTCGCCTCCTGACTCCCCAAAGCCTGTCCACCATCTACAAGGCACAAGTCAGGAGTGTGATGGAATACTGTCCACTTGCCTGGATGGGTGCAGCTCCAACAACACTCAAGAAGCTTGACACTATCTAGGACAAAGCATCCCGCTTGATTGGCACCCCATCTACAAACATTCACTCCCTCCACCACCGATGCAAAGTGGCAGCAATGTATCCCATCTACAAGATGCACTGCAGCAATGCACCAAGGCTCCTTAGACAGCACCTTCCAAACCCGCGACCTCTACCAACTAGAAGGACAAGGGCAGCAAATACATGGGAACACCACCACCTGCAAGTTCCCCTCCAAGTCACACACCATCCTGACTTGGAACTGTATCGCTGTTCCTTCACTGTCGCTGTGTCAAAATCCTGGAACTCCCTTCCTAACAGCACTGTGGGGAAACATACCCCAAATGGACTGCAGCGGTTCAAGAAGGTCGCTCACCACCACCTTCTCAAGGGCAATTAGGGATGGGCAATAAATGTTGGCCTGGCCAGTGACGCCTGCATCCCATGAACGAATAAAAAAAAAAATCTAAGGCTTTCCTGCTCACTATTTACGGCACCACCAATTTCCGTGTCCTCTGCAAACTTACTTATCGTAACTCCTATATTTACGTCTGAATCATTAATGTACACTACAAACAGCAAGCGTCCCAGCACCAATCCCTGCGGTACACCACTGGTCACAGGCTTCCACTTGCAAAAACAACCCTCGACCATCACCCTCTGCATCCTGCCACTAAGCCAATTTTGGATACACTTTGCCAAATTGCCCTGGATGCCATGGGCTCTTACCTTCTTAACCAATCTCCCATGTGGGACCTTATCAAAAGCCTTACTGAAGTCCATGTAGTCTACATCACCTGCTTTACCCTTATCTACACATCTAGTCACTGCCTCAAAAAATTCAATCAAGTTAGTTTGACACAATCTCCCCCTAACAAAGCCATGCTGACTATCCCTGATTAATCCTGTCCCTCAGAATTTTTTCCAATAGTTTCCCAAACACTGATGTTAGACTCACTGGCCTGTAATTGCCAGGTTTATCCCTGCTACCCTTCTTGAATAATGGCACCACATTCACTGTCCTCCAGTCCTCTGGTACCTCTCCTGTGGCCAGAGAGGAATAGAAAATGTGTGTCAGAGCCCCTGTTCTCTCCTCCCTTGCTTCACATAACAGCCTGGGATACATCTCACCTGGGCCTGGGGATTTATCTACTTTTAAGCCTGCTAAAACAGCTAATACTTTGTCCCTTTCAATGCTAATATGTGCAAGTATATCACAATCCCCCTCCCTGATCTCTAGACCTACATTGTCCTTCTCCATAGTGAACACAGATGCAAAGTAATTATTTAAAACCTCGCCTATGTCTTCTGGCTCCACACACACATTGCCATTTTGGTCCCAAATGGGCCCTACTCTTTCCCTGGCTATCCTCTTGCCCTTAATATACTTATAAAATGCCTTAAGATTTTTTTTTACCTTGCCCGCCAGTGTTTTTTCATGTCCCCTCTTCGCTCTCCTAATGACTTTTTTTAGTACCCTCCTACACTTTCTATACTCCTCTAGTGCTTCTGTTGTTTTCAGTGCACCGAATCTGCCATAAGCTTCCTTTTTTTTCCTGATCCAATCCTCTATATCCCTTGACATCCAGGGTTCCCTGGACTTGTTGGTCCTACCCTTCACCTTAACGGGAACATGTTGGCACTGAACCCTCACTATTTTCTCTTTGAATGACTCCCACTGGTCTGATGTAGACTTTCCTACAAATAGCTGCTCCCAGTCCACTTCGGCCAAATCCTGTTTTATCATATTGAAATTGGCCTTCCCCCAATTCAGTACCTTTATTTCCGGCCTGTCTTTGTCCTTTTCCATAACTACCTTAAATCTTACAGAGTTATGATCACTATCCCCGAAATGCTCTCCCACTGACACTTCTACCACTTGTCCGGCTTCATTCCCTAGGATTAGGTCTACTACTGCCTCTTCTCTTCTGGGACTTTCTACGTACTGGCTCAAAACTCTCCTGTGCAGAGTTGCTGCTTTTTCCAGAAACTTTGTATGCCTACTCTTTGGATCTAATACTATCCCTAATTTCTTCTGTAAGCCATGGTTGAGCCACCTTTCTGGTTTTATTTTTGCACCAGACAGTAATGAATAAGTATTGTAATTCATGCACACGTTCTTTCTATATTATCCATTGCCTATCCACCGTCAACCCTTTTAGTAAAGTTCCCCAATCTACTGTGGACAACTCACGCCTCATACCTTCAGAGTTTCCTTTATTTAGATTCAGGACCCTAGTTTCGGATTCAGCTACTTCACTCTCTATCTTAATGAAGAATTCAATCATGTTATGGTCACTCCTCCCCAAGGGATCCTGCACAACAAGATTGTTAAGTAAACCTTTTCATTGCACAATACCCAGTCTAGGATAACTTGTTCTCGAGTTGGTTCCTCAACATATTGGTCAAAAAAAAAATCACATACACATTCCAGGAAATCCTCCTCCACAGTATTATTGCTAATTTGGTTTTACCAATCTCTATGTAGTTTAAAATCACCTATGATTACAGTTGTACCCTTATTGCATGCGTCTCTAATTTCCTGTTTAATGCCATCCCTTACATCTCCACTACTGTTTGGGGGCCTATAGACAACCCCCACCAATGTTTTCTGCCCCTTGGTGTTTCTTAGTTCCACCCATACAGATTCCACATCATGATATTTCTGAGCCAATATCGTTCCTCACTATTGCATTGATTTCGTCCTTTACTAACAATGCTACTCCTCCTCCTTTCCCTTTTTGCCTGTCCTTCCTAAATACTGAATACCCCTGGATGTTCAGTTCCCATCCTTGGTCATCTTACAGCCATGTCTCTGTGATCGCTACTAAATCATAACTGTTTATATCTACTTGCGCTGCTAATTCATCTACCTTATTGCGAATGCTCCACACATTCAGACACAATGCCTTTAGACTTGTCTTTTTAACATCGTTAGTCATCTTAGCTTTATTTTGCACTTCGACCCTATTTGTTTCTCACCCTGGTTTTCTCTGCCTTCCACTTTTGCTTCTTACCTTTCTGTCTTTCATTTGCCGCTGGCAATGATCTTTTCATCATCTCTGCTGACGGGGGTGGTACCAGGTGATTGGAGGGTGGCAAATGTTGTGCCCCTGTTCAAGAAAGGGAATAGGAACAACCCTGGGAATTACAGGCCAGTTAGTCTTACTTCGGTGGTAGGCAAGTTGATGGAAAAGGTGCTGAGGGATAGGATTTCTGAGCATCTGGAAAGACACTGCTTGATTCGGGACAGTCAGCACGGTTTTGTGAGGGGTAGGTCTTGCCTCACAAGCCTGATTGAATTCTTTGAGCAGGTGACCAAGCAAGTGGATGAGGGTAAACCAGTGGATGTGGTGTACATGGATTTTAGTAAGGCATTTGATAAGGTCCCCCATGGTAGACTTATGGAGAAAGTCAGGAGGCATGGGATAGTGGGGAATGTGGCCAGTTGGATTAAGAATTGGCTAACTGATAGAAGGCAGAGAGTGGTCTTAGATGGTAAATACTCAGCCTGGAGCCCAGTTACCAGTGGCGTGCCGCAGGGATCAGTTCTGGGTCCTCTCCTGTTTGTGATTTTTATTAACGACTTGGATGAGGAAGTCGAAGGGTGGGTCAGTAAATTTGCAGATGATACAAAGGTTGGTGGAGTCGTGGATACCGAGGAGGGCTATTGTCGTCTGCAAAGGGACTTGGATAGGTTGCAGTGCTGGGCTGAAAAGTGGCAGATGGAGTTTAACCCTGAAAAGTGTGAGGTCGTCCATTTTGGAAGGACAAACATGAATGCAAAATACTGGGTTAACGGTAGGGTTCTTGGGCATGTGGAGGAGCAGAGAGACCTTGGGGTCTATGTGCATAGATCATTGAAAGTTGCAACTCAAGTGGATAGGGCTGTGAAGAAGGCATATGGGCTGTTAGCGTTCATTAGCAGAGGGATTGAATTTAAGAGCCGTGAGGTGATGATGCAGCTGTACAGGACCTTGGTAAGGCCTCATTTGGAGTACTGTGTGCAGTTCTGGTCGCCTCATTTTAGGAAGGATGTGGAAGCCTTGGAGAGGGTGCAGAGGAGATTTACCAGGATGTTGCCTGGAATGGAGAATAAGTCTTACGAGGAAAGGCTGAACATTCTAGGCCTCTTCTCATTAGAAAGGAGAAGGATGAGGGGTGACATGATAGAGGTTTATAAGATGATCAGGGGAATAGATAGGGTAGACAGTCAGAAACTTTTTCCCCGGGTGGAGCAAAGCGTTACAAGGGGTCATAAATTTAAGGTGAAGGGTGGGAGATATAAGGGGGATGTCAGGGGAAGGTTCTTTACCCAGAGAGTGGTCGAGGCATGGAATGCCTTGCCCGGGGAAGTTGTTGAGTCAGAAACTTTAGGGAGTTTCAAAAGGCTTTTGGATAGGTATATGGATAAAGGAGAATGATGGGGTATAGATTAAATTGTCCTTGACAGAGGACAAAGGATCGGCACAACATTGTGGGCCGAAGGGCCTGTTCTGTGCTGTATGTTCTATGTTCTATGTTCTATGTTCTATCCTTGTTTCCCTGCTCAGATTT
Source organism: Heterodontus francisci (assembly GCF_036365525.1). Taxonomy (NCBI): domain Eukaryota; kingdom Metazoa; phylum Chordata; class Chondrichthyes; order Heterodontiformes; family Heterodontidae; genus Heterodontus; species Heterodontus francisci. Next base: position 228,404,261 of record NC_090371.1, read on the forward strand.
GCATCCCCCTGCCATTCTAGTTTAAACCCTCCCTGACAGCACTAGCAAACACCCCTCCTGAGGAAATTGGTCCCTGTCCTGCCCAGCTGCAACCCATCCAGCTTGTATGGGTCCCACCTTCCCCAGAACCGGTCCCAATGTCCCAGGAATCTGAATCCATCCCCCTTCACCATTTCTCCAGCCACGTATTCATCTGATCTATCCTGCTATTTCTGCTCTCGCTGGTACATGGCACTGGTAGTAGTCCTGAGATTACTACCTTTGAAGTCCTACTTTTTAATTTTCATCCTAACTCCCTATATTCAGCTTGTAGGAACCCATCCCTTTTTTTGACCTATGTCGTTGTACTGATATGTACCACGACAACTGGCTACTCGCCCTCCCCCCTCAGAATGCCCTGCAGCCGCTGAGAGACATCCTTGACCCTTGCAACAGGGAGGTAACATACCATCCTGGAGTCTCTTTTGCAGCCGCAGAAACGCCTGTCTGTTCCCCTTATGATAGAATCCCCTATCACTATAGCCCTGCCACTCTTCTTCCATCCCTCCTGTGCAGCAGAGCCACCCATGGTGCCATGAACATGGCTCTTGTTGCTTTCCCCTGAGCCATTTCCCCCAACAATATCCAAAGCGATATATCTGTTAGAGAGGGGATGGCCACGTGGGACTCCTGCACTACCTGCCTTCCTCTACTCTGCCTGGTGGTCACGTATTCCCTTTCTGCCTTTGCAGCATTTGCCTGCAGTGTGACCAACTCGCTAAACGTGCTATCCATGATGATCTCAGCATCGCGGATGCTCCACAGTGAATCCACCCACAGCTCCAGTTCTGTAATGCGGGTAGCCAGTAGCTGCAAATGGATACAATTCCTGCACACGTGGCCGTCGGGGACACTGGAAGCGTCCCCGATTTCCCACATAGCGCAGGAGAAGCATATCACGGGTGCGAGCTCTCCTGCCATGACTTACCTTTAGTTACTCCCTTTAATCAAAAAATACTAATTACACTAGGGGCCTTGTTCTACTCTGAACACTACCCACTACAATCTAAAGTCCTTAATAAATTACACTATTTAAAAAAAAACACACTTTAGTTGTTTTAGTTAGAGAAAGAGATGGAGAGCCAGACAGGAGAGGCTGTGGTGAGCCAGGCAGAGAGATCCTTTCAGTCCAGGAGCAAACAGATACTCTGAGTTCAAACTGTTTGTATAATTCAGAAAACCCAGGTTGCCAAGCAGGTTAGTCATGTGACACACTAGTCTCACCATGTTTTGGATTGTATCACCTTAACAGTCTCTGGAATGCTCCTCTTAACACACAATACCTTGTGATCAAGGTCCATTGTGGATTGAATGTGTCAGGAATTGTCCTTTATCTTTCCAAGCACCATCTGTTAATATGCAAATGTCTTTTCCAGCCACAGCTGATCTGTTTAACAAGTTCTTTCCTAACTCCAGTAACAGTTTAAAATCAATCTTCATGACAAAATTGGCAGGTGGGGGTCTAGCATGACATGATGTTTCGAGCTGCATGATCATGCATTGTCAAGAATTTGCTCATGGTTAATGAATGGAATGAGGGAAGGACCAGATGCATTGCAAATTTAAGAAAAAGGACCATGGAATGAAAAGGGACCATTCAGTCCATCAAGCCCATTCATTCCACATAACATAATATAATACATTTTATTATGGACCCACTGCTTGAAAATGTATGGAGCAGAGCAGAACTGGCAAGGGGCAGGCACACCTGCATCCCCAAACCCTACAGAGGAGCTGGTCCAGCCGAGCCTGTTGCATTCAGTAGCACAGAGAACATTGAGAATGTGTGCCATATGCCCCTTCTCAACTCCCCTTTAGATTCCAGTATAGGATAGCTCATTGCCAGCTCACCAGAAGGTGAGGTCACAGACGAGTTCTGCTATAGAGGACTCAGATGAGAATGTCAATGGGGTGGCATACAGGAGAATGCTGATGAGGATGCTCACCGAGATGTTTGGTGCATTGCCAGGCCTGCTAGACAGTGTCCTGTCACTGTAAAGGAGCATGGATGAGTCCAGCTCCAAGTTGGTACAGGGCATCTCAGAGGTTGGAGCCCATCCTTTCCAGTGTGGAAGTGATGGGCAAATCCATGACAGCATTTGCAGACGCAGCTGTGATGCAGTGTCCGCTCACCACCGTCTCACCTTCCACTGCAGCATAGGCGGAAACCACACAACGTCTCAGTGCTGTAGTGGAAGTTCAGATGGAGGTCATGACATGTATGCTTGCTGCCATCATGGCTGTGGATCTCAGTGCTCAAAGGGGCATGCAGGGTCTCTGCAGTCCAGCAATCTGTGTTGCAAATAATTATGAGGATTGTTGAGTTGCTGCCCCATAGGAGTGGCAGTGGACCTGCTGCCCCCTCTTCAGTTGATAGTATTCCTGTTCTCACCACAGCTACTCTGCCAGTGTCCTTGCCATTGCCTCTTGGCAGCCAAGACTGCTGCCACCCATATCAATATGTTGCAGTCTGAAACTGAGACTTCCATGACCAGAGCTGCTCGAAGTCGTCCTGCAAGGTCATCTGCAGTCTCCCTCAGTGCAAGTCAGCAGCCTTCCACATGCCATGCTGCAGCCAATGGGGTAGCACTGCATAGGAGCGCTAAAACAGGGAAAGGCACATGGATATCAGACATTAAGGGAATACACCAGGGTGCTTCGTTCATTTTTGTTTGCATAAGTGAATGCATTTTAGGATAAAAATGTAATGGAAAGATTATTGTTAATGGCTTTTATTGCAGGATCTTGGCCAAGGGAATGCTGTGATGGAACGCACCATGTGGTGGGAAATGGTAGAGCCATGGTGGTGAAGGGATGTTCCCCTCAGGGAAGCAGAGTCCAAGCAGGTCCTCTCAGACAATCTGTCTGGACTGAAGGTGTCTCGATGACCTCCTCCTTGCCTTCTCTGCCTTCTCGTCATCCTAACTCTCCTGAGGTGTCCTCCGGATGCCTGGTGGCAATGGCTGCACCCTCATGATGGCAATATTGTGGAGGACGCAACAGACCACCACAAACTTGAAGACAAGCTCCGGCGAGTATTTTGTGACTCACCCCGAGTGATCCAGGCTGCAGACGAATTGCTTTAGCATGCCAATCGCCTGTTCCATGATGTTTCTGGTGGCTGCATGTCTTTCACTCTGTGCTCATTATTCTCACATGGTCAGGTGGCCGGGGATGGTGGGGGAGTTGCTTTCATCAGAAAAATGTGGAGACCCTTGTCTGCAAGCAGTCACCCTCTGGTTCTTTGTGGAGGCCCAAAGGCAGTGGGAATGGCAGACTACCTCAGGATAAAGGTATTATAGCTGCTGCCAAGATAACGATCATTCACCAACATAATGGTGAATTGTGCACGGTTGCAGGCCAATTGCACACTGATAGAATGGTAGCTCTTGTGGTTCTTGTACCTTTCCTCATTGATATATGGGGCCTGCAGAGCCACATATCTTTTTTCATATAGCACCTCTGATGGATGGCGTACTGGGAGATGTTCACTATGCTCCTTCCTGGAATGACCCAATCATGTAGATGTTTAATGAGAACACGATCTTTTCAGCCACTGGCTGTGCCGTCCTAGCCTTGGTGTGATGCTGTAGGTCCTCTTGGAGAAAGTAGCATAGTTCTGTGACCATCTACTTGTTGAATCTGAGTCACCTCAGGCATTACCCCTGGGTGAGTTGGAGGTATGAAAAGTGTTACAACCAGGTGAGGAAGGGGTCTCAGGCTCCCCTTTTGCCCCTTCTCTGGTTTGGCCAGAACAGAGTTTAAAATGAACCAATCGGACAGGTTTTCTTGGGTTTAAACAAGAAAGAGGTAAGTTTATTAACATTATCACTCTAAACCGGTTAAAATTACTGAAATATGCGACGCATCCATGCTCACATGCATACGAGAGGCACACACACACAAATAGACAAAGAGGGGAAGAAAGAATTGGGAGGTTGAAGTAAAGTCTGTAATAAATGGAATTCAAATACTGAGTTGCAATGTCCTTAATCGAAGTTAAAATCTTGGAGTCTTGCTGGGGCCACGTGCACAATCCAGGCTTTCTTCTCTGGTTCCAGAAGGCCGAAGTGAGGTTTTATCTGTCTTCTTGGTGGTCGTCTGTAAGGTTCTGTAGTCTTGAGGCTTAGTAGCTGCCACTGTGGTTTCCCTGAGACTTTGCTGGAGAGAGACAGAGAGTGGGAGATCCTTTCTTCTTGGAGTTCAATTGCAGTCTCTTTTTCACTCTGAGGCACAATTCACAAATTCAGTTCTACACCAGCAGGTATATCATGTGACCACCTCTGTTTGAAATCAGAAGTTAATAGAGGTTTGTTTGAACTTCAGAGTTCTTCAGACATACTTGGGGCAGGGTGGGGGTGGGGGGGGAGGGATTTGACTCTTTCAAAGTCAAAGGGTGTCAGCAATCTTTGATCACCACTATTGACAAAACTAATATTGCTCAATGAATCAGGGAGCGCACCCATTGTTCCAGCTAGACTGGTTAATTTACCTCTGTCCCAGTCTTTGTCTTCTCTTATGCAAATATGCGTGGCCATCTTTAGCTGCTCAGTTCTGCTTTTTAAAAGTTATTTGTAACGTCCAGTAAAAAGTTCTCAAGCAAAGTTTCATACAATGAAATTAATATTTTTCCATTTGGCACGTAGTATGCTTTCTGTTACAACTCCGCGCCATGCTGAATAAAATGCGATAATGGGGAGCATTTCATTATAAGTTAGAAAGAAGAGAAAATACAGGAAAACACACATGCATTTCTCTCATTCATTCTCATCCATTCAGAAATCTTAAAAATTGTTGCAGTCTGTCTTTTCTCTCTAGTAGTGCTGCTTTAAATTTCCCTTTTCCCTTGAGGTTGATCTGAGATAGTTAGGTGTTAGCCAATGAGTTGAAACTTTCTTTAGTATCATCTGGCAATAAACTGGGAATAGGCATCTTTTTTTTTTATTTATTCATCAGCTGAAGATGTTTGGGCCCTGAGGAACTCCTGTAGTGATGTCCTGGGGCTTAGAATCCAAGATCGCCCCAACAACAGCAAAAATAGCAATGACTACAGTTGGTAGCAAATGGAAATAGGAACTCAAGAACAATAGAAAGAATTGATGGTAACCACATTATTACTTTGGGTGTTAGATGTAGGATTTTCAGATAAACACAGCCAAGTGAAAGAGATTAACAGTGTTTACATGAGCATGGTAAATTGATGCATCCCTCACAATGATGTATCTGTGCCAAGACAGAAATGCATGTAAACTACTTATTTTGATACTTTACTTTGACTTCTTACCCACGGTATTTCAAAGTGAATTATATGCTTTAGATCATGTATCTTGACTCTGTAAATGAATAACTGCATCACATAACAATAAATTGCAGGCAATTGCAGATTGTGTTCTGTATCTATTTATCCAAACTCCTTTCTGAACATAACAATATTGACTCATGTAAATGTTTAGTGGTAAATATTATAGATCAGTAAAGTGGGAGAAATACTTTGGGGTAACTTTTCATATTCACTGCCTGGCAGTAACCTGCTGAAGCAACCTGCTGGATATTCATCCCATTTGATTTCAGAGGGAAATTTGTATTATAGTGATACAGAACATAGTCTCCTATTCTTTGTCAGTGTACAGCAAAGATGAAAATTTACCCAATTGTAATGTGACATAAGCAGTATGTGATATTTGAAGGCAATGTATAGTGGACTCCTTTGTTCATGGCATTGTTTGCACTGACTGAAATATTTGCAAGGCATGGTCTAATGGTCAGAACTGATGAAAGGTCACAGACTTGAAACGTTAACTCTGCTTCTCTCTCCACAGATGCTGCCTGACCATCTGAGTATTTCCAGCACTTTATGTTTTTATTTCAGATTTCCAGCATCTGCAGTATTTTATTATTTTAGGGAAACAGTGTGACTGTGCAGTCACCAGAAGGAGTATGGTAGGACAGAAATTCTTCTTGCGTTAAAAAGTATCATGGTGACAAAAACACAACAGCAGATGAACCAGATCTAAGGGCTGAGGCGAAGCTGACATCTATCAATTTAGATGTCCAAGCTAGTGATGCTGTTGGCAGGCAGACAGCTTGCTATCCAGAGAAAGAAAAATTGGTTCCAGAGGGGCAGTCAAAATGTCCTAATCCTGACATGGTGACCAGAGTTCCCGAGACAACAGGAAGACCACGGCACGAGAGGCGACCACTAAAACAATATGAAGATTATGTATTGTGGTTATGTTCAAAAAGCATGGACATGTTTTGCTCTGATAAAGGAGGAATGTCATGATTGTATGTGTGGGCTTGAGTATTGGAGAATATATGGTACTTGGAAGAGAAACTGAAAGTAGCTTTGTGCTTGGGGAAAACATCTGAGCTGGGGGTTATTGTAAGGTTAAATAGTCTTTGTAGCCACAGTGAGAGCAGTAAGCAAGAACTCTTCAGAAGTCTTTAATAAAACACTTGTTAAATTTTTGTTATAGTTACAGCTGTGATTTCAAGTGTGATTCATTTCAGCCTGAGATGTGACACTTCCCACCTCTGCTCCAATTTGTTGGAAGACGGAGGGGCCTGCCACCACATGAGACAGCTCATAGTGAGCTTGGGGGGATCCTCTCCTTTTGGGGCAAACTATGGCCCCTGGAGGACCCCTCTGGCAGCGATGCTTGCACCACCAACCCCCCCCCCCCCCACCCCGCCCCCAGCAAGACCCCTCCTTCCCTCACCAACCAACACCCCACCCCATCGCCCGGGCCCGCCTGACTGGTGACGACAACCCTGACCCCACATACCTGTGTCCTGGGGTCTCCTCCCTCTTTGGCATTGCAGGCCTCCTGCAATACCGGCAGTAGCCATTGCTTCTGGTGGCACTGCCGGTATTGCAGAGCTGCCGGCCCTCCAGTTCTGGAGGCGGGAGCTTGTCCCTTAAAAGGGATGCATCCACGACAGTATGCAGTTAATTGGAATGGGAGTCCGACAGAAGGCCGAGATGGAGTCTCCACTGACCTTGCAGCTTGCCGCTGGACCCCCCACTGCCTGAATAAAATCCAGCCCAATAATCAGGGCAGGAAAATAACAGGCAGTTAATTAAGGAGATCCAGCATGGATTTGTCAAAGGCAGATTGTGTTTCACTAATGTAATTGAATTTTTTGAAGAAGTAATGGAGAAGGTTGATGAAGGGAAAGCAATGGATTTTAAGAAAGTGTTTGATAAAGTACCACATAAAATTGAGACTCATGGAATAGGAGGTTCAGTGTCAGCTTGGATTAAAATTTGCCTTAAAGACAGAAAACAGTTAGTTGTAGTCATTGGTTGCTTTTCAGATTGGAGGATGGTAGATAGTGGTGTTCCCCAAGATTCAGTGCTAGAGCCAATGCTTTTTTTGAGACATATAAATTACTTGGATATTGGAATACAGAGTAAAATTTCAAAATTTGACAATGATACCAAACTTAGAATTGTGGCAGCCAGTGAGGATGATACCAATTGACCGCAAGAGGATGTAGATCGGCTAGCAGAATAGGCAGGCAGGTGGCAAATTAAATTTAGTACAGAGAAGTGTGAGGTGATGAATTTTGGCAGAAGGGATAGGTCGAGGCAGTTTGCTTAATGGCACAGTTTTGAAGGGTTTGCAGGGACAGAGGAACCTGGGGATTCATGTGCATCAATCTTTGAAGGTGGCAGGACATATTAAGAGATTAATGAGCAAAGTATATGGGATCCTGGACATCATAAATAGAGGTATTAAGCACAAAAGCAGAGGAGCTATGCTGAACCTTTATAAAGCTCTGGTTAGGCCACAATCAGAGAATTGCGTCCAGTTCCGGTCATCACAGAAAGGATGGGAGGGTGCAGAGGAGTTTTACAGAATGGTTTCATGGATGATGAATTTTGGCTGCAAGGTTGGGTTGGAGAAGCTGGGGATGCTCTCCTTGAAGCAAAGGAGACTGAGGGGCGATTTGATAGAGGTTATGACTGGTTCAGATAAGGTCGACAAAGAGAAGCTGCTCTCATTATCTGATGGTACAGGAGTGGGGGACACAAATTTAAGGTTTTGCGCAAGAGACATGGGGGGGAGGGGGGTATGAGGAAAAACTTCCATTTGCAGCAAGTGGTAATCACCTGGAACTTGCTGCCTATGTTGGTGTTGGAAGTGTAGGCGATTAATGATTTCAAAAGGAAATTGGATGGCCACTTGAGGGAAATAAAGTTGTCAGAGCGGGGTAATGGGACTGAATGGATTGCTCTACAGAGAGCGGACAAGGACACAATGGGCTGAATGATCTCTTTCTATGCCACAATGACTCTACAACTATATGACTTTATAAATACTGCAGCTTTAAGAGCAGGTTAGAGGCTGTGGTGAATAACTCCCCTCCTGACTCTATCGACAAGGCACAAATCAGGATGGGGATGAAATACTCTTGTGCCTCAAGAAGCTCAACATCCAAAACAAAGTGGCCCGCTTAATAAACATCCCATCCACCACCTTAAAAATTCATCCCCTCCACTACTTACCTGGGAGCGGAGCGGCGACTGGCAGACTTGCGAGGAAGCTGATCCGGAGTGGCGGCTGTAAATAAAGAGCGAGGCTCGAGGCCCTCTTTCACCTACCTGGGAGCAGAGCGGAGCGGCGGGTGGTGGACCTGTGAGGAAGCTGATCCGGAGCAGCGGCCGGAAATAAAGAGCGGGGCTCAAAGCCCTCTTGAACATACCTGGGAACGGAGCGGCGGCTGGCTCCCTGTGTCTCTCAGTGCACACTGAGACTTGAAAAGAGGAAAAAAAAACTTAGTGACATCACAGGAATTCTGCAAGGTGATTAGTTGGGTAAGTAACAGCTGATAATGCATTTAAATTGCTTAAAAAAGGGGAATTTTTTTTTTAAATAAAACACCTCAAGTGATAAGGTGAGTAGAACTACTTAAATTAGTGTCATTTATTAAGGACTTTAGATTGTATTGGGTAGTGTTTGGAGTAGAATAAGACCCCTCGTGTAATTAGTATTTTTTAAAGGGAGTAACTAAATTAATTTACAGGTAGGTCATGGCAGGAGAGCTCGCACCCGTGGTATGCGCCTCCTGCGCTAATGTGGGAAATCAGGGATACTTCCAGTGTCCCTGACAACCATGTGTGCAGGAATTGTATCCATCTGCAGCTACTGGCTACCCACATTATGGAGCTAGAGCTGCGGGCTGATTCACTGTGGAACATCCGCGATGCTGAGGTGGTCACACCGCAAGTAATGGCAGCACAGTCAGAAAAGGGATGGGTGACCGCCAGGCGGAGTAGTAGAACCAGGCAGGTAGTACAGGAGTCCCCTGTGGCCATCCCCCTCTCAAACAGATGTACCGCTTTGGATACTGTTGGGGGAAATGGCCTCCAAGGGGAGAGTAGCAGCAGCCAGGTCTTTGGCACAAGGATGGCTCTGCTGCACAGCAGGGGGGATAAAGGAGTGAAACAGCTATAGTGATAGGGGATTCTATCGTAAGGGGTACAGATAGGTGTCACTGTGGCTGCAAACATGACTCCAGGATGGTATGATGCCTCCCTGGTGCTAGGGTCAAGGATGTCACGGAGAGGCTGCAGGACATTCTGAAGGGGGAGGGGGAGCCACGAGAGGTCATGGTACACATTGGTACCAACACCATAGGTAGAAAGAGGGATGAGGTCCTGCAACAAGAATTTAGGGAGCTAGGTAGCAGTTTAAAAAGCAGGACCTCTAAGGTTGTAATCTCTGGATTACTCCCGGTGCTACGTGTTAGTGAGTTTAGAAATAGGAGGATAGAGCAGATGAAGCTGAGATGGGCTGAGGAGATGGTGCAGGAGGGAGGGCTTTAGTTTCCTGGATCACTGGGTCTGTTTCTGGCCAAGGTTGGACCTGGACAAGTTGGACGGGTTGCACCTGAACCGGAATGGGACAAGCATCCTTGCTGGGAGATTTGCTAGTGCTGTTGGGGGTGGTTTAAACTAATTTGGCAGGGAGATGGGATACAGAGTGGAGGTACAGTAGGGGGTAATAAAGAACAGAAAGTGAGTTTGCCTGGAAGGCAGAGCAAATATAGACCTGGTAAGGCACAAGGGAAAAATGCAAGGTTGGATTGCATCCATCTTACTAGTAAGGCAGATGAATTGAGGGTGTTGATTAGCACATGGGATTCTGATATTATTGCTATCACAGAGATATGGTTGAGGGAGGGACAGGACTGGCAGCTGAATATTCCAGGATATAGAATCTTCAGGATTAAGGAATCAGTTACTGCAGTAAGGGGGATGACATCTTAGAAGGTTCCTTAAATGAGGCCATTTGGGTAGAATTTAAAAACAAAAAGGAGGCAATCACTTTGCTGGATGTGTACTACAGGCCTTCAAACAGTCAGGAAGGGACAGAGGAGCAGATATGCAGGCAAGTCTCAGAGAGGTGTAAAAATAATAGGGTAATAATAGTAGGGGATTTCAACTTCCCCAATATTAACTGGGACAGTCTTAGAGCAAAAGGCTTAAAGGCGGCGGAATTCTTAAAATGCATACAGGAGAGCTTTTTGAGCCAGTATGTAGAAATTCCGACAAGAGAAGGGGCAGTACTGGATCTAATCCTAGGGAATGAAGCCGGTCAAGTGGTAGAAGTGTCAGTGGGGGAACATTTTGGGGATAGTGACCATAACTCTGTAAGATTTAAGGTAGTTATGGAAAAGGACAAAGATGGACCAGAAATAAAGGTACTGAATTGGGGGAAGGCTGATTTCAGTATGATAAAACAGAATCTGGCCAAAGTGGACTGGGAAAGTCCACATCACATCAGTGGGAGTCATTCAAAGAGGAAATTGTAAGAGTTCAGAGCCAACATGAACCTGTTAACATGAAGGGTAGGACTAATAGGCCCAGGGAGACCTGGATGTCAAGGGATATAGAGGATTGGATCAGGGAAAAAAAAAAAAAAAAGGAGGCTTACGACAGATCCCCAGTGCTGAAAAGAGCGGAGGCACTAGAGGAGTAGAGAAAGTGTAGGGTGGCACATAAAAAAGTAATTAGGAGAGCAAAGAGAGGACATGAAAAAGCACTGACGGGCAAGATAAAGGAAAATCCCAAGGCGTTTTATAAGTATATTAAGGGTAAGAGGATAACCAGGAAAAGAGTAGGGTCCATTGCGGACGACACAAAGGTTGGTGGAGTTGCGGATAGTGATGAGGATTGTCAGAGGATACAGCAGGATATAGATCGGTTGGAGACTTGGGCGGAGAAATTGCAGATGGAGTTTAATCCAGACAAATGTGAGGGAATGCATTTTGGAAGATCTAATACAGGTAGGAAGTAGACAGTAAATGGCAGAACCCTTAGGAGTATTGACAGGCAGAGAGATCTGGGCGTACAGGTCCACAGGTCACTGAAAGTGGCAACGCAGGTGGATAAGGAGTCAAGAAGGCATATGGCATGCTTGCCTTCATCGGTCGGGGCATAGAGTATAAAAATTGGCAAGTCATGCTGCAGCTGTACAGAACCTTAGTTAGGCCACACTTAGAATATTGCGTGCAATTCTGGTCGCCACACTACCAGAAGGACGTGGAGGCTTTGAAGAGGGTACAGAAGAGGTTTACCAGGATGTTGCCTGGTCTGGAGGTCATTAGCTATGAGGAGAGGTTGGATAAACTCAGATTGTTTTCACTGGAACGACGGAGGTGGAGGGGCGACATGATAGAGGTTTACAAAGTTATGAGTGGCATGGACAGAGTGGATAGTCAGAAGCTTTTTCCCAGGGTCAGTTACTAGGGGACATAGGTTTAAGGTGCGAGGGGCAAAGTTTAGAGGGGATGTGCGAGGCAAGTTCTTTACACAGAGGGTGGTGAGTGCCTTGAACTTGCTGCCGGGGGAGGTGGTGGAAGCTGGTACGATAGCGACGTTTAAGAGGCATCTTGACAAATACTTGAATAGGATGGGAATAGAGGGATACGGTCCCCGGAAGTGCAGAAGGTTTTAGTTTAGACAGGCATCAAGTTCGGCACAGGCTTGGAGGGCCGAATGGCCTGTTCCTGTGCTGTACTTTGTTATTAGGGGCCAACGTGGCAATCTTTGTGTCGAGCCGGAAGACATAGGTGAGGTTTTAAATGATTACTTTTCATCGGTGTTCACTATGGAGAAGGACGATGTAGGTGTAGAGATCAGGGAGGGGGATTGTGATATACTTGAACATATTAGCATTGAAACAGAGGAAATATTAGCTGTTTTAGCAGGCTTAAAAGTGGATAAATGCTCAGACCCAGATGGGATGTATCCCAGGTTGTTATCTGAGGCAAGGGAGCAGATTCCAACCATGCACTGAGAGAATCTGACACAAATTTTCAAATCCTCTCTGGCCACAGGAGAGGTACCAGAGGACTGGAGGACAGCAAATGTGGTAACATTATTCAAGAAGGGTAGTAGGAATAAATCAGGTAATTACAGGCTGGTGAGTCTAACATAAGTGGTTGGGAAAATATTGGAAAACATTCCGAGGGACAGGATTAATCTCCACTTGGAGAGGCAGGGATTAATCAGGGATAGTCAGCATGGCTTTGTCAGGGGGAGATCATGTCTAACTAATTTGATTGAATTTTTCGAGGAGGTGACTGGATGTGTCGATGAGAGTAAAGCAGTAGATCTAGTATAAATGGGTTTCAGCAAGGCTTTTGATAAGGTCCCGCATGGGAGATTGCTTAAGAAGGTAAGAGCCTATGGGATACAGGGCAATTTGGCAAATTGGATCCAAAATTGGCTTAGTGGCAGGAGACAGAGGGTAATGGTTGAGGGCTGTTTTTGCGATTGGAAGCCTGTGACCAGTGGTGTACTACTGGGATTGGTGCTGGGACCCTTGCTATTTGTAGTGTACATTAATGATTTAGACATGAATATGGGGGGCATGATCAGTAAGTTCGCAGATGACACGAAAATTGGTGGTGTCGTAAATAGTGAGGAGGAAAGCCTTAGATTACAGGATGATATAGATGGGCTGGTAAGATGGGCGGAGCAGTGGCAAATGGAATTTAATCCTGAGAAGTGTGAGGTAATGCATTTTGGGAGGACTAACAAGGCAAGGGAATATACAATGGATGGTAGGACTCTGGGAAGTACAGAGGGTCAGAAGGACCTTGGTGTACTTGTCCATAGATCACTGAAGGCAGCAGCACAGATAGATAAGGTCGTTAGGAAGGCATATGGGATACTTACCTTTATTAGGCAAGGCATAGAATATAAGAGCAGGGAGGTTATGATGGAGCTGTATAAAATGCTAGTTAGGCCACAGCTGGAGTACTGTGTACAGTTCTGGTCACCATACTATTGGAAGGATGTGATTGCACTGGAGAGGTTGCAGAGGAGGTTCACCAGGATGTTGCCTGGGCTGGAGCATTTCAGCTATGAAGAGAGAATGAAAAGGCTAGGGTTGTTTTCCTTGGAGCAAAGAAGGCTGAGGGGGGACATGATTGAGGTGTACAAGATTATGAGGGGCATTGATAGGTTAGATAGGAAGAAACTTTTTCCCTTAGCGGAAGGGTCAAGAACCAGGGGGCATAGATTTAGGTGAAAGGGCAGGAGGTTTAGGGGGGATTTGAGGAAAATTAATTTCTCTCAGTGCGTGGTTGGAATCTGGAACGCCCTGCCTGAAGAGGTATTGGAGGCAGGAAGCCTCACAACATTTAAGAAGTATTTAGATGAGCACTTGAAACGCCATAGCATACAAGGCTACAAGCCAAGTGCAGGAATATGGGATTAGAATAGTTGGGTGCTGGATGGCTGGCACAGACATGATGGGCCGAAGGGCCTGTTTCTGTGTTGGATGACTCTATGGTTCTGTGACTCTACTGGTGCACAGTGGCAGCTGTATGTACCATCGATAAGATGCACTGCAGCAAATTACCCAGTTTCCTTCGATAGCACCTTCCAAACTCGTACTCTCTACCAGGTAGAAGGACAATGGCAGCAGAAGCACGTGAATACGTAAGTTCCCCTTCAAGCCTCACACCGCCCTGACACGCTGACCGTTCCTTCACTATTGGTGTACCTGCAGCTGTTTAAAAAGACGGCTCACCTGCTCAAGGGCAGTTCGGGATGGGAAACAAGTGCTGGCTTTGCCAGTGATTCTCACGTCTCATGATTGAATAAAGAAAAATTGGAAGGTTTGATTCATAAAGTTGGTTTGAAATGTTTGTTTTGCTGTGATTATTAGTTCAGTATTGTGGCCAAGAGGATGCTGTGATGGTCAGTAATAGGTGAATGGTAAGGTGTGGATCTATAGGGAATTATAGACCAGTCAGCCTGACGTCAGTGGTGGGGAAAATTCTAGAGTCCATTATCAAAGGTTTTATAGCAGAGCATTTAGAGAACAGTGTTAGAATCGGGCAGAGTCCGCATGGATTTACGAAAGGGAAATCATGCTTGACAAATCTACTAGAATTCTTCGAGGATGTAACTAGTAGAGTTGATAAGGGGGAGCCAGTGGATGTGGTTTATTTGGACTTTCAGAAGGCTTTCGACAAAGTCCCACATAAGAGATTAGCATGTAAAATTAAAGCTCATGGGATTGGGGGTAGTGTATTGCAATGGATAGAAAATTGCTTGGCAGACAGGAAACAAAGAGTGGGGATTAAATGGATCTTTTTCCAAATGGCAGGCTGTGACTAGTGGGGCACCGCAGGGATCGGTGCTGGGACCACAGCTGTTCACAATATACATGAATGATTTAGATGAGGGAACTAAATGTAATATCTCCAAATTTGCAGATGACATAAAACTGGGTGGGAGGATGAGTTGTGAGGAGGATGCACAGAGGCTTCAGGGTGATTTGGACAAGTTGAGTGAATGGGCTAATGCATGGCAGATGCAGTGTAATGTGGATAAATGTGAGGTTATTCACTTTGGTAGCAAAAACAGGAAGGCAGATTATTATCTGAACAGCTATAAACTGAAAGGGGAATATGCAACGAGACCTGGGTGTTCTCGTACAGCAGTCACTGAAGGTAAGCATGCAGGTGCAAGAGGCGGTAAAAAAGGCAAATGGTATGTTGGCCTTCATAGAGAGAGGATTCGAGTACAGGAGCAGGGATGTCTTGCTGCAATCATACAGTGCATTGGTGAGGCCACACCTGGAATATTGTGTGCAGTTTTGGTCTCCTTATCTGAGGAAGGATATTCTTGCCATAGAGGGAGTGCAGCGAAGGGTTACCAGAATGATTCCTGGGATGGTGGGACTGACGTATGAGGAGAGATTGAGTCGGTCAGGATTATATTCACTGGAGTTCAGAAGAGTGAGGGGCGATCTCATAGAGACCTATAAAATTCTAACAGGCTTGACAGGGTAGATGCAGGAAGGATGTTCCCAATGGTGGTCCAGAACCAGGGGTCATAATCTAAGGATACGGGGTAAACCATTCAGGACTGAGATGAGGAGAAATTTCTTCACCCAAAGAGTGGTGAGCCTGTGAAATTCACCATCATAGAAAGCAGTTAAGGCCAAAACATTGCATGTTTTCAAGAAGGAGTTAGATATAGCTCTTGGGTCTACAGGGATCTAAGGGTATGGGGCGAAAGCGGGAATAGGCTACTGAGTTGGATGATCAGCCATGATCATAATGAATGGCAGAGCAGGCTCGAAAGGCCAAATGGCCTACTCCTGCTCCTATTTTCTATGTTTCTATGTCGTTGAATGGGAAATTGGGGTTGTGTTCACTGGTACTGCAGTTGGATGAACCGATCACAGACAGCCGGGTCGAAAAGGTGATGTGTTGGTTACCCACCTCCCTTCTACCTCCTCTTCATTCTCTGTCTTCTCCTCTTTCTCCTCATCTGCTTGCCATATACCTGGTGGCAAGGCTGTGCCTTCATCATGATGAAACTTGGCAGGATGCAGCAGATCATGACAAATCGTGACATGCACTTTGGGGAGAACTGCAGGTCTCCTCCAGACAAGGCCAGGCAGAAGAAGCATTGCTGAAGCATCCCAATGGTGTGATCAATGGCATTTTGTATGCCAGCAAGCCTCTTGTTATATGCATCCTGCCCGTGTGCAGATCGGTTGCGGATCGGAGTCATGAGCCAGGTATCACCAGGTAGTCCTTGTCACCCAGTATCCAAGCTCTGGTCTCTCATGGTAGCTGAAATGCTGATGGTAGAGTGGACTGGCCTAGAATAAAGGCCAATGTGAATATGTTCATGGCCATGGTCACACTTCCACTTTCAATGCAATTCTTCCCCTGCTGTAAGGCTATTGGTCTCCCTGCAAGAGGTGGCATATTTCAGTGAGCACCTCCTTAGTAAAATGGAGATATTGCACTCACTGTTGATTGATTAGGTTGAGGTGGGGGAATTGCTACTTGAAGACCATGAGTGGAGATGGCCTCCTGCTGAGAGCCCTTCTCTACCCTCCTCCTCATCCCTCTTCGAGCAGCTTGTCCTCCTCTGTGCTACCTCTGCTTATCCTCTCTGTCATACTGCAGGCCAAGGGGGATAGAAACTAATGCACCCATAAATGGTCTCTGCAGAACCCTTGAAGTGAGAGCCAAGGCAGTCACCATGTGCCACACCCCTTCCCACAGACTTCAACAACATTAAATAACAGTACAAACCACCAAACACTTTTACCAACTCAGCAACAGCAAGTAGAAATCCATCAGCAACTAGCCTGAAACAATACAAAAAGTGCTGGAAATACTCAGCAGGTCTGGCAGCATCTGTGGAGAGAGAAGCTTGCTTAAAACCTAATTCTTTTCTAACCTTTGCCAGTTCTGATGAAAGGTCACAGACCTGAAATGTTAACTTTGCTTCTCTCAGTATTTCCAGTGCTTTTTGTTGCGTTTCAGATTTCTAGCATCTGCAGTATTTTGCTTTTATTTTAGTGTTTAATTCACTGCCACTTCTCTACCAGGAATGCCTATCGTGAAGAAGTTCTGCACTTCTCTCCAATGGGACTTTCATTTGTCTCTTTTACCTTGTTCACCTTCATTGCTTTCTATTTCCTTCCTGGTGTTTGATAAAGTGTCTACCAAAACTCATTTTCACAGCCACATCTCCTTCCTCAACGACTCTCTCTGGCACTGACTTATTCTATGTTGATTCCAACTGATGTTTCATCCTTCATGTTTTGACTCCACCCAGGTTTACAGGTTTCTCCGAGAAATACAACATTCCTCATCCTGCTCTTGCCACATCCTGAGATCCACACTCAGTGCCATGCGCAACCATATGTACACACTGGACCTCTCTCTTCAGAAGCACTGCCTCACCGTATCTCAAAGCTGTTCTACTCAGCAGTTTTATTTCATGCTTCATCTTATCAGCCACATTAACAAAAAACTTTTTTTCTTCCTTTCAGGTGTTAAGGAACACATGCTCCAGCAGCTGATGGGGACTAATGCCCCTCCAGATCCTTCTTCCCCTTCACTTTCCTCTGACCCCACCTCTTCTGATCTGACCCCTTGCCGTGTATTCAATATACCCTCTGACCTTCCTCTCTCTGATGCTGAACGTTCTGTACTCAAAGGACTCAGTTCTGTCCCCTTTTGCCCCCATCTGAATGAATTTTGCGCTCGGCGTGATGTTGAGGTCTTCCAATGTCGCCTTCACCTCCATGCTTACTTCTTTGACCAGGAGTCTTCACCCTGACCAGCAGACCCATTCACCCACCTCCAGCATTCTCCATTCATTTGGACCCCTCCCTCTGGCATCTTACCCACTCTTGATCTTTTCATTGAGAAATGTCGGCGAGACATCGGCCGTCTCAATTTCTCTGCTCCCCTCACTCACTCTAACCTGTCTCCCTCTGAATTTGCTGCACTCCGTTCTCTCAGGTCGAACCCCGACGTTGTCATCAAATCTGCAGACAAGGGTGGTACTGTTGTTGTCTGACATACCGACATCTACCTTGCAGAGCTCAGCGCCAACTCTCAGACACTTCTTCCTACCTCTGACTGGACCATGACTCCACCATGAAACATCAAGCTACTGTTCTGCAGGACTGTTACTGACCTCATCTCCTCCGGAGATCTTCCCTATACAGCTTCCAAACTCATAGTTCCACAACACTGGACAGCCCACTTCTACCTCCTTCCTAAGATCCACAAACAGGACTGTCCTGGCAGACCCATTGTTTCAGCCTGTTCCTGCCCCACTGAACTTATCTCTTCCCATCTTGACTCTATCTTTCTCCCCTGGTCCAGTCTCTTCCCACCTACATCCGTGACTCTTCTGACGCCCTGCATCATTTTGATAATTTCCAGTTTCCTGGCCCTAACCGCCTCCTCTTCATGATGGATGTCCAATCTCTCCACACCTCTATCCCCCACCAGGACGGTTTGTGGGCTCTCCACTTCTTCCTTGAACAGAGGCCCAACCACTCCTCCACCTGGCTGAACTTGTTCTCACATTGAACAATTTCTCCCTCAACACCACTCACTTCCTTTGAGTAAAAGGTGTTGCTATGGGTACCCGCATGGGTCATAGTTATGCCTGTCTTTTTGTGGGATATGCCGAACATTCCTTGTTCCAGTCCTACTCAGGCCCCCTCCCCCAACTCTTCGGTGCCGTTTCCTGCTCCCGCTCTGACTGGAAAACTTTATCAACTTTGCTTCCACCATTCTCTCACCTTTACATGGGCTATCTCCAACACTTCCCTTCCCTTCCTTGACTTCTTTGTATCCATCACTAATGTCCTTTCGAGAAGGAAATCTGCTGTCCATACCTGGTCTGGCCTACATGTGACTCCTGACACACTACAATGTGGTTGACTCTTAAATGCCCTCTAAAATGGCCCAGCAAGCCACTCAGTTGTATATAACGGCTACAAAGTCAATAGAACAGAATGAAACCTGACGGACCACCTAGCATCAACCTAGGCACCGGAAACAACAACGGAAAACCCAGCCCTGTCAACCCTGCAAAGTCCTCCTTAATAACATCTGGGGGCTTGTGCTAAAGTTGGGAGAGCAGTCCCACACACTAGTCAAGCAACAGCCTGACAAAGTCATACCCACGGAATCGTACCTTACAGATAATATCCCAGATACTGCCATCACCATCCGCAGGTATGTCCTGTCCCACCTGCAGGATAGACCCAGCAGAGATGGCGGCACAGTGGTATACAGTCGAGAGGGAATTGCCCTGGGAGACCTCAACATCGACTCCGGACCCATGAAGTCTCATGGCATGAGGTCAAACATGGGCAAGGAAACCTCCTGCTAATTACCACCTACTGCCCTCCCTCAGCTGATGAATCAGTACTACTCTATGGTTCTCTGAGCACTGAGGGTGGCAAGGGCGCAGAATGTACTCTGGATGAGGGACTTCAATGACCATCACCAAGAGTGGCATGGTAGCACAAGTACTGACCGAGCTGATAGAGTCCTAAAGGACATAGCTGCTTGACTGGGTCTGTAGCAGATGGTGAGGGAACCAACGAGAGAAAAATGTACTTTACTTTGTTCTCAATCTGCCTACCGCAGATGCATCTGTCCATAACAGTATTGGTAGGAGTTACCACCGCACAGTCCTTGTGGAGACGAGGTCCTGCCTTCAGATTGAGGATACCCTCAATCATGTTGTGTGGCACTACCACCGTGCTAAATGGGATAGATTTCAAAAAGATCTAGCAATGCAAAATTAGGCATCCATGAGGCACTGTGGGCCATCAGCAGCAGCAGATCTGTAACCTCATGGCCCGGCATATCTCCCACTATACCATTACCATCAAGCCGGGGGACCAACCCTGGTTCAATGAAGAATGCAGGAGCGCATGCCAGGAGCAGCAACAGGCATACCTCAAAATGAGGTATCAACCTGGTGAAGCGACAACACAGGAGCACTTGAGTGCAAAACTGCATAAGCATGTTGCAAGAGACAGAGCTAAGCGATCCCAGACCCAACGGATCAGATCTAAGCTCTGCAGTCCTGCCACATCCAGTGGTGAATGATAGTGGATAATTAAACAACTAATTGGAGGAGGTGACTCCACAAATATCCCCATCTTCAATGATGGGGGAGCCCAGCACATCAGCGCACAAGATAAGACTGAAGCATTTGCTACAAGCTTCCACCAGAAGTGCCGAGTTGATGGTCCATCTCGGCCTCCTCCCGAAGTCCCCAGCATCACAGATGCCAGACTTCAGCAAATTCGATCCACTCAAGTGATATCAAGAAACAGCTGAAGGCACTGTATACTGCAAAGGCTATGGGCCCTGACAACATTCCGGCAACAGTACTGAAGAATGTGCTCCAGGACTTGCCCCATCCCGAGCCAAGCTGTTTTAATACAGCTACAACACTGGCATCTACCCGGCAATGTGCAAAATTGCCCAGTTTGTCCTGTACACAAAAAGCAGGACAAATCCAACCCAGCCAATTCCCACCCTATGCATCAACTCTCAATTATCAGTAAAATGATGGAAGGTGTCATCAACAGTGCTATCAAGCAGCACTTGCTTAACAATAACCTGCTCAGTGACACTCAGTTTGGGTTCCGCCAGGGCTACTCAGCTCCTGAACTCATTACATCCTTGGCTCAAATATGGACAAAAGAGCTGAACTCAAGAGGTGAGGTGAGAGTGACTGCCCTTGACATCAAGGCAGCATTTGACCGAGTATGGCATCAAGTATAGCAAAACTGAAGTCAATGGTAATCGGGGGAAATCTCTCCACTAGTTGGAGTCATACCTCGCACAAAGGAAGATGGCTGTGGTTGTTGGAGGTCAATCATCTGAGCTCCAGGACAACACTGCAGGAGGTCCTCAGTATAGTGTCCTAGGCCCAACCATCTTCAGCTACTTCATCAATGACCTTCCTTCAATCATAAGGTCAGAAGTGGGAATGTTCGCTGATGATTGCACAATGTTCAGCACCATTCGCAACTACACAGATACTGAAGCAGTCCGTGTAGAAATGGAGCAAGACCTGGACAATATCCAAGCTTGGACTCAAGTAATATTCGTTCCACACAAGTGCCAGGCAATGACCATCTCCAACAAAAGAGAATCTAACCATCTCCCCTTGACATTCAATGGCAATAAATTCCCCACTATCAACATTCTAGGGGTTATCATTGACCAGAAACTGAACTGGAGTAGCCATATAAATACCATGGCTACAAGAGCAGGTCAGAGACTAGGAATCCTGCCGCAAGTAACTCACTCCTGACTCCCCAAAGCCTGTCCACCATCTACAAGGCACTATCCAGGGGTGTGATGGAATACTCTCCATTTGTCTGGATGGGTGCAGCTCCAACAACACCTCAAGAAGCTTGACACTATCCGGGACAAAGCAGCCTGCTTGATTGGCACCCCATCCACAAACATACACTCCCTCCACCACCGGCGCATGGTGGCAGCAGTGTGTGCCATTTACAAGATGCACTGCAGCAACGTACCAAGGCTCCTTAGACAACACCTCCCAAACCCGCGACCTCTACTGACTAGAAGGACGAGGGCAGCAAATGCATGGGAACCTACAAGTTCCCCTCTAAATGAGACACCATCCTGACTTGGAACAATAGCGCCATTCCTTCACTGCCGCTGGGTCAAAATCCTGGAACTCCCTTCCTAAAGCACAGTGGGTGTCCCTACCTGTCAAAGACTGCAGCGGTTCAAGAAGGCAGCTCACCACCACCTTCTCAAGGGCAATTAGGGATGGACAATAAATGCTGGCCTGGCCAGCGAGGCCCACATCCCATGAATGGATAAAAACAAAATCTCTGGGGATAGGCTGTCCACTAATATTCATTATAAGCCCACCGACTCCCACAGCTACCTTGACTACACTTCTTCACACCCTGCCTCTTGTAAGGACTCCATTCCATTCTCCCAGTTTCTCCGTCTCTGATGTATCTGTTCTGATGATGCAACCTTCCACAACAGCACCTCTAATATGTCTTCCTTTTTCCTCAACCGAGGATTCTCCCCCCCAGTGTGGTTGACAGGGCCTTCAATCGTGTCCGCTCCATTTCCCTCACTTCTGACCTCATGCCTTCCCCTCCCTCCCAGAACCGCGACAGGGTCCCCCTTGTCCTCACTTTCCACCCCACTAGCCTCCACATCCAGAGGATCATCCTCAGCCATTTCCACCACCTCTAGCATTTGGTACTGGCATCATGCATCTTCCCCTTCCCTCCCCTGTTCGCATTCCAAAGGGATCAGGGTGGTTGATGGTCGGCACAGACTCGGTGGGCCGAAGAGCCTGTTTCAGTGCTGTATCTCTAAACTAGACTAAACTAAACATAAACAAACTATCCAAGGTCCCAAACACCACTTTCAGGTGAAGCAGCGATTTACTTGTACTTCTTTCAATTTAGTATACTGCATTCACTGCTCACAATGCGGTCTCCTTTACACTGGGGAGATCTAACGTAGATTGGGTGACCGCTTTGCTGAACACCTCCGCTCAGTCCAAAAGCATGACCCCAAGCTTCCGGTTGCTTGCCATTTCAACAGTCCCCCATGCTCTCATGCCAACATGTCTTTATTTGGCCTGCTCCAGTGAACATCAACGCAAGCTCGAGGAGCAGCACCTGATCTTTCGATTGGGCACTCTCCAGCTTTGCGGACTGAACATTGAGTTCAATAACTTCAGAGCATGACTCTGAGGGTCTGGTCAGGACAAAGAAGGAGGCATATGTCAGGTATAGGCAGCTGGGATTAAGCGAGTCCCTCTAGGAGTAGAGGGGATGTAGAACTTAAGAAGGAAATTAGGAGGGCGAAAAGGGCCATGAGATTTCCCTGGCAGATAAGATAAAGGAGAATCCTAAAAGATTCTATAAGTATATTAAGAGTAAAAGGGTAGCTCGGGAGAGAGTAGGTCCCCTTAAGGATCAGTGTGGCAATCTATGTGTGGAGCCACAGGAAATGGGCGAGGTCTTAAATGAATATTTCTCGTCCATATTTACTGTAGAAAAGGTCATGGAAGCTGGTGAGTTCAAGGGAGGGAACAGCGATATCCAGGACCATATCAACATTACAAAGGAGGTGGTGTTGGAGGTTTTGAAGCGCATTAAGGTGGATAAATCCCCAGGGCCTGACCAGGTGTATCCTAGGATGCTATGGGAAGCAAGGGAGGAGATTGCTGGGGCCCTGGCAGAAATTTTTGTATCATCGTTAGCCACGGGTGAGGTACCGGAAGACTGGAGGATAGCTGATGTTGTGCCTTTATTTCAGAAGGGCAGCAGGGATAAGCTAGGGAACTACAGGCTGGTGATAAAGATGGGCTGGAGATGGACAGAGCAGTGGCAAATGGAATTTAATCCTGACAAGTGTGAGGTGATGCATTTTGAGAGGACTAACAAGGCAAGGGAATATACAATGTGCGGTAGGACCCTAGGAAGTACAGAGGGTGAGAGGGACCTTGGTGTACTTGTCCATAGATCTCTGAAGGCAGCAGCACAGATAGATAAGCAGGTTAGGAAGGGATATGGGATACTTGCCTTTATTAGCCGAGGCATAGAATATAAGAGCAGGGAGGTTATGATGGAGCTGTATAAAATGCTAGTTAGGCCACAGCTGGAGTACCGTGTACAGTTCTGATCACCACACTATAGGAAGGATGTGATTGCACTGGAGGGGATGCAAAGGATATTTACCAGGATGTTGCCTGGGCTGGAGCATTTCAGCTATGAAGAGAGACTGGATAGGCTAAAGTTGTTTTCCTTAGAGCAGAAAAGGCTGAGGGGGGACCTGATAGAGATATACAAAATTATGAGGGGCACAGATAGGGTAGATAGGAAGAAATTTTTTCCCTTAGCGGAAGCGTCAATAACCAGGGGGCATAGATTTAAGGTAAGGGGCAGGAGGTTTAGAGGGGATTTGAGGAAAAACTTTGTCACCCAGAGTGTGGTTGGAATCTGGAACACACTGCTTGAAGGGGTAGTAGAGGCAAGAACCCTCACGACATTTAAGTAGTATTTAGATGAGCACTTGAAACGCCATAAGGCTATGGGCCAAGTGCTGGAAAATGGGATTAGAATAGATAGGTGCTTGACAGCTAGCACAGACACAATGGGCTGAAGGGCCTGTTTCCATGCTGTATAACTCTATGACTCTATGACGTTAAACAGCCATTCCGGCTGATTTGACGCATCTTTTCAAAACTTGGACTGCGCAGGTCCAGTGAATTCCTGTGCTGACCATTCCATGCTAAATGTATGAACACATGTTCAGCTGCATGAGGGACCCCTCACTAGTGCTCTTCAAAGGGCTAGCAACCTGCAGGTGAAATGCTTTTGAGTTATTTCTGCTGTGGAAAAGGTTGGGGAAGTACTTTGATTTGTTTTTGGAGATTTATTTATTTATTTTATTTTATTTAGAGATACAGCACTGAAACAGGCCCTTCGGCCCACCAAGTCTGTGCCAAACAACAACCACCCATTTATACTAACCCTACAGTAACCCCATATTCCCTGCCACCTACCTACACTCGGGGCAATTTACAATGGCCAATTTACCTACCAACCTGCAAGTCTTTGGCTGTGGGAGGAAACCGGAGCACCCGGCGAAAACCCACACAGTCACAGGGAGAACTTGCAAACTCCATACAGACAATACCCAGAATCAAACCCGGGTCCTTGGAGCTGTGAGGCTGCGGTGCTAACCACTGCGCCACTGTGCCGCATCTCTTGGTGAGCTGCTGCATCCATTCAAAGAGAGCAGAAGATTTGGTCACTTCTATGCACCAAGTCTGCAAGATGTATTGCGGCAGTCGTTGCAGTGCCGTTGGGTCTTCAGCACAGCCAAGAAATGGAGCAGAGGCTGCAGTGGGTGGAAGTTCTGTGAAGAAGTAAGAGGAGAAGATCTCTCCACTGAAGGCCTTACCCACCATGAGTTTTCTGTCACTTTTCATACTTTTGTGATGGAAATCACTCAGTCAAATGGAGAGATATTAATTTCGTTGTATGAAATGTTGCTTGAGAACTTTTTACTGGACGTTACAAATAACTTTTAAAAAACAGAACTGAGCAGCTAAAGACGACCACGCACATTTGCATAAGAGAAGACAAAGACTGGCTAAGAGACAATGGTAAATTAACCGGTCTAGCTGCAACAATAGGGATGCTCCCTGATTCAATTAGCGAGATTGGTTTTGTCAACAGTGGTGATCAAAAGCTGTCGACACCCTTTGACTTTGAATGAGCCAAATCCCCCCTCCCCCTGCCCCACCGAATATGTCTGAAGAACTCTGAAGTTCAAACAACCCTCCGGGAGCTTCTGTTTTCAAACAAAGAGGTGGTCACATGACATACCTGCTTGTGCAACACTGAGTTTGTGAATTGTGTCTCAGTGAAAAAGAGACTACAACTGTATTCGCTGCTCACAATGCAGTCTCCTTTACATTGGGGAGATCAAACGTAGATTGGGTGATTGCTTTGCTGAACGCCTCCGCTCAGTCCGAAAGCATGACCCCACCTGGTCGTAACAGAGGGGGCTCATCCGGGATTGGACCCACAGACAAATGAGAAATTGGAAGTGGAAAAAATGAAATTGATCCCAATCAAAAAACAAAAGACTTCAATACAGGTTTTCTTGTGGTTTGTGTTGCCAGAATACTAACATGTCTGCGTCCGAAGCATACACTGAAGAGTCAGAGGCAGGGTTGGAATTGGATTTAGACAGGGTAACGGTAGCAAAAATACAATTCGAGCAGAAGAAACTTGAATTGGAATTTCAGAGAGAAGAGAAAGAAAAAGAGAGACAGGAGAGAGAAAGAGAGAGACAGGAAAGAGAGAGAGAAAGAACTTTCCAGAAGGAACAGGCAGAAAGGGAGCTACGCCGGCTTGAATTAGCTAGGGGCGACAGAGTAATCCCAGTGAAAGCATGGCCAATATGGAGGCTACAATTAACTCATGGCCGTGTGCTGAGCTTTTAAAATTCTCAAAATTGATCCCAAATTTCAGTGAGGAAGACATGGAAGCACTTTTTGTAACTTTTGAAAAGCTTGCCAGGCAGTTAAAATGGCCATCTAAGAGCTGGACCCTCTTGCTACAAAGCAAGCTAACAAGAAAAGCCCATAAGGTTTATTCCCTGTTGCCAGACGAAAGTTCATCAAATTATGAACTGACTAAAAATGCTATCCTTGGGGCATATGGGCTAGTACCAGAAATTCCAAACCCTTCAGAAGCAAGCTGATCAAACTTACCTGGAGTTTGAGAGAAGTAAACAACTGGCTTTTGACCAGCGGTTGAGGGCTCTTAAAGTACACCCCATGTATGAAAACCTCAGCAAGGTGATTCTTCGAGGAATTTTAAAACTTTCTCCCACTCTCTAAAAAAGACCCACGTGAAGGAACAAAAAGTGCACAGAGCGAAGCAGCCCGCAGTTCTGGCTGATGAGTTTGCTCTGATACACAACTCAGTTCCCCAAGGGAAAAACTTTCCTCATCACCCCCACAACATCGAAAAGGAAAAGAGGTGGGAGGGTGATAGGAGTCCAAGCAGTCCTGGGAGAGAAAGAAAAGCAGGACACACAGGGGGCCCTCCTCCAGCCAAAAAGGATAGTGCTGAAAGCAAGCGTGAGACCCAGAGATGGGTATGTTTCCATTGTAACAAGGAGAAAGCATGTAGAGTTAATCAGAGGACACCAGACCAGTGCAGGAGAAGGGGCCCTGATAGAAAGCACAGCAGACAGGCTGTGGCTTTAACTGCAACAGCAGCAAGAGCCAAGAAACATGCTGCTGTGGGTGCAGGAAAATTTAATAAGATCCCTGAAGGATATCAGGATTTTGTATCTGAAGGGAGAGTAACCCCATACCCCTCGAGTCGGGCAAACAAGCCCATAGACATACTCAGAGATCCAGGGCCACCAGATCCCTTTTGCTGGGAAAAAGGCATGACCTTTCCCCCAGAGAGTGCACGGAATGCCAGAATGGTAATGAATGGTAATGGAGGGCGGTGTACAACCGTACCTTTACATCGGGTGCACTTGGAGTGTGACCTAGTTTTAGACCGGTGACTGTAGGGATTGCTCTTAGTTTGCCCGTGGATGGGGTTGACCTGCTGCTAGGTAATGATCTGGTGGGGCAAAGGCAGTAGCTTCCCCAGCAGTGGCAGAGAGACCGAAGGAGATCAAGGAGAGAGGGCAGTGCCAGGAGATGGTCGCCTGCAGTTCCCCTGAATGTGCAGTGACTCGGGCCATGGCCAAATCAGCTCCTCCAGAGGATACTGAATTGGCACTGCAGACAGATGACCATGCTATCTGGTTGACTGAAACATTCTTTGGGAAGTTAGAGGACCCAAGGAATGGATTAAATGAATCTTCCCTAGTTGAGGTTCAGCAAGCCGACCTAGTATTAAGAGAGTTAGCACAGGCTGCCCAAACAGATATTGAGGCAGAGGGAGTCCCTGACTGCTACTATGTAAATAATGAGGTACTGGTGAGGAAGTGGAGCTGTCCTCACAGACTGGAAGACAAAGAGTGGACAGTCGTTCACCAGTTAGTGGTGCCGCAGAGGTACCGGAGAGAAATTTTAATAATGGCCCATGCGTAGACAATGGCTGTACTTGTCAGTGTATGAAAAACCAAAGCACGCATAAGACTGCAGTTTGAATTTAATCCTGACAAGTGTGAGGTGATGCATAGTGCTCGAGATTGGGAGGGTAATGGCAGCAATTGGGCTGGTTTTGAGATTGAGAGGGGACAAGGTAGTGATTGCGAGGTGCGGGGGGGTGGGGGGGGGGGGGGGGGGGGAGGTAGGTGGGTGCGGTTTGTGGTGAACAGCAGCAGTCCTTGTGGTTTGAATGTGGAGCCAGGAGGAGTCCTCCTGTTCTGTCCAGTTCAAGATTCAAATAAGTATATTTTACAGACTTATCTTTGTTAGTTGCATCCTACAACAATTCCTTTTAATTTAGCACGTGGTATCAGTATAGGCATCCAGGGCACTCAAAGCATTAACAGAGTGACACATTTCAATTTCTAAACTATACTTCACTCCTGTGATTTATGATGTGGTCAGCTGAGTATTTGGATATGTTGTTGCCTTGTAACACAAACTAAAACAGCTATTACTTATGTGCACTTGCTGTGAAGGTTCTTTCATACATATTCTTTCAGAAATGCAACATTCTGATTAGAGAAGAAATGAAATTTTCCAATTATGCTCTTCCTAAATCATAAACTAAATTCTAAAAATTCTGCCAATGTTATTAGGAACTGCTCAAATATTTACAGCTCTAACCTCGCACTACAATATATTTAATAGTGAACAAGATTATGAAGGATTTTACCAGTCGTTCACTGTGGTAAACAGTTCAATTATAGAAGACACCAAGTTAAAAATGAGGGCTGGAATTTTACGTTGTGGTGGTGGCCCCGCCCACTGGCTAAAAAGTTGGGGAAGAGCCTGCCTCCGCCAGGCCTGGAAGCCAAGCTGCAAGTTTACGTGGCCCAGGCCCTAAATTGGCCTTGGTCGGGACTTCTGTCTTTCTGAGGCCCATCAGCACCACTGGGTGATGTGGCCACTGCTGGGAAGACACCCAGCAAGAAGAGGACGATGGGCGTCGCCTTTCAAGAAAGTAAGTGGGGTTTGGGCCTCACCAGGTGTTTCATCTTTATGTTGTTTCTGGTTCCCAGATGTTGGAAAGAATCACACTTTAAACTTGGAAAAGGCTGGAGTCAGTCTTGTTTATTTCAGCACCATGCTTTGTGATGTAAAACCTGATTCCCCTGGTTCTTGGGTTACATATAACATGACTCTCAGTGCAGCCATGAACGTGGCCCCCTACTAAAACACTCACACATAACAACTAGTTCCTAGCTAATTAGTTCCTAACACTTCACAGATAGTATAATAATATATACATAAATAACACCAGGAAACAATTGAATGGGCACCGGCGAGGGGGTTGGTAGTTAGAGAACAGGTCAATGGGGGGGGGGGAGGGGTACTTTCTGTGGAGGCAGCCTGTGCTGCTGGGGGAGGCCCTCCTTGGGACACAGGGTGTCCAATCAGGAGGGACACTTCCCAGCCCACAAGGAGGACTCTAGGTATTACTTCGTGGCCTCCTCAGGTGCTGATGTCCATCCACTGCTGGTAAGTTACCAGCATTGGTGGTAGGAGGCCCTTAAGTGGCAATTAATTGGCCACTTTAGGGTTTCAGTTGGCCTGGGGTGGGCCAAACACAGTGAACATTGATAAATGGACAGCCTAATACAATCAAACCCAGAGCAATCAAACACAATGGGCTGGATTTTACCAACCACGCTGGTTTCATGGCCGGGGGGGGGGGGGGGGGAGGGTGGCCATAAATTGCCTCCGGGAGAGGGCTGACATGCACCCCAACGCTGGGAGGGCCCAGCGCGATCCTCCCGGCAGCGGCTAGGCCTCGTAGCGGCACCCCCATCGCTTGACAACAGGACCCCAATTTGAAGACTTAAATAAATGAAAATGATTGAATTAATGAACCTCACACCACAGCCTCATGTCCTGCTGCAAGCTTTGGCCTGGCAGCCGGCATGCCTGTGCCTTTGGGGAAACAAGACACAGCACTGGTATAGAGGTGGGGGAGGTAAATTTATCAGTGCAGTGGGGGAGAAAGGGAGGGGGAGACGGGGTCAAATTAGCATCATGGATGTAGGGGATGGTGGGAAGGGTTGTCTTTGAAAGTTTTTGCAGTTTGGGGGGGGGGGGGGGGTGGTGGTTGGAGAAAGTCAGATGGCAAAGTTAAGTATTTTGGGGAGAAGGGTAAATAATTAATTTAATTGTTATTGAGGGGGGTGGGAGAGAGGCAAAAGTGATGTATTTATTTTAATATAATTTACCTTTAAATATTTAAATTATCCTGTAGGGCCAACAGCCCTTTGAAAATGGCGTCAGCGCCTGCACACAGGCAGCTGATGCCATTGCCGAGGACGGTTAGCTCGCCGCCTCCACGTGATTGGGGGTGGCTTCCTTGGGGATGAAAATGAACTGCTTCATGGAAGATTGCAGCGGCTCTCTGGCATATGGCCCATGTCAACGTTGCCCCATTTCTTCATCTTGCTGCTGATCTCAAATCTCAAGTGTTTAATCTGTTTTGGACCTGATACTGACAAAGCAAGTTTGTGGTCATGATTTGGCCATTTGATTTGAATGCAATCTCTAACTTTAAATTGCGGTTCTCTTGTGCCTGTGCGTTTAACAAACTATCTTTTATTTTATCTTGTTGCTTTGCGATTTCATCAGCTTTTGCTCTGACATTCTTATTAACTGGTAGAGATGGCTTAAGAAAGGTCAGTGACATGTGCAAGTTAGAACCTATCATAAGCTTGGCTGGTGTCTTTCAGGTCAGAGAATGTGTTGGCTTTACTCCAGCTGCTGTCACTCAATAACCTCGAAAGTCAATCTCGGGTGCCGCAAATGTGCATTTGTCCTCGTTGAGCGTCAAATTGTGTTTTGCAAGTCAAGTGAGCACTGCTGATAATGTTCAGCTTCGTCCCTTCCATGGACAATGACATCATCAAGTAGGTTGAGCATTCCCTCAACATCCGACAAGACTAAAGAAACGATCTTCTGGAATGCACTAGGTGCTGAACTTAGTCCATTGGCATTCTGCGGTACTGAAACACACCTTCATTGGTAACAAAAGCTTTAAGATATCATCTTTGTTCTGCTAGAGATATCTGAAGATAACTCTGTTGCATATCAAGCTTTGTAAAGACTGTGGAGTCATGAAATGATGCTGACAGTTCTTGAATTGTAGGAAGTTCATATTTGTCTGGTATGATAAATTTGTTCACTGCCTTAAGGTAAAAGCATAGTCTAAGTTCACCATTTTTTCAACGTTTAATGACTAGATTTGATATCCACGGTGATTAGTTGATTTTCTCAATGATACCATCTGCTTCTAGTCATTTCAGCTCCTGTGACACTTCAGCACTGATTGGAAATGGCAACCGTTTCAAATTTTGTGAAACTGGTTGAATTGATGTGTCAATGCAAGGAACATGAAAGTTCCCCTTGATCTCCCCAAATCCAATAATAAGGAAGGATACTGGAGTGTATAATCTGCATCATCAATCCCATTAATTTGTGTTCCGGTGGGGTCTTCAAATTTGAATCCAAGCCTATAAGGTTTACCCCCACAAGCAGTTAACTAAAAATTCTCTAAGTTAAGAGAAGTTAAGTTTTATTCCAACCTTAAAACAGGAGTATACAAGTTCTTTGGGAGCAGTTGCAGCTAGTTACTTAGGTAGCTGGCTTAAAGTGGTTTTCAGAAGTTTGAATCAGTTATTTTTACAGAAATTATAAAAGCAGGGCTTCCTTAGTGCTGCTTTGTCTGCACGGAGTGCTGTTTTGAGTGCACAGTGAGTAAAGTGGGTGTTTGATGAGTGAGGGAGTTCGGTGAGAGAGGTGCTTCTTTCTTTCTTGTTCTACATTTTTTCAGGCTCCAGTAGCTGGCTCTTACTTCAGCACAGGGGAAGAAGATAATTGGTGAGTAACTGGGAAGTTATTCTACTTATTCTAATTGTAATAAATAGTTTTTAAAGTTACGGTATGGCGGTCAGCTCAGCCAAGTGGAATGCACATCCTGCGGTATGTGGCAAGTCATGGATGCACCATGTGTCATAGAAACATAGAAAATAGGAACAGGAGTAGGCCATCGGCCCTTCAAGCCTGCTGCGCCATTCATTATGATCATGGCTGATCATCCAACTCAGTAACCCTTTCCCCCGATATCCTTTGATCCCTTTTGTCCCAAGAGCTATATCTAACTCCTTCTTGAAAACATACAATGTTTTGGCCTCAACTGCTTTCTGTGGTATTGAATTCCACAGGCTCACGACTCTCTGGGTGAAGAAATTTCTCCTCATCACAGTCCTGAAAGGTTTACCCTGTATCATAGAGTCATACAACACTCAAACAGACCCTTCGGCCCACCGAGTCTGTGCCAACCATCAACTACCCATTTATACTAATCCTACATTAATCCCATATTCCCTACTACATCCCCACCTACCCTCAATTCTCCTATACTAGGGGCAACTTACAATGGCCAATTTACCCATCAACCTGCAAGTGTTTGGCTGTGGAAGGAAACCAGAGCACTCAGCAGAAACCCACACAGTCACAGGGAGAACTTGCAAAGTCCTCAAAGGCAGTACTCAGAACTGAACCCGGGTCACTGGAGCTGTGAGGCTGCGGTACTAACCACTGTGCCGCTCTTAGACTGTATCCTTAGACTACGACCCCTCATTCTGGACTCCCCACTATTGGGAACATCCTTCCTGCATCTACCCTGTCAAGTCCTGTTAGAATTTTATAGATTTCCATGAGATCCCACCTCACTCTTCTGAACTCCAGAGAATATAATCCTAACCAATTCAATCTCTCCTCATACGTCAGTCCCACCATCCCAGGAATCAGTCTGGTAAACCTTCGCTGCACTCCCTCTATAGCAAGAGCATCCTTCCTCAGATAAGGAGACCAAAACTGCACACAATATTCCAGGTGTGGCCTCACCAAGGCCTTGAATAATTGCAGCAAGACATCCCTGCTTCTGTACTCGAATCCTCTCGCTATGAAGGCCAACATACCATTTGCCTTTTTCCCACACCATCCCCATATCCCCTTGTGTCATTTGTATTTAGAAATCTGTCAATCTCTGCTTTAAACATACTCAATGACTGAGCTTCCACAACCTTCTGGGGTACAGAATTCCAAACATTCACAATCCTCTCAGAAAAGAAATTTCTCCTCATCTCTGTCCTAAGTGTCTTCCTTCTTATTTTGAAATTGTGTCCCCTGGTTCTGGACTCCCCAATCACGGGAAACATCTTACCTGCATCTACCCTGTCTATCCTTTTGAATATTTTGTAGGTTTCAATGAGATCACCTCTTATTCTTTGAAACTTTAGAGAATACAGGCCCAGTGTCCCCACTCTCTCTCCATAGGACAGTGCCGCCATCCCGGAAACAAGCCTGATGAACCTTCATTGCACTCCCTCTATGGCAATAATATCCTTCCTAAAGTAAGGGAACCAAACAGCACACAATACTCCAGGGCTGGTCTGACCAAGGTTCTATACAACTGGAGCAAGACCTCACTACTCCTGTACTCAAATCCTCTTGCGATAAAGGCGAACATACCATTAGCCTTCTCAATTGTTTGCTGCACCTGCATGTTAGTTTTCAGTGACTTATTGACAAAGACACCCACGTCCCTTTGTACATCTACACTTTCTAATCTCTTACCGTTTAAGAAATACTCTGCACATTTGTTCCAAACTGGAAGGAAATAAAAATGGTAACAGGAAACAGAAAAGTAGCAAGCGACATTAGAAAGCAGGCAAAACAAAGATTCGCATCAACTAGGCTTAGAATAAGAAGAATGTCAAGAAGACAATTTTTAAGGGCACTCTACCTGAATGCATACAGCATTTGCAAGATGATTTAATGGCCCAATTAGAGGTAAATGGGTATGATCTAATTGCCATTACCGAAACATGGCTGCAGGGTGACCAAGACTGGGATCTGAATATTCAAGGATATTTGACATTTAGGAAGGAAAAAAGGAAAAGGAGGTGGTGTTGCATTGATAATAATGGACGGGATCAGTGCATGAGTAAGGCAGGACCTCAGATCAGAAGAACAAAATGTGGAATCTGTTTGGGTGGAGCTAAGAAACAGCAAGGGACAGCAAACATTGGAAGGAGCTGTTTATAGGCCACCAAACAGTAGTGGTACTGTGGGGCATGGTATTAATCCGGAGATTAGAAAAGCATGTAGCGTGGGTAATACAGTAATCATGGGTGACTTCAAATGCATATAGACTGGGTAAACCTAATGAGCACTAATGCTTTGGAGGAAGAGTTTCTGGAGTGTGTTAGGGATGATTTTCTAGAGCATAATTTGAAGGAACTGACTCGAGAACAGGCTATTTTAGATCTACTTTTATGTAATGAGGAAGGGCAAATTAATAATCTTGTTGTAAAAGAATCCTCAGGGATAAGTGACCATATTATGATAGAATTTTATGTTATATTTGAAAGTGAGTTAGTTCAATCTGAAGCCAGGGTATTAAATTTGAACAAAGGAAATTATGAAGGTATGAAGGGCAAATTGGCTGAGGTGGATTGGGAAAATACATTAAAAGATATGACAGTACATAGGCAATGGATAGTCTTTAAAGAATTATTGCATAGTTTACAGCAACTATACATTCCTTCAAGGCACAGAAACCCCAAAAGAAAAGGCAGTCAATCGTGACTAACAAAGGAAGTTAGGACTGTACAAGATTAAAAGAAAAGGCCTATAAAGTTGCCAGCAATAGTAGTAAACCTGAGGATTGGGAGGATTTTAGAATAGAGGGGACCAAGAAACTGATAAAGAAAGGGAGAATAGAATATGAATGTAAGCTAGCAAAAACCATAAAAACAGACTGCAAAAGCTTCTATAGGTATATGAAAAGGAAATGTTTGGCTAAGACAAATGTGGGTCCATTACAGGCAGAGTCAGGAGAATTTATAATGGGAAATTGAGAAATGGCTCAGAAGCTAAGTGATTACTTTGTATCTGTCTTCACTGAGGAAGATGCAAGAAATCTCCCAGAATTAGAGATCCAAGGGACTAGGGAGAATGAGGAATTGAAAGAAATTAGTATTAGTAAGAAGATTTTATTGGAGAAATTAATGGGGCTGGAGGTTGATAAGTCCCCGGGACCTGATATTCTACATCCCAGAGTGCTGAAAGAGGTAGCTATGGGGATAATGAATGCATTGGTAATCATCTTCCAAAATTTTATAGATTCTGGAGCAGTTCCTGCAGATTGGAAGGTCACAAATGTCTCCCCACTATTTAAGAGGGGACGGGGAGTAAAAACAGGGAACTACAGACCTGTTAGCCTTACATCAGCCGTAGGGAAAATGCTAGAATCTATTCTAAAGGATGGGATAAATAGACACTTGGATAATAATGATCTGATTGGGCATAGTCAACATGGATTTATGGATGGGAAATCATGTTTGAGAACCTGTTGGAGTTTTTTGAGGATGTTACTAACTGAATTGATAAAAGGGAGTCAGTAGACATTTTTGGATTTTCAGAAGGCTTTTGATAAAGTGCCCCACAGGAGATTGGTTAGCAAAATTAATGCACATGGAATAGGAGGTAATATACTGGCATGGATAAAGGATTGGTTAACAGGCAGAAAACAGAGCGTAGTACTAAACGTGTCATTCTTGTGTTGGTAGGCTTTGACGAGAGGGGTACTGCAAGGATCAATACTTGGGCCCCAGCTGTTCACAATATATACCAATGATTTGGATGTGGGGACCAAATGTAATATTTCCAAGTTCACAGATGACAAAGAACTAGGTGGGAATGTATGTTGTGAGGAAGATGCAAAGTAGTTTCAAGGGGATTTGGACAGACCTAGTGAGTGGTTAAGAACATAGCAGATGGAATATAATGTGGAAAAATGTAAGGGTGTCCACATTGGTAGGAGGAACAGTTGTGCAGAGTATTTCTTGAATGATAACAGATTAGAAATTGTACAATGGGACCTGAGTGTCATCGTCAATAAGTCACTGAAAGCTAACATGCAACTTCAGCAAGCAATTAAGAAGGCTAATGGTATGTTAGCCTTTATCGCAAGAGGATTTGAGTACAGGAGTAGTGAAGTCTTGCTTCAACTGCGTAGAATCTTGGTTAGACTGCACCTGGAGTACTGTATGCTGTTTTGTTCCCCCTTATTTTATTTATTTAGAGATACAGCACTGAAACAGGCCCTTCGGCCCACCAAGTCTGTGCCGAACAACAACCACCCATTTATACTAACCCTACAGTAATCCCATATTCCCTACCACCTATCTACACTAGGGGCAATTTACAACAGCCAATTTACCTATCACCTGCAAGTCTTTGGCTATGGGAGGAAACCGGAGCACCCGACGAAAACCCACGCAGTCACAGGGAGAACTTGCAAACTCCGTGCAGGCAGTACCCAGAATCGAACCCAGGTCCCTGGAGTTGTGAGGCTGCGGTGCTAACCACTGTGCCACTGTGCCGCCCCTTAGGAAGGATACTGTACCTTAGGAAGGATATTATTGTCATAGAGGGAGTGCAACGGAGGTTCACCAGGCTTGTTCCCAGGATGGCGTGACTGTCCTATGAAGAGAGATTGGGGAAACTGGGCCTGTATTCTCTAGAGTTTCAAAGAATGAGAGGCAATCGCATTGAAACCTACAAAGGGATAGACAGAGTAGAAGCAGGTAAGATGTTTCCCATGGTTGGGGTGTCGACAACCAGGAGACACATTTTCAAAATAAGGGGGATACCACTTAGGACAGAGATGTGGAGAAATTTCTTTACTCAGAGGTTGTGCATGTTTGGAATTCTCTACCCCAGAGGGCTGTGGAAGCTCAATCATTGAGTATGTTTAAAGCAGAGATTGACAGATTTCTAAATACGAATGATATAAAGGGATATGGGGATAGTGTGGGAAAAAGGCATTGAACTGAATAATCAGCCATGATCGTATTGAATGGCAGAGCAGGCTCGATGGGCTGAATGGTCCACTCCTGCTCCTATGTTCCTAAGCCTTCAAACTGTAGCTACATAGAAAGTGAACCTGTCTAGGCTGACATTTTTGTAGCATACTGGAACTGTGATCATCCCAAAACTGGAATGATGTTGTTGTCATAAGCGTGAAGAGTTTCTGTTGCAGGAGTGAGACAGAATTGCAAAAAATACCGATGGTAGTGTTTATCACTCAAAATACTTACGTGACAGCATCGATAAGGAGTGACACTGAGATGCCTGCGATCTCGACAGAGCATTCCTTAAAGTGGCCTGGTGCTTTACTTTTTGTGATGGTAAATATGTGTTGTACCTCATTCTCAGGAAGAGACTCCCCCACATGTTGAACAAATGAAGCCTTTTTCTTCGACGACCTGCACATCTTTGCAAAATGATTCCACTTTAAACATGAGTTACACTTTTTTCCTGGAGCTGGACATGGGGCTGTGACTTGATGACCATTTCCTCAATTTGGGCACAGTTTTGAAGGTAACTGACCATGATACAGCACATTTTGATGAGATTGCTGAGGTTTTCTTGACCTTGACCCTTACACAGAAGCTGGCTGGGCAAGCTGTGTCTGCATCCCTGAGTCTAAGGGTGCATGTGTATGTAACCTCTTCTAATCTAACAAGGCAGACTTGATCTGGACTGCCAATCATCATTCTCCATGAGGAGACATTCCCTAATTTGTGGATTGAAGTCTTTTCAATTAATTGGTCACAAATTAGTTTGTTGGTTAGTGTTCCAATTTTACATGTAGCCAGCAATTGTTGCAATGCTGTCACGTATTGTTTAATG
Source organism: Heterodontus francisci (assembly GCF_036365525.1). Lineage (NCBI taxonomy): Eukaryota > Metazoa > Chordata > Chondrichthyes > Heterodontiformes > Heterodontidae > Heterodontus > Heterodontus francisci. The sequence continues at coordinate 228,441,576 of NC_090371.1, forward strand.
GGCTCACCATGTCCCTGAGATCTCTGGCAGAATGCATATTGCTCTATCATCACACTTTTCTTTGGCCCGATGTATTTTTTGAGAGCACTTACCGCCGTATCAAAAGTGAGCTGCTTAAATACACGCTGGCCTTCTGCTCTGAGACAATGTATGAGTATCGCCTTCTTATGGTTCGCTGCTATATCTGGGCTGTCCATCCCCATTGCAAACAAGTAGGTCTTGAACCCTGAAATCCATCATTCCCAGCACGAGGAATGATTTCCTGGCATTGAAAGAAATGGCTCTGGAGCGGATAACATTAAATTTTGTTGAATCATCCTCGTAGCCACATTTCTGTTATGTTTATGCCGGATTGCTGGATATATTATGTATATCTGAATTATCTCAGAGAAATTCAGATATCACACTTGCATTAAATCACCAACTGGTTTATTTACAACACCTTAAAGTATCTCTTCACTACAAGATTTCAGCACGATGTCTTCTCTGAACAGTCACTATCTTTATTGCTTTCAGTTCCAAATTCATAAGCTCCACCCATAGGCTTCAGCAATCAAACACAGTGAACGCTGATAAGTGGACAGCCTAATATCATCAAATACAGATCAATCAAACACTGCACTGGGCGCCCACAATTTCCTCTGAGCACTACCATTTTGTCTATGGATAGTTTACATTTTAAAAGTCACTAAAATTTCATGAAGTGGTGAGCTGTCCGTTTATTTTAATTGTAACAAAGCTGCGCACATGTGCACTTTAGAGGGAACATTGATGCCAACCCACAAAAACCACCCCTGCTTTCATCCCCATTGATATTAAAGCAGTCATATAATGAGAAATGGAAATTTAGATGGGTTTCTGGATGGCCAATGACCAAAGGAATGATGTCTCAGCAAATAAGTCAGGTCTACTCTCCCATGAATATGCCCGTGTTTGAGTGACAGAAAATCATGGGCATGGCAGTGCAGAAGTTGGCCAGTGTATATAATATGGATTGGGGTGGTGTGTAGTTGCAATGTTTCATGATCCAGCTGGAAGCTAGGACTCTGAAAGAACATAAGTTATATCTTGAGTCTGTCCATTCAAGAAGAACTCTGAACACATCAGAATAAGATGAATTCAAACTGATTAAAGCATTTAGCCATGCCTTGTATTTTAAATCAGTTCTTCATCATTCCAGTGTTATTGCACCATCAATAGACAGCATTGTTTGTTTGAGGCACATGATCACAAACATTTAAAAAAGCTTAATACTAAACTCCATGTTATTTTGAATCTGGTTATTAAGCTTTTCAAAAGGTTACAGCAAAATAGTTCAAATTTTTATTCATTGATGTAGTAAATTAATTGATGACATTGTATTAAGCTGCTTCAGTTTTAGTGAAGTAACAATAGTTTTGCTTTAAGTTCATTACCAGAAGATTATATGCAAACCAAATAGAACAAAGAACAGTACAGCACAGGAACAGGCCATTCGGCCCTCCAAGCCTGCGCCGAACTTGATGCCTGTCTAAACTAAAACCTTCTGCACTTCCAGGGACCATATCCCTCTATTCCCATCCTATTCAAGTATTTGTCAAGATGCCTCTTAAACGTCGCTATCATACCTGCTTCCACCACCTCCCCCGGCAGCAAGTTCAAGGCACTCACCACAGTCTGTGTAAAGAACTTGCCTCGCACATCCCCTCTAAACTTTGCCCCTCGCACCTTTAACCTATGTCCCCTAGTAACCTACTCTTCTACCCTGGAAAAAAGCTTCTGACTATCCGCTCTGTCCATGCCACTCATAACTTTGTAAACCTGTATCATGTCGCCCCTCCAGCTCCGTCGTTCCAGTTTATCCAATCTCTCCTCATAGCTAATACCCTCCAGACCAGGCAACATCCTGGTAAACCTCCTCTGTACCCTCTCGAAAGCCTCCACGTCCTTCTGGTAGTGTGGCGACCAGAATTGCACGCAATATTCTAAGTGTGGCCTAACTAAGGTTCTGTACAGCTGCAGCATGACTTGCCAGTTTTTATACTCTATGCCCCAACCGATTAAGGCAAGCATGCCATATGCCTTCTTGACTACCTTATCCACCTGCATTGTCACTTTCAGTGACCTGTGGACCTGTACGCCCAGATCTCCACTCCTAAGGGTTCTGCAAGTTACTGTATACTTCCCACATTTATTAGATCTTCCAAAATGCATTACCTCACATTTGTCTGGATTAAACTCCATCTGCCATTTCTCCGCCCAAGTCTCCAACTGATCCATATCCCGCTGTATCCTCTGACAATCCTCATCAGTATCCGTAACTCCACCAACCTTTGTGTCGTCCGCAAACTTACTAATCAGACCAGCTACATTTTCCTCCAAATCATTTATATATACTACAAAGAGCAAAGGTCCCAGCACTGATCCCTGCGGAACACCACTAGTCACATCCCTCCATTCAGAAAAGCACCCTTCCACTGCTACTCACTGACTTTGAGCAATTGTCATTTATAGCTGCGAGCCTAGTTTTATGGGGTTACTACCATACAACCAGTCTCTGGTCAGGCTTGTGAATTTAATGGTAGATCATAAATTGTTTGGGGAACAGCAACTACAAAACAAGCAAAGTATGGCTATTATAGGACACAATCATGCAGAAAATCCAATACTTTATATATGAGCTCAAAATGTTTTGATCCCTAAGCCATCAATTTACACAAGAATGTTGCAACTGTGCAAAATTTGCCCTTTCTATAGAATCGACAGTTTTTACCAAGAGATTTGATCTGCTCATTATTACAAAATGTTATATCATGCACTTAAACTGTGCAGAGACCTGCAGGTCAGGAAAACAGATTCATTTCCATCAGATGTGCAAGCAAATTCCTCATTGCAAGATACATCAAAATTTAACATGAGGGATACATTGTCAGTTTTTACTCAGAATTATTGCTAACTGTATGAACAAAGCAAGCCTTGCACTATTTATTTTAGAAGAACTTATCAGTACGATATTTATTTTTAAATACATTTTCTTTACTCTTCTTCCTTTTACTCCTCTCCCCTCCTAAAAGCGGTGTTATGGATCGACAGGTGCTGTCAGCCCTCTAACCTCACCCAAGTGATGATTCTTTATGTGTGAGGCTGGACAATAAAAAGACAACAGTCTGGCTGACCATGGACGGAATCATACTTCATACTAAATCTGTTCCTACCTGATATCCAGACAGTTTCCATCTACTGGGTTGCATTCGAATTTTGGGGTTGGTTTTTCCAACCACAATCCAAGGACATTTAGAGAACTTCGACTGTATTATTGCCAGTGAACAGCATAGATCAGGGATCAGATCTGGAAACTTATTAGTCTATAGGGCTCTGTATCAACAGATGATGTGACTCCCCATTGAGCCAAAAGGGAAACTCTTTGAAGGGGATTTTCAACTGCCAGACACTGCACTGAAACTTATGTTGCAGCGGCCGTAAACAATGGCGCCCAAACATGCGGGCCAAGCTTCGCGGAGCTGTCGCGATATTAAATGCAGCAGCTCATTTAAATGGCTGGGGCGGACCGCCCCCCATCGCACCCCACTCCCCGATGACATGGAGGGGCGGGCTGTCCATCCCCGGCAATGGCGTCAGGCACCACTGCGCAGGTGCTGATACCATTTTTAAAGGGCTTCCAGCTTTACAGTACAATTTAAATTTTTAAAGACACAGTTTTCTTAGAAAATAAAATAAATCTTTCCTGACCGTCTCCCACGCCCCCAATAACCATGGAAATAAAAACCTGCCGTGGCGGGCCTCTGCTGGAGGCATGTTCCGGCCCCTCCCATGATGACTCCCGATGTTGGGGCGCTGCAAAATTCAGCCCACACTTTTTTGGCTGAAAAGCAGGCGACCAGCAGAGAAAAGTCTGGTGGAGATCTTGAACACCCACTTGATTAGCTGTTTTCAGTTCAGGTTTTAAATGGGTGTCTAGCACTCCTGCCAAACAGGCTGGAGGCTGTTTAAATATGCAAATTGGGGTCCTATATAAGTTGTAGGACCCCAATTGCAATTTTCTTGGCAGAATTGCCAGAATATGTGAAGTGCTTAAAGTCCCATTTTTCCAGGCATTGAACAGCCTAACTAGTGATCCTTAAAGGGACTGCAGCAGGCAGTTCATTCATTTTAAAGATTTTTGTGAGGCCAGAAATTAATTGACATTAATTTAACATGCCAATGACTAAAAATGATAATGATTTTCTGATAACCTAGTGACATCCTTAATAACCAGCTTTACAATAGTGTGCAGTTTAGTGAGCAGATTTTTTAAATGGTTGTGAACATATTGCTGGCCTGTTCTCGGTCCCCCCACCCGCCAAGATCCACTTCCCCACAACATGCTCTACCTGCCAGCTGATTCTATGCTGATTTTCTGCCGCTCAAAGCTACAAAGCTGCATCGGAGTTCCCATTTGGTGCCTAAATTTAAAGGAGACCTGAACTTGAAGATGGTTTGGGCCTCTGACTATGGCCTTGAGTGGGTGTTGCATACGCACTGTGACTATTGCGCTGAAATCTTCACCTATATTTTCTGTTTAATAGCTTTCAAACAACCTTTACCAAGCCACATCTACAAAAATGCTTCTGCATCAGTAATGCAATTCTCAATCTCTGGAGGACTAACACTCACTTATACTTACTCTTTTCCTTTTTAAATACCTGTTGAAACTCTTGCTATCTGGTTTTACATTTCTAGCTAGCTTCCTCTCATACTCTAATTTCTTTCTCCTGATTAACCTTTTAGTCATTCTCTGCTGGTCTTTATATGCTGACCAATCATCTGACCCGCTACTCACCTTGGGCAATTGTATGCTTTTTCCTTAAGTTTGATGCTTTCCTTAACTTCTTTAGATAACCACGGATGGTGGGTCATCCCCTTAGAACTTTTCTTTATGGTAGGAATATACTTATTCTTGAGTATTCTGAAATATCCCCTAAAATGTCTGCCACTGCTTTTCTATTGATCTATCTCCTCACCTAGTAACCCAGTTGACTTCAGTTAGCTCAGCTTTCATGCCCGCATAGTTGCCCTTATTTAAGTTTAAAATACTAGTCTAATACTCCTCTGTCTTTCAAACTGGATGTAAAATTCAATCATATTGTGGTTCCTGCTACCAAGAGGTGCCTTTACTCTGAGGTCATTAATTAATCCTGTCACATTTCACAATACCAAGTCTAATATAACTTGCTGTCTGGTTGGTTCCTGAATGTGCTTCTCTAAGAAACCATCTTGAAAGCATTCTATGAACTCCTCATCCAGGCTACTAATGCCAATCTGATTTTTCCAGTTTATATGTTGATTAAAATCACCCATGATTATTGCCATCCCTTTATCACAAGCACCTAATATTCCTTCTTGTATACTTCGTCCTACATTGTGGTTACTGTTAGGGGGCCTGTAGACCACTCCCACTAGTGACTTCTTTCCCCTACTATTCCTCATCTCCACCCAAACTGATTCTACATCCTGATCTCCTGAATCAAGGTCATTTCTAACTATTTGCCAATGTCATCTTTGATTAACAGTGCTACCCCTCCATATTTTCCTAGCTTCCTATTATTTTTGAACGTCATATATCCCTCAATATTCTGGACCCAATCCTTGTCATCCTGCAGTCATGTCTCCGTAATGGCTATCAGATCATATTTATTTACTTCAATGAGCGCTATCAGTTTGGCTACTTTGTTATGAATGCTACATGCATTCAGATACAGAGCCTTTAGTTTTATTTTGTTGTTATCCTTGTAACATCTAATCTTGACTGTTGGTGTGATATTGGATTTTTTCTCTCTGTCCCTTCCTGCCATTCTCTGTCCTTCATTTCCATAGAGACATAGAAAATAGGAATAGGCCATTGGGCCCTTCGGGCCTGCTCCGCCATTCAAAAAAGATCATGGCAGATCGTCTAATTCAGTACCCTGTTCCCGTTTTCTCCCCATATCTCTTGATCCCTTTGGCATTAAAAAATACTCGTCTGCAAACTTGGAAATGTTATGTTTAGTTCCCTCACCCAAGTCATTAATATATATTGTGAATAGCTGAGGCCCAAGCACTGGTTCTATGAGATCCCCTCTCATTCTTCTAAACTCAAGTGAATGTAAACCTAGTCAATCCAATCTCTCCTCATACGTCAATCCTGCCATCCCAGGAATCAGCCTAGTAAATCTTCCCATATTACTATTTTGCTCTCCTGCCTTGACTCTACCCCTTGGTTTGCTACATCTACCCAGGCTTGATCCCTTGCCCCCCACTCTTGTTTAGTTTAAAGCCCTCTCTACTTCCCTAGTTATACGGTTTGCTAGAAGACTAGTCCCAGCACAGGTACAGATCATCCCAAAGGTACAGCCTCCACTGTCCCCAGTACTGGTGCCAGTGCCCCACAAACCGAAATCCACTTCTCCCACATCAGTCTTTGAGCCATGCATTAATTTCACTAATCTTATTTGCCCTCTGCCAATTATTACCCTTGAGGTTCTGCTCTTCAATTTGTTGCCTAACATGCAGCTGTAGCCTAAAACCAGCCTCCAGCACCTTTAAGGAATGCTGCTGACCTATGAAATTGTGTCATGCGGTAGCAAGGAGGGTTAATACATCATGAATCATTGATTCAACTTCAATAGCCACAAAATGGGAATACACTCTCACTCATGCACTCTGCGATTCCTTATACTCTATTTTGTCCTGTCCCTCTTCAGCTTTGGTAAAGAATACTGATGGATGAAAGTTCTTCTGAACCTTTCCTAAGGTTTTAAGGATATTTTTCTCTCTCTCTCTCTCTCTCTCTCTCTCTCTCTCGCCTGTCCCTTCTCTTTAATTGCCTTATCCCTTTTAGTTTCAACTGCACAGATTAGTTTTGCTCCTACCATTTTCGTGGGATGTGGGAAGGAGCATCCAATGCGAGTGACAGAGCCGACAGAGCCAAATGCTGTGAGCGATGCAAGGATTGACCGATTTTAACTGCCAGACCTCATTTGCATGTAGCTTGGTAACCTCCTGCCTGAACCCTCTGTCCAGCTGATGGATAGCTGTGGGATTTTAAGTGGCGGGAGGCCACTGCCAGGGACCAACAGGAATGATCCATAGCATTATGTAGGTTGATGAATGGAACTTCATGTGATCAAGGTTAGGCAAGGTTGAGGAGGTGCCACCACAGCTGAGTGAGGTAAGTTGTGTTCAAAATCTAAAGCAACTTACCTCGCTATGCTTCTTCTAGCCCTTGAGATATATCCCAGGGAGGTTTAGCCTTCTGGCAAAGACATCGCTGCTTACCTACTCAGGCCACAGGCTAACATGTCCACGGCAACATCATCAGGGCCCGATCGGCATATTAAAAGCAAGGACCCTACTGCCTTCTAGAGATGTCCAGCATGCCTGCTGAAAACAGTATTCCAATATGCAATCTAAAATCCAATCCAGCAGGAAGGCAACAGGATCCTAGAGGGCTTCGTTGTTGCCCTTACTTAACTTCCCAATAGAAGACTGGGTGCAAATAACAAATTTCACTTCAGATCACTGTAATATCTATTTGAAACTATTTGGGGATAAGTTACACCTGAATTGGAAAATTTAGGCACTACATCTAACAAACCAAGTGGTAAATTTTTGTGTCCTGGCAAAATTCAACCCAGAATGGTAAAGAATTTATGCAACTCCATAGGCCTAGATTTTAACAAATAAAGAAAGACACACATTTATATAGTGCCTTTCATGACCTCAATGAAGTCACTGTTGTAATGCAGGAAAAGTAGCAGCCAATTTATACACAGCAAGCTCCTACAAAACAGCAATGTGATAGTGACCAGATAATCTGTTTCTAATTATGTTGATTGAGGGATAAATATTGGGCAGGGCACTGATGAAAGGTCACTGACTTGAAACGTTAGCTCTGTTTCTCTCTCCACAGATGCTGCCAGACCTGCTGAGTATTTCCAGCATTTTTTGTTTTTATTTCAGATTTCCAGCATCTGCAGTATTTTGCTTTTATTATACTGGGGATAACTCCCCTGCTCTTCTTCAAAATAGTGCCATGGGATCTTTCATGTCTATTTGTGAGGGCAAAAAGGGACTTGGTTTAGCGTCACATCTAAAAGACGGAACCTCTAACAGTGCAGCGCTCCCTCAATACTGCACTAGAGTGTCAGCCTTGATTTTTACGCTTCAGGTTTTGTGCTCATTTTCCTGGAAGGTTTATAGTCTATCACTGGTGTGGTGATCAGATGAACACAGAGCCAACTCTGATGTCACAGGATCATGTCACTATTAATCTAGGATTCTGCAATGAATGTGAGACCCAAAATCTTATGTCTTTGATTCTTCAATGCTTTGCCCCAGGAAAATGTTTATTTTAACTTAAAATTTCGATCTGCTTTACCCTCCTTCTCAAAATGCTGATGGGCCTGTGACAATGAAGCATTTTTATTTGCGTTGCATCATGGTATTGATTTCTTTTTTGGTGCCATGGTATTTGTGGGGTTAAATTTAGATCACTCATTGAAAATGATCCAACTTATTTTGAGACATAAAGCAGCCAAATGTGGAGAGAGAAACAGAGTTAATGTTGCAGATCAATGCCCCTTCATCAGAACTGGGAAAAGTTAGAAATGTAATAGGCTTTAATTAGGTCAAATGGGGGGAAGTGGCTAAAGAATAAAAGGGAAGTTCTGTGATAGGGTGGGAGACGGGAGACATTAAATGACAGAAGAGTTGGTGGGGCAGAGCCAAAGGCAGTAATAATGGGACAAATGGGGTGGCACAGTGGTGCAGTGGTTAGCACCGTAACCTCACAGCTCTAGTAACCTGGGTTTGGTTCTGGGTACTGCCTGTGCGGAGTTTGCAAGTTCGCCCTGTGACTGTGTAGGTTTCCTCCCACATGCCAAAGACTTGGGGTTGATAGGTAAATTGGCCATTGTAAAAAAAGAAAAATTGCCCCTAGTGTAGGTAGGTGGTAGGAGAATTGTGGGGATGTGAGAGGGAAAATGGGATTAATGTAAGATTAGTATAAATGGGTGGTTGATGGTCAGTTTGGACTTAATGGGCTGAAAGGCCTGTTTCAGTGCTGTATCTCTCTATGACTCTAAATAAAGAGACTAAAGATGGGTCCAAACATATCTTCCCCTTCCTTTTCAGCATTCCAAAGGGTCAATTCCCTCTGCGACACCCTGGTCCACCTCTCAATCACCCCCAACACCCCATCCTCTTCCCAAGGCACCTTTCCATGTAAGCGCACGAGATGCAACACCTGCTCTTTTACCTCCTCTCTCCTCACCATTCAAGGCCCCAAACACTCCTTCCAGGTGAAACAATGATTTACGTGTACTTCTCTCAATTTCGTAGATTGTATTTGCTGCTCACAATTTGGTCTGTTCTATATTCGAGAGACCAAACGCAGATTACGTGACTGCTTTGTGGAACACCTCCATTCAGTCCACAAGCATGACTCCCAAGTTTCTGGTGACCTGCCATTTTAATTCTCCACCTTGCTCTCACACTGACATCTCTGTCCTCGGTCTACTGCAGTGTTCCAATGAAGCTCAACACAAGCTTGAGGAACAGTACCTCATCTTTCGATTAGGCACTTTACAGCCTTCTGGACTTAACATTGAATTCAACAATTTCAGGCCATAATCTCTGCCCACCATTTTGTTTCCTTTTCTTTGCATGTTTTGGTCTTAATCTTATTTTCTCTTGTTTTGCTTGTGGATGGCAACAGTTCATTATTCTGCCATTCACACCTCCTCAGGACACATCTTTGTCTCTTTATTTGTCCCTTTATTACTCCCTTTGGCTCTATCCCACCAACTGTTTTGTCTCTTAATGTATCCTGTCTTCCACTCTATCACAGACCTTCCCTTTTGTTTTTCTTCCACCCATCTCCAGAAGTGCACACTGCTACACCAGAATGTACAGGCAGAAATGTATACGTCTGCATCATTGAGTTATGCCACATTCTGCAAGCGGAGTTACAGACCACCTCCATTATAAACATTGCATTGCCACTGACTGTTGAGGTTACATTTTCCACTAACTTTCATGCAGCAGGGTCATTCCAGTGATTAACATCATTAATATTTGCCAGACAGTGCTGCACAATTGTGTAAAGTAAGTCACGAATGTATTGTTTACCACAGCAAACAATTTCATCTCTGTCCCAATAGGGAATCAATCATTGACTTGACATTGCACTGGATTTTCACAGAATGGCAGAAGACCCAAGCAGCCATTGATTATGACCTTGTGACCCTATATACTCTCTTTCTCAATATCACTACCCAGGAACCTACTTCTTACAAGGACAGGACATTAATCTCTCAACATGCACCTCGTTGATAACTAGCAGTACCACATCTTGCATATGAATGCTTACTTTCCTGGCAGTTATCACAATTTCTTCATTTTAAGGAAATCCAACCTGCCATCATGCAATTTTTTATTCATTTATGGGATGTGAGTATTATTGGCAAGGCCAGCACTTATTGCCCTTGAGAAGTTGGCTCATTAGGCTTAATTGGCAGCCGCCGCTGAATCCTGTTCGGCTGGCCATTCCTGCTCTGACATGCCTCCTGCCTGGTTCCAGTCCTTACAGCAGGACCGGTGTCTTAATAATAAAATTCAGCCCACAGATTGCCTCTGATCGCCATGCCTAGGAAGTGTGCAATAGTAAGAGAGATGCACAATTTACTGTCAATTTCAAGTCCAAACAATGGAACTGCTTAAAACAAACTGAGCAGAGGGAATCTGCAACTTGGGGAAAAGTTTTGAAAGTAAGATAGTTTGTAAGAGTTTGCACATGCACCCTGAGCACAATGCATGGCATACTTTTCCTGTTTTTATGAATATCTCAACTGTCTTTAATTTTTTGAGAGATAACAAGAAAATATTTCTGACGCTCTGAAATCCAGAAAGATTTTCCTGTGGCAGAGTAATATGTTTGCCTCTCAAAGTTTGTAGCTGTGTTGATAAATTAAATTTAAAAAAACAGAAATGGGAATCAAAAAATCCTCTCATCTTCTGCTGCTCAATGGAAGAAAGTATCTTTTGTCGTGCTTCATTAATTTAGGAGTTGTCAATGGAGCCGAACACGGACGAATCATCTGCAGATAGCTCCATTACTGACCTTGTGAAGGGATAATCAATAATGAACCAGCTCAGTATGATTAGGCTGAAGACAGTTTCTGATGAGCTCCAAAAGATATCGGATGTTATGACTGGTCAACAACAACCGCAACTATATTCCTTTATGTTAGATACAATTCCAGCTATCACTTAATGCTGACACTTCATAAAAAGTACTGTTGAATAAAATCATCACCCAATTTAAGTCCTAGGGAGAGTGTAATTTGCATCATCCAGGGTGGGCGGCTGAGGCCTGAGGATTAATGGTTTCTGTCTGGGCCCAGCCTCATTTGGTCTTATAGGAACACAGGAAATGCGAGACAAAAAACGACCAATGTCCATGTCATTCATGTTCTACCATCCTGGTAATCACATAATACAACAATCGAGTTGTTGATGAAACAATCCCTATCAATTACAACAGAACCAGACAAGAGGTGAGAAAAGCTACATCTGAATCTCCTATGAGCCAAAGGAAGCATTTATTTTATGAGCTTCTTTGGGAGCTGCTGTTCTGCAGAAGAAGGTAATTGATTTGCCCCGGGATCACTTACTCGAGCTAATGCTTGGATCCTTCAGGAAACCATAAAGGGACTTATGACAGCTCAGAAATGCTATTAGTTCCACTAAGCCTTTCAAGGATTTAAAGGGAGGAATTTCCTGACAAAACTGGTGAAGTAGTCCTGACACACATCTGAGTATAGGAAGGTGAGTTAGAGATCTGCCCATGGCCTCCCTAGCTGGAATCTAAAGGATCTGGTCTATTTTTTTATTCGTTCATGGGATGTGAGCATCACTGGCTAGGCCAGCATTTATTGCCCATCCCTAATTGCCCTTGAGAAGGTGGTGGTGAGATGTCTTATTGATCCGCTGCTGTCCTTGGGGTGTAGGTACCACAGTGCTGTTAGGAAAGGAGTTCCAGGATTTTGACCCAGCGACAGTGAAGGAACAGCAATAAAGTTCCAAGTTAGGATGGTGTGTGGCTTGGAGGAGAACTTGCAGGTGGTGGTGTTCCAATGCATCTACTGCCCTTGTCCTACTAGGTGGTAGAGCTCGCGGGCTTGGAAGGTGCAGTCGAAGGAGCCTTGGTGAGTTGCTGTCATGCATCTTGTAGATGGTACACACTGCTGCCACTGTGTGTCAACAGTGGAGACAGTGAATGTTGAAGGTGGTGGATGGGGTGCCAATCAAGTGGGCCGCTTTGTTCTGAATGGTGTTGAGCTTCTTGAGTATTGTTGGAGCTGCACCCATCCAGGCAAGTGCAGAGTATTCCATCACACTCCTGACTTGTGCCTTGTAGATGGTGGACAGGCATTGGGGAGTCAGGAGGTGGGTTACTTGCCACAGAATTCCCAGCCTCTGATCTGCTCTTGTAGCCACGGTATTTATGTGGCTGGTCCAGTTCAGTTTCTGGTCAATGGTAACCCCCAGGATGTTGAAAGTGGGGGATTCAGCGATAGTAATGCAATTGAACATCAAAGGGAGATGGTTATATACTCTCTTGTTTGAGATGGTCACTGATTGACACATATGTGGCGCGAATGTTACTTGCCACTTATCAGCCCAAGCCTGGATGTTGTCCAGGTCTTGCTGCATCTGGACACGGCCTGCTTCAGTATCCAAGAAGTCATGAATGATGCTGAACATTGTGCAATCATCAGCGAATATCCCCACTCCTGACCTTATGATGAAGGGAAGGTCATTGATGAAACAGCTGAAGATGGTTGGGCCTAGGACACTAACCTGAGGAACGTTTTCTTTGATGACCTGGAGCTGAGATGTTTGACCTCCAACAACCACAACCATCTTCCTTTGTGCTAGGTATGACTCCAACCAGTGGAGAGTTTTCCCCCTCATTTCTATTGACTCCAGTTTTGCCAGGGCTCCTTGATGCAATACTTGGTCAAATACTGCCTTGACGTCAAGGGAGGTCACTCTGACCTCACCTCTGAGTTCAGCTCTTTTGTCCATGTTTGGACAAAGGCTGAAATGAGGTCAGGAGCTGACTGGCCCTGGAGGAACCCAAAATGAGCATCAGCGAGCAGGTTATTACTGAGCAAGTGCTGCTTGATAGCACTGTCGATGACCCCTTCCATCACTTTGCTGATGATCGAGAGTAGACTGATAGGCAGTAATTGGCCGGGTTGGATTTGTCCTGCTTTTCATGCACAGGACATACCAGGGCAATTTTCCACATTGCCAGGTAGATGCCAGTGTTGTAGCTGTATTGGAACAGCTTGGCTAGGGGAACGGCTAGTTTTGGAGCACAAGTCTTCAGTACTATTGTTGGAATATTGTCAGGGCCCATAGCGTTTGCAGTATCTTGCCATTTCTTGATATCATGTGGAGTGAATTGGATTGGTTGAAGACTGGCATCTGTGATGCTGGGGACCTCCGGAGGAGGCTGAAGATGGAATCAAATGCTTCAGCCTTGTCTTTTTCACTGATGTGCTGGGATCCCCCATCGTTGAGGATGGGGATATTTTTGCAGCCTCCTCCTCCTGTTACTTGTTTAATTATCCACCACCATTCACAACTGGATGTGGCAGGATTGCAGAGTTTAAATCTGATCCATTCGTCGTGGGATCGTTTAGCCCTATCGCATGCTGTTTCCAATGTTTGGTATGCAAGTAGTCCTGTGTTATTGCTTCACCAGGCTGACATTTTTTTTAAGTATGCCTGTTGCTGCTCCTAACTGGTCTAAACTGGATATAATCAAGTGGAATTAGATTCTGGCCCATGATGCACCCTCTCGTTCTGCAGCAGAGATTGGAATTACACCCTCTCCCAATCCAGGAATTTTGGGATGAAAATTATAAAAATGTACTATTTCCACACCCTTGACATCAGTCATTTTAATGTCTTTAAAATTCATCACTCTCCACAAATTAATTGTGTGGTGATTTCACCTGAAGTTCTGCAGCATTATCAGTGAAGAGACTGAAGCATGCTGCTCACATTTGCCTGCCTTCCTCTCAGGGAATGAGTCACTACATTTGATCTGTAGAAATGCACAAAGAAGCACTATCTGGCAAATATAAATGAGGATGATTAGGTATTGTACCATATACAAGATGCATTGCAGCAACTCACCAAGTTTCCTTCAACAGCACTTTCCAAACCTGCAAATTCTATCACCTCGGAAGACAAGGGCAGCAGATGCATGAGAACACCACCACCAGCAAGTTCCCCTCCAAGCCACACAGCATCCTGACTTGGAACTATATCACTGTTCCTTCACTGTCACTGGGTCAAAGTCCCAGAACTCCCTTCCAAACAGCACTTTGGGTATACCTACCGCACATGTACTGCAGTGGCTCAAGAAGATGGCTCACCACCACCTTCTCAAGGGTAATTAGGGATAGGTAACAATTGCTGACATTGCCAGTGATGCTCACATCCCATGAAGGAATAAAAACAAAGATTCAGTAAGGATTAAAAAATATATATTTTCATGAAACTGTAATGCTGTCGTCTTTGCTTATCAAAATATCTTGTTTACTGGCATTCTTGGGGGAAATGTTCCAACTTTGCCAACTTTGGCCAATGAGAGCCAAATGTTGGAAATTTGGCCATAGAGATCAGTGGCTCCCACAGGATTTCTGCCATTAAAATAAAAGTTTTTCAGATTGTAATAATGAGTTATCTGGATGTAGCAGAAGCTGCATGCCATGTATCACTCCTAACGAATGATGTCTTACCTTAGTGTATATTTTGTCTAGTTGGTGGAGAATTGATGTATCATGCTGGTCAGACACCCATTCTGGTTGGCAAAGTGGCCCCGTGACTTTCAGGCTCCATTCTCATTTACATTCGCTGGGGAAGTTGCAGAGCACCAAACAGGCATCTCTGTGCATCGCACAGACTGAAATCTGGAAACTGGCATTGAGCTACCACCTGTGAAGAAAGTTTCAATGGAGGTAATGTTCACAAAGGATCCCAGGACGCAGTGGCCCAGATTATTTTTGTGGTTCTGGAGGTGCACTTCTGCTCCTTGAATTGAGACATCGCTCTTGGCTGACGTACATTGTCCAGGCCTTGCTGCTGTAGAGCAAGGTACTGAGGACACAGGCTTGATACACTCGGACTTTTGTGTTCTGTGTCAGTGCGCCATTTTCCCACACTCTCTTGGCCAGTCTGGACATAGCAGTGGAAGCCTTTCCCATGCGCTTGTTGATTTCTGCATCGAGAGACAGGTTACTGGTGATAGTTGAGCCTAGGTAGGTGAACTCTTGAACCACTTCCTGAGTGTGGTCACCGATATTTATGGATGGGGCATTTCTGACGTCCTGTCCCATGATGTACATTTTCTTGAGGCTGATGGTTAGGCCAAATTCGGTGCAGGCAGCCGCAAACCTGTCGATGAGTCTCTGCAGACACTCTTCAGTGTGAGATGTTAATGCAGCATCGTCAGCAAAGAGGAGTTCCCTGATGAGGACGTTCCGTACTTTGGTCTTCGCTCTTAGACGGGCAAGGTTGAACAACCTGCCACCTGATCTTGTATAGAGGAAAATTCCTTCTTCTGAAGACTTGAATGCATGAGAGAGCAGCAGGGAGAAGAAGATCCCAAACCTACCACGACTCAACTATCACCAGTAACCTGTCTCTCAATGCAGAAATCAACAAGCGCATGGGTAAGGCTTCCACTGCTATGTCCAGACTGGCCAAGAGAATGTGGGAAAATGGCGCACTGACACGGAACACAAAAGTCAGAGTGTATCAAGCCTGTGTCCTCAGTACCTTGCTCTACGGCAGCGAGGCCTGGATAATGTATGTCAACCAAGAGCGACGTCTCAATTCATTCCATCTTCGCTGCCTCTGGAGAATCCTTGGCATCAGGTGGCAGGACCATATCTCCAACACAGAAGTCCTCTAGGCGGCCAAAATCCCCAGCATATACACCCTACTGAGCCAGCGGCGCTTGAGATGGCTTGGCCATGTGAGCCGCATGGAAGATGGCAGGATCCCCAAGGACACATTGTACAGCGAGCTCCTCACTGGTATCAGACCCACCGGCCGTCCATGTCTCCGCTTTAAAGACATCTGCAAACGCGACATGAAGTCCTGTGACATTGATCACAAGTCATGGGAGTCAGTTGGCAGTGATCGCCAGAGCTGGCGGGCAGCCATAAAGGTGGAGCTAAAGTGTGGCGAGTCGAAGAGACTTAGTAGTTGTCAGGAAAAAAGAGAGGCGCAAGGGGAGAGCCAATTGTGTAACAGCCCCGACAACCAATTCTATCTGCAGCACCTGTGGAAGAGTATGTCACTCTAGAATTGGCCTTTATAGCCACTCCAGGCGCTGCTTCACAAACCACTGACCACCTCCAGGCGCTTACCCATTGTCTCTCGAGACAAGGATGCCAAAGAAGAAGAAGAAGTTCCCTTGAGATGTCATCCTCACATCACAGTTTCTCAACTCCCCACCTTTCAATTCATAAGTTACATATGCATTGCAGTGTCCTCTTAGCCAAAATCCTGAAATAAAAGCCACCAACAAAAATCCATTCTATAACCGCTTTATCCAAAACACTTCTAATAATACACACAATACTGAACTATTCACCCTTCTGCATTCCCTTTGTGTCTATCTTACAGGTATGTTTGCTGGACTTAGTACTCCGAGGCAGCACTACCCCATTGCTGCAGCATGGTTGGTGGAAAACTGCTAACTTTCACTAAGACTGCTGTGGCCTTGCAATGACCTTCAGCAGCTCTGGACCGTGTGGATCCAGCTTCGGACTGCACCACCCGAGCATGGGCAGCAACAGTGTGGGCTGAGTGGCAGAAAGGCAATAGCAAGGTCACTGGTGGAGTAGTAGTAGTGGAAGCATGAATGCTGTCGTCCTGAGAGAGGTAATAGCACTGTGGAGACGCTAGCACCCCCCGGGGCTGCCTCTCAGCAATCCTAGTAGTTTGTTGGAAGACAGATTGTTAAACTGCTGAGAAAGCCTGGATGCCGCTTTGAGCACTGTGTATGCACAGCCATAAATGGCAGCAGTCTGAGTTTGCATGGCAAAGAGTAGGCTTCTCGAGACCTCAGTCTGAGCTTCCACTACAGCACTGAGACATTGGATGGTTTCCACCCATGCTGCAATGGCATCTGATGGCCACTTGCGTCACGGGTGGATCCGCAAGTGCTGACTTGGAATTGGCCACGCTGGAAAGGATGGGCTCCAAGCTTTGTGCAAAGCCCTTTACCAAGTTGGAGCGAGACTCCTCCATGGTTCTTGTCAGTGACAAAAGGCTCAGTGGCAGGCCTGCCAATACACAAAGCATCTTGGTGTGCATCCTCAATGGTATTGTCCTGTATGCATCTCCCTCAAAGCCTTCAGCTGAGTCCTTAACTGCAGAATACTCAGGTGAGCTGACACACAAACTATCCTTTCCCCTGGCCTGGCTATAGCCCATAGCTGACCCAGAATCTATAATTATCCTGTAACCCATATGCAGTACCAGTATCTGAGCTGGTGACTGAGTTTCAGATCTAGTGAAGGTGCTTCTTCCTCAGAGGTAGCTGTCATTCTTTATGTTGAGGCTACAGTGGCTGGCCAGGCAGCAGGTCGTGTGTATCTGTAAGAATAAATGCAGAAGGGGAAAGTTGGGGTGAGGGAATAGGAATGGGAACGAACACACCATCAGCAGCTTGCACTTCATGCCAGATGGTAGGATGAGGGTGAGGTGAGATTTGAGGAGGGACATAAGCAGAAACACACCTTGGTGATGCCAGATGCAATGGCGTCAGTCACAGCTGGCCCCATGATGTGGAGCACTGTCTCCTCCAGAGGTCTCAGTCAATGCAAGCATGCATATCCCCCACCGATTGTCTGCTACATCCTGCGGTTATAGGCCCCCTTGTCATGCAAGAGAGAGGGAAGAATGTCAGTGAGTATGTTGCATTGTTTTTGGGTGGTGTGGCTGCCATAGCTGAATAGCTGGAGGTATGTGGAAGTTCCAAGAGGTGGGTGTGAGACTAGTAAGATTTGTACAAGGATAATTGTGAGGTGGAGTACCACAGTGTTAGGCATGAGCCCGGATGTTGATGACTGAGTGGTAGGGCTGTGTTGCATTGAGCAGCATGAAATGTTGGAGCAATGTGTAAGAGATGTCATGTGAAAATTAATTGATTTTGACCACCTGTGTGCCTTCATTGAACTTTTATTGGCACTGTAGCCAGGTCCTCAGGACCAGGCTCCAAGAATTGACCTCTGTGACCACCTGCTCCCATTCACTTCCCAGCTTGTGTCTTGAAGGTCTACCGGCCCCCTTCAGGAACATAGCCTCTTTCCTCCATCCGCCATCACTAATGCTTTCAGTGCTGCATCACAAAACCTCCCTTGCTTGTTGGTTCATTTGCTGTGCTTTTCCTTCCAGCCAAATGTTCGAAAGATACTTATAGCAGCTCCTGTTGCGTGAGTGCAGCTCCCCTTTAAAAGGGTCAGGTTGCCTTTAAGAGGTCCAGGTTAGCTGTGCATTGTGCCAGCCATGTGGACTGCTGGAGCCCTCTGTTGAGTGTGCAACCAATCAGCAGATATGGAGGCAACATGATGTTTGCATGCTGCTTGCCTCATTGGGACCTGGCACAGGTAATCACACATTGTGACCCCTTTACCCATAAATGGGCCTTATCCAATTATCCCCCACTCTCACTCAATGATTTCAGTTGCTGCCAGATGAGGCAGGCAGTACTGATTTTTAGCATTTCTTTGCAGACAACCGCATTAAAAAATATTAAGGACTCAAATATATTGTTAGATTCTATTGTTTGAAAGATAGAATATTCTGACTAGGATTAACTGTTCTTTTCTAGTTTCAAGCCATGATTTTTATGTCAAACATTTCTTTACGTACAACATTTTTATTATTAATAAGAAATCTCTCGAGTGCTGGTAATGTGGCAACAGGGAGCTATTTCAGCTGCAAAATTAAAAATGGTCTGGAGTAAGTATTTATGAACAGTACAAGCCAGATATCAAATCAGCAGTTTATTTGAATTCTAAAGAGCAGTGATAACATCTGTTTTTCAGGAATAGCATTAAAATGTACCTTATGGCAGCAGCATAATATAAAACTGTGTGTCTATAAATAGATCAAATAGCTCTGGTCATGACACTGAAAGATTTTGCAATATTATGAAGAAGATTCTGGCTTGTGCTTCCATGGAAACTGCATGCATTTGCACAGACTCTCTGCTATCTGCAGGAACTTGGACCTGCCTGTACATTAATTTTGCACGTTTGTGCACAGAACATTGTTTTATCACAAGTAAATTATAGGTTGGCTACTCTTTTAATACAAGATTATAATTATTGTGTTGTTATGCCTAAACTATTGGCAATGTGCTTTATTTCACAGAAGATTGTTCTTTTATTCATATATTTGTTTGCTGCATAAGGCACAAGAATTCAGGGAATGTAAAAAGCCATCTGTTTCTTTGTTTATACTCACTTCACCATGATTAAAAAAGAAATAAAAAATGAACCAGGCAGCCCAGGAAGGCCCCAGTTTAATAGTATGTACTGAGTTAGTTGACATCAAACAGGGCAGTAGTTGGGCTCTTACAATTGGACTCAGCATCCCTGAATGAGAGACAGGAAAAAAAAATCAGCTTAAGCTTCTGTTCCTGATCACTAGCTTTAACCCACTCGACCACCAGAAAGAGTACACAAGTACTTGTTGGGTGAGACAAGATCTGATTTGGCTATGATCTTATCCTGTGGTTGAATAGCTTGACATCAAGGTTAATACGTAACTAGCGACCACTTAGATGTAATGTTATAGAGAGACTGTAATCCAGCAAGAATCTTCAAGAGAGGATGCAACTGGAAGAAAAAGTCTCTTGTTATACAGGTATCAGAATTATGGAGGTGTAATAGGGCTTATGTAATGATGCAAAATGTGTGCTGGAAATCAACACCCATCGATTTTCTTTTCTTGGTAAGATGTGGGTATCCCAGTTGACATTGTAAATGCCCGATTGAAAATCAAACTGCAGAAAGTGCTACACAATCGGAACAGAGGAACATAGGCGCAGGAATAGGTCATTCAGCTCATCGAGACTGCTCCGCCATTCAATACGATCATAGCTAATCATGGTATTGGGGAATGAGCCCGGCCAGGTGGTCAAAGTTTAAGTAGGGGAGCATTTCGGGAACAGTGACCATAATTCCATAAGTTTTAAGGTACTTGTGGATAAGGATAAAAGTAATCCTCGGGTGAAGGTGCTAAATTGGGGGAAGGCTAATTATAACAATATTAGACAGGAACTGAAGAATTTAGATTGGGGGCGGCTGTTTGAGGGTAAATCACTATTTGACATGTGGGAGTCTTTCAAATGTCAGTTGATTAGAATCCAGGACCAGCATGTTCCTGTGAGGAAGAAGGATAAGTTTGGCACGTTTCGGGAACATTGGATAACGCGGGATATTGTGAGCCCAGTCAAAAAGAAAAAGGAAGCATTCATAAGGGCTGGAAGGCTAGGAACTGACGAATCCCTTAAGGAATATAAAGACAGTAGAAAGGAACTTAAGCAAGGAGTCAGGAGGGCTAAAAGGGGTCATGAAAAGTCATTGGCAAACAGGATTAAGGATAATCCCAAGGCTTTTTATGCATATATAAAGAGCAAGAGGGTAACTAGGGAAAGAGTTGGCCCGGTCAAAGACAGAGAAGGGAATCTATGTGTGGGGCTAGAGGAAATGGGCAAGGTACTAAATGAGTACTTTGCATAAGTATTCACCAAAGAGAAGGACTTGGTGGATGATGAGCCTAGGGAAGGGAGTGTAGATAGTCTCAGTCATCTCATTATCAAAAAGGAAGAGGTGTTGGTTGTCTAACAAAGCATTAAGGTAGATAAGTCCCCAGGGCCTGATGGGATCTACCCCAGAATACTAAGGGAGGCAAGGCTGGGGCCTTGACAGAAATCTTTGCATCCTCATTGGCTACAGGTGAGGTCCCAGAGGACTGGAGAATAGCCAATGTTGTTCCTTTGTTTAAGAAGGGTAGCAAGGATAATCCAGGAAATTATAGGCCTGTGAGCCTTACATCAGTGGTAGGGAAATTATTAGAGAGGATTCTTCGGGACAGGATTTACCCCCATTTGGAAACAAACAAACTTATTAGTGAGAGGCAGCATGGTTTTGTGCAGGGGAGGTCGTGTCTCACTAATTTGATTGAGTTTTTTGAGGAAGTGACAAAGATGATTGATGAAGGAAGGGCAGTGGATGTTATCTATATGGACTTCAGTAAAGCCTTTGACACGGTCCCTCATGGCAGACTGGGACAAAAGGTGTAGACACATGGGATCAGATGTGAGCTGGCAAGATGGATACAGAACTGGCTCTGTCATCGAAGACAAAGGGTAGCAGTGGCAGGTTGCTTTTCTGAATGGAGGGATGTGACTAGTGGTGTTCCGCAGGGATCAGTGCTGGGACCTTTGCTGTTTGTAGTATATATAAATGATTTGGAGGAAAATGTAGCTGGTCTGATGAGTAAGTTTGCGGACGACACAAAGATTGGTGGAGTTGCGGATAGTGATGAGGATTGCCAGACGATACAGCAGGATATAGATCGGTTGGAGACTTGGGCGGGGAAATGGCAGATGGAGTTTAATCCGGACAAATGTGAGGTAATGCATTTTGGAAGATCTAATGCAGGTGGGAAGTATACAGTAAATGGCAGAATTCTTAGGAGTATTGACAGGCAGAGAGATCTGGACGTACAGGTCCACAGGTCACTGAAAGTGGCAAAGCAGGTGGATAAGGTAGTCAAGAAGGCATATGGCATGCTTGCCTTCATCGGTCGGGGCATAGAGTATAAAAATTGGCAAGTCATGCTGCAGCTGTACAGAACCTTGGTTAGGCCACACTGGGAATATGGCGTACAATTCTGGTCGCCACGCTACCAGAAGGTTGCGGAGGCTTTGGAAAGGGTACAGAAGAGGTTTACCAGGATGTTGCCTGGTCTGGAGAGTATTAGCTATGAGGAGAGGTTGGATAGACTCGGATTGTTTTCACTGGAACGACGGAGGTGGAGGAGCGACATGATAGGCGTTTACAAAGTTATGAGTGGCATGGACAGAGTGGATAGTCAGAAGCTTTTTCCCAGGGTAGAAGAGTCAGTTACTAGGGGACATAGGTTTAAGGTGCGAGGGGCAAAGTTTAGAGGGGATGTGCGAGGCAAGTTTTTGACACAGAGGGTGGTGAGTGCCTTGAACCTGCTGCTGGGGAAGGTGGTGGAAGTAGGTACGATAACGACGTTTAAGAGGCATCTTGACAAATACATGAATAGGATGGGAATAGAGGGATACGGACCCCGGAAGTGCAGAAGGTTTTAGTTTAGATAGGCATCAAGATCGGCGCAGTCTTGGAGGGCCGAATGGCCTGTTCCTGTACTGTACTGTTCTTTGTTCTTTGTTCTTTGAAGTTAAGGAGAGTATCAAATCAAAAACAAAGGAGCATAATGCAGCGAAAACGAGTGGTAGGCCAGAGGTTGGGAATTTTTTAGAAACCCGCAGCGGATGCCTAAAAAACTATTAAAGAGCGAGAAAATTGATTATGAGAGTAAACTGGCAAGAAATATAAAAACAAACAGTAAGAGCTTCTCAGGTATATTAAAAGGAAGAGAGTAGCTAAGGTAAGTGTGGGACCCTTAGAGGATGAGACTGGAGAATTAATAACAGGGAAATAGCAGATAATTTAAATCAATATTTTGCATCGGTCTTCACGGTGGAGGATACAACAAACATCCCAACAATAATAGCTGAGCAAGCTATAAATAGGAGGGAGGAACTTGTAACAATCTCTATCACAAGGGAAAAAGTGCTCGACAAACTGATGGGACTAAAGGCAGACAAGTCGCCAGGACCTGATGACCTGAATCCAAGGGTTTTAAAAGAAGTGGCTGCAGAGATAGTGGAGGCATTGTTCATAATATACCAAAACTCACTGGATTCCAGTAGGGTACCAGCGGATTGGATAACTGCTAATGTGACACCCCTATTCAAGAATGGAGGGGGACAGACAGCAGGAAACTACAAACCAGTTAGCTTAGCATCAGTCATTTGGAAAATGCTAGAGTCGATTATTAAAGAAGAAATGGCAGGACATTTAGAAAAACATCGTGCAATCAAACAGAGTCAACATGGTTTTATGAAAGGGAAATCATGTTTGACAAATTTGTTCGATTTCTTTGAGGATATAACAAGCAGAGTGGATAAAGGGTAACTGGTAGATGCAGTGTATTTGGATTTTCAGAAGGCGTTTGATAAGATGCCACATAAAAGGTTATTGCACAAAATAAGAGCTCAGGGTATTGGGGGTAATGTGTTGGCATGGATTGAGGATTGGCCAACACACAAAAGGCAGAGAGTCAGGATCAATGGGTCTTTCTCAGGTTGGAAAGCCATAACTAGTGGGGTGCCACAAGGATCGGTCCTAGGGCCTGAGCTATTTACTATCTATATTAATGACTTGGAGGTAGGGACAGAGTGTAGTGTATCCAAATTTGCTGATGGTACAAAAATAGGTGGGAAGGCATGTTGTAATGAGGACACAAAGAATCTGCAAAGGGAAAATGATAGGTTAAGTGAGTGGGCAAAAACATGGCAGATGGTGTTCAATGTGGGAAAGTGTGAGGTAATCCACTTTGGTAGGAAGAAATAAAAGGCAGATTATTATTTAAATGGATAAAAACTAGAAAATACTGCAGTACAGAGGGATCTGGGTGTTCTTGTGCATGAAACACAAAAGGTCAGCATGCAGGTGCAGCAAGTAATTAGGAAGGCAAATGGAATTTTGGCCTTTATTGTTTGGGGGTTAGAGTTTAAACTTAGAGTCCCCTTTCTTGTTACAACTGTACAGGGTGTTGGTGAGGCCACACCTGGAGTACTGCATATAGTTTTGGTCCCCATATTTAAAGAAGGATATACTAGCATTGGAGGCAGTTCAGAAAAGGTTCACTAGGCTGATTCCTGGGATGAAGGGGTTGTCTTATCAAGAATGGCTAAACAGGTTAGGCCTTTATTCATTGGAGTTTAGAAGATTGAGAGATGACCTTATCGAAACATATAAGATTTTAAGGGGGCTTGACAGGGTAGATGTCGAGAAGATGTTTCCATTAGTGGGAGAATCTCGATCAAGGGGAAATAGTTACAGAATAAGGGGGCACAAATTTAAAAATGAGATGCGAAGGAATTTCTTCTCTCAGAGGGTGGTGAATCTCTGGAATTCTCTGCCTCAGAGAGTTGTGGAGGCTAGGTCACGAAATGTATTTAAGGAAGAGGTTGATAAATTTTTGAAATCTTGGGGAGTTGAGGGTTAGGCGGAGCAGGCCCGAAAGAGGAGTTGAGGCCTGGGACAGATCAGCCATGATCTTATTGAATGGCGGGGCAGGCTTGAAGGGCTGAATGGCCTACTCCTGCTCCTATTTCTTATTTAGCTTCTCTGCCATTTCTCTATTCCCCATTATAAATTCTCTTGACTCTGCCTGTAATGGACCCACATTTGTCTTAGCCAAACTTTTCCTTTTTACGTATCTATAGAAGCTTTTACAGTCTGTTTTTATGCTTTTTGCTAGTTTACATTCATATTCTATTCTCCCTTTCTTTATCAGTTTCGTGGTCCTCCTCCACTCTATTCTGAAAACCTCCCAATCCTCAGGTATACTACTATTTTGGCAACTTTGTAGGCCTTTTCTTTTAATCTTGTACAGTCCTTAACTTCCTTTGTTAGCCATGGGTGACTGCCTTTTCTTTTGGGTTTTTTGTGCCTTGAGGGAATGTTTCGTTGCCAGAAATTATGCAATTATTCTTTAAGGACAGTCCATTGCCTATGTACTGTCATACCTTTTAATGTATTTTCCCAATCCACCTCAGCCAGTTTGCCCCTCATACCTTCATTTTGTTCTAATTCTTTTGTTCGAATTTAACACCTTGGCTTCAGATTGAACTCCCTCATTTTCAAATATAATTGAAAATTCTCTCATATTATGGTCACTCATCCCTAAAGGTCCTTTACAACAAGATTATTAATTAGCCCTTTCTCATTACATAATGCTGGATTTAAAATAACCTGTTCTCTAGTTGCTTCCTCAACATTATGCTCTAGAAAACCATCCCTAACATACTTCAGAAACTCATTTTCCACAGCATTAGTGCTCATTAGATTTATCTAGTCTACGTGCAGATTGACGTCACCCATAATTAGTATATTACCCATGCTCCATGCTTCTCTAATCTCCTGATTAATTCCATGTTTTCCACACTACCAATACTGTTTGGTGGCCTATGAACAACTCCGATAATGTTTGCTGCCCTTGCTGTTTCTTAGCTCCACCCAAACAGATTCCACATTTTGTTCTTCTGATCTGAGATCCTCCCTTACTAATGTACTGATCCCATCCATTATTGCACTGCAAGATGCACTGCAGTAATGCACCAAGGCAACTTAAACAGCACCTTCCAAACGCGTGACCTCTACCAACTAGAAGGACAAGGGCAGCAAATGCATGGGAACACCACCACCTGGTGAGGTGAGGTGAGAGTGACTGCCCTTGACATCAAGGCAGCATTTGACCAAGTATGGCATCAAGGAGCCCGAGCAAAACTGAGGCCAATGGGAATCAGGGGGAAAACTTTCCGCTGGCTGGAGTCATACCTAGCGCCAAGGAAGATGGTTGTGGTTGTTGGAGGTCAATCATCTGAGCTCCAGGACATCACTGCAGGAGTTCCTCAGGGTAGTGTCCTAGGCCCAACCATCTTCAGCTGCTTCATCAATGACCTTCCTTCAATCATAAGGTCAGAAGTGGGGATGTTCGCTGATGATTGCACAATGTTCAGCACCATTTGTGATTCCTCAGATACTGAAGCAGTCCGTGTAGAAATGCAGCAAGACCTGGACAATATCCAGGTGGCAAGTAACATTTGTGCCACACAAGTGCCATGTAATGACCATCTCCAACAAGAGAGAATCTAACCATCTTCCCTTGACATTCAATGGCACTATCATCGCTGAATCCCCCACTATCAACATCCTAGGGGCTACCATTGACCAGAAACTGAACTGGAGTAGCCATATAAATACTGTGACTACAAGAGGAGGTCAGAGGCTAGGAATCCTGCGATAAGTAACTCACCTCCTGACTCCCCAAAGCCTGTCCACCATCTACAAGGCACAAGTCAGGAGTGTGATGGAATGCTCTCCACTTGACTGGATGGGTGCAGCTCCAACAACACTCAAGAAGCTCGACACCATCCAGGACAAAGCAGCCCGCTTGATTGGCACCCCATCTACAAACATTCACACCCTCCACCACCGGCGCACAGTGGCAGCAGTGTGTACCATCTACAAGATGCACTGCAGCAATGCACCAAGGCTCCTTAGACAGCACCTTCCAAACCCTCGACCTCTACCAACTAGAAGGACAAGGGCAGCAAATGCATGGGAACACCATCACCTGCAAGTTCCCCTCCAAGTTACACAGCATCCTGACTTGGAACTATATTGCCGTTCCTTCACTGCTGCTGGGTCAAAATCCTGGAACTCCCTTCCTAACAGCAATGTGGGTATACCTACCCAACATGGACTGCAGTGGTTCAAGACGGCAGCTCACCACCACCTTCTCAAGGGCAATTAGGGATGCGCAATAAATGCTGGCCTGGCCAGCGATGCCCACAGCCCATGAATGAATAATTTAAAAAAAATTATCTGCACAACACCACCTCTTTTTCCTTTTTTTCCTGTCCTTCCTAAATGTCAAATATCCTTGACTATTCAGTTCCCATTCTTGGTCACCCTGTAGCCATGTAGGCTAATTAGATCATACCCATTTACCTCTATTTCTGCCTTTAAATCATCTACCTTGTTGCAAATACTGCATGCATTCAGGTCAAGTGCCTTTAACCTTGTCTTCTTGACATTATTCTGCATTCTGAACGTAGTTGATGCTTGTTTTTGCTTCGCCTGCCTTCTAATGTCGCTTGCTACTTTTCTACCTCCTGTTACCAGCTTTACCTCCTTCCAACTTGAGCTACCCCTCAGGTTCCCATCCCTTTGACAAACTAGTTTAAATCCTCCCCAACAGCAATAGGATATGCAAACTTGGCTGTCTGCCAAAGCTCCTTAGTCTCATCTGTTCCTTTCATGTCAACATGCGCAGTACTGTAGAGTGTCCCCTTCCGACAGATTCAAGGTGAAGAATGGAGTGAAACAGTGCTGTGTCCTAGCCCCCACTTTGTTTGATATTTTCTTTTCCAGGCTTCTGGCCTTTGCATTCCCTGCAGATATGGAAGGAGTTTACCTGCATACTAGGTCAAACTGCAAGCTCTACAACCTATCCAGATTGAAAGCGAAGATTAAAATACAGCACCTCCTGATCAGAGAAGTCCTCTATGTTGATGATGCAGCGCTAGTCACCGACACAGAAACTTAGCTATGAAGGTGCATGGATTGTCTCTCCCATGCCTGTAACCTATTCTCCCTTATTATAAGCATCAAGAAAACTGTGGTGAAAAATACAAAGTGCTGGAAATACTCAGCAGTTCTGCCAGCATCTGTGAAAAGAGAAATAGAGTTAACGTTACAGGTCTGCCATCCTTCATCAGAATGGGCAAAAGTTAGAAATGTAACAGTCTTTGAGCAAGTGAGAGGGGCAGGGGGAAGTAGAACAAGAAGGAAGGACTGTGATAGGACGGAGGGGGGAGAGGTTAAATGACAGATGTCATGTTCTATTCTCATTTCAGAGTTCCAGCATCCGCAGTATTTTGTTCTTAAGAAAACTGTGGTTATGGGTCAGGGTGTTACATCTCTGCCCTTGATCACACTAAACAACACTCAGCTGGAAGTGATTAGCAAATTCTTGGGTCCAGGTGACAGACAATATGACTCTTGATGCAGAACTCGACACACGAATAGGGATAGCAGCTATCACCTGGGAAAATAACAAGCTGACTCTTCCGACCAAGGTGCTCATTTATGAGGCCTGTGTTCTCAACACCTTGTTGAATGTTTGTGAAGCATGGATGACTTACAGCGATCAAGAAAGGAAGCTCAACAATTTTCATCTTCGATGCCTGCGCGCATTCTCAGCATCTCATGGCATGACAAAATCACCAATGCAACAGTCCTCTCAAAGGCAAATCTCCCAAGTATGCTAACACTTATCAAGCTGAGGCGACTTCGCTGGTTCAGGTACATTTGCAGTAAGGAAGACAGGCACATTCCCAAGGATATTCTGTACAGGGAGGTACCCGGAGCCAGAAGACCAGCAAGACAAACAAAGCTCCAGTTCAAGGATGCTTGTAAGCTTGAGATGAAAGCCCTAAACATTAATTTTCACAGGAGGCAGGACACTAACCAACAAAAGAGGGAAATGGCGATATTACCTGTGGGACGGTGTGTGCCACCAGGGCAGTCAGTGGCTACAGCAGCTTGATAGCAGGCACCAACTTCAGGACTTTGCCTACTTGGGTGGATGTAAAAGATCCCATGGAACTATTTCGAAGAGGAGCAGGGGAGATATCCCCGGTGTCCTGGGGCCAACATTTATCCCTCACAACATCACAAAAACAGATGATTTGGTCCTTACCACATGCTGTTTGTGGGAGCTTACTGTGCGCAAATTGGCTGCTGCACTTCCTGACTTAACTTCAGGACCGGAGAGCAGTCGGACCTGTGTGGAAACAACCAGAACCGAGAGCGGATAAATCCAACGCGGGGCTCAGGGCCTTCACTTACCTTCAGGAGCAGAAAGCAGTCGGACCTCTTCAAGCGTGCTGGAGTTTTGAAAAAAAAAAGCAACAGTGATGTCACAGGAGAGCTGCAAGGTGATTGGTTGGTGAGTCACCGCTGTTAGGGAACGGCTCTAAATAGCTGGGTAAGTATCTCACGTAAGAAAAGTTTAAAGTTTATTTCAAATATATTAAGCAGTGTTTTTTTTCAGGGAGTTCTGTGGTAAGGTGGACCAGGGAAGAAGGGCCCTAGAGTAACTGATATTATTGGACATTTTTAATGTCTTCCAGAAGGTTTAATTTAATTTAAAGGGTTAAGTCATGGCAGGAGAGCTCAAAGTCATGGTGTGCTCCTTGTGTTCCATGACGGAAGCCGGGAACATTTCCAGTGCCCGGGACCAGATGTGTTCAGGAAATATATCCAGCTGTAGCTCCTGGAAGCCCGGGTTTCAGAGCTGGAGCAGCAGCTGGGGACAGTGTGGGGCATCCACGAGGTGGAGAGTATCGTGGATATCATGTATAGAGAGGTGGTCACACCGCAGGCTCAGACCCCACAGGCAGGAGGGCAATGGGTGACCACCAGGCAGAGCAAGAGGACCAGGCAGGCAGTTCAGGAATCTCCTGTGGCTATTCCCCTGCAAAACAGGTATACTGCTTTGGATACTGTTGGGGAGAATGGCCTCTCAGGGGAAAGCAGCAACAGCCCAACTCGTTGCACCACGGTTGGCTCTGCTGTACAGGGGAGGAGTAAAAAGTGTGGGAATACAATAGTTATCGGGGATTCAACTGTAAGGGGAATGGATAGGCGTTTCTGTGGTTGCAAAAGAGACTCCAGGATGGTATGTTGCCTCCCTGTTGCAAGGGTCAAGGATGTCTCAGAGCAGTTACAGGACATTCTGAAGGGGGAGGGTGAACAGCCAGTGGTCGTGGTACACATTGGTACAAACGACATAGGTAAAAAAAAGGATGTGGTCCGAAAAGCAGAATATAGGGAGCTAAGAAGTAAGTTGAAAACTAGGAGCTCAAAGGTAGTGATCTCAGGATTACTACCAGTGCCACGTGCTAGCGAGAGTAGAAATAGCAGGATATATCGGATGAATACGTGGCTGAAGAGATGGTGTGAGGGGGAGAGTTTTAGATTCCTGGGACATTGGGACCGGTCCTGGGGAGGTGGGACCAGTACAAACTGGACAGGTTACACCTGGGCAGGACCGGGACTGATGTCCTAGGGGGAGTATTTGCTAGAGTGATTGGGGAGGGTTTAAACTAAAATGGCAGGGGGATGGGAACCTTTCCAAGGAGTCAGAGGAGGGGGGAATCAAAGACAAGAACAAAAGACAGTAAGCGGAATAAGAAAGGTGATAGGCATAGAAATCAAGGGCCAGAATCAAACAGGGCCACAGTGAAAAATAGTGGGAAGGAGACAAGTAATGTTCAAAAGACAAGCCTTAAGGCTTTGTGCATTAACGAGGGAGCATTCACAATAAAGTGGATGAATTAATCGCGCAAATAGATGTAAACGGGTATGATATAATCAGGATTACGGAGACATGGCTGCAAGGTGACCAGGGATGGGAAATGAACATCCAGGGGTATTCAGTATTCAGGAAGGACAGACAGAAAGCAAAAGGCGGTGGAGTTGCATTGCTGGTTAAAGAGGAAATTAAATTAACGCAATAGTGAGGAATGATATTAGCTCTGACGATGTGGAATCTGTATGGGTAGAGCTGAGAAACACTAAGGGGTAAAAAACGTTAGTGGGGGTTATATATAGACTCCAAACTGTAGTGGTGATGTTGGGAATGGCATTAAACAGGAAATTAGAGGTGCATGCGATAAAGGAACATATAGGTTGGGAAAATCAAATTAGTCACAATACCGTAGAGGAGGAATTCTTGGAGTGTATACGGGATGGTTTTCTGGACCAATACGTCGAGGAACCCAACAGGAGAATAGGCCATCCTAGACTGGGTATTGTGTAATGAGAGAGGAATAATTGACAATCTAGTGGTGCGAGACCCCTTGGGGACGAGCGACCATAATATGATAGAATTCTTCATCTAGATGGAGAGTGACATAGTTGATTCTGAGACTAGGGTCCTCAATCTGAGTAGAGGAAACTACGAAGGTATGAGGCGCAAGTTGGCTATGACGGATTGGGAAACATTACATAAAGGGATGACGGTGGATAGGCAATGGCAAACATTTAAAGAGCGCATGGATGAACTGCAACAATTGTTTATCCCTGTCTGGCGCAAAAGTAAAACGGGAAAGGTAGCCAAACCATGGCTTACAAGGGAAATTAGAGATAGCATGAGATCCAAGGAAGAGGCATATAAATTTGCCAGGAAAAACAACAAACCTGAGGATTGGGAGCAGTTTAGAATTCAACAAAGGAGGACCAAGGGATGGATTAAGAAGGGGAAACTCGAGTAGGAGAGCAAGCTTGCGGAAAACATAAAAACTGACTGCAAAAGTTTCTCTAGGTATGTGAAGAGAAAAAGATTTGTGAAGACAAATGCAGTTCCCTTACAGTCAGAAACAGGGGAATCTATTATGGGGAACAAAGAAATGACTGACCAACTAAAGGCATACTGTGGTTCTGTCTTCACAAAGGAGGATACAAATATCAGACCAGAAATGCTGGGGAACACAGGGCTTAGTGAGAGAGAGGATCTGAAAAAAATCAGTATTAGTAGAGAAATCGTGTTGGGGAAATTATTGGGATTGAAGGCCGATAAAATCCCCAGGGCCTGATGGAATGCATCCCAGAGTACTAAAGGAAGTGGCCCTAGAAATAATGGATGCATTGGTGGTCATCTTCCAAGATTCTATAGACTCTGGAACAGTTTCTACAGATTGGAGGGTAGCTAATGTAACCCCACTATTTAAAAAGGGAGGTAGAGAGAAAGCAGGGAATTATAGACCAGTCAGCCTGACTTTGGTTGTGGGAAAAATTCTAGAATCCATTATCAAAGATTTTATAGCAGAGCACTTAGAGAACAGTGGTAGAATAGGGAAGAGTCAGCATGGATTTATGAAAGGGAAATCATGCTTGACAAATCTACTAGAATTCTTTGAGAATGTAACTAGTAGAGTTGATGAGGGGAAGCCAGTGGATGTGGTTTATTTGACTTTCAGAAGGCTTTCGACAATGTCCCATATAAGAGATTAGCATGTAAGATTAAAGTGCATGGGATTGGGGGTAATGTATTGCAATGGATAGAAAATTGGTTGGTGGACAGGAAACAAAGAGTAGGGATAAATGGGTCTTTTCCGAATGGCAGGCAGTGACTAGTGGGGTACCGCAGGGATCGGTGCTGGTACCCCAGCTATTCACAATATACATTAATGATTTAGATGAGGGAACTAAATGTAATATCTCCAAATTTGCAGATGACACAAAACTGGGTGGGAGGGTGAGTTGTGAGGAGGATGCAGAGAGGCTTCAGGATGATTTGAACAAGTTGAGTGAGTAGGCAAATGCATGGCAGATGCAGTATAATATGGATAAATGTGAGGTTATCCACTTTGTTAACAAAAACAGGAAGGCAGATTATTATCTGAACAGCTATAAACTGAGAGAGGGGAATATGTAGCGAGACCTGGGTATTCTTGTACAGCAGTCGCTGAAGGTAAGCATGCAGGTGCAACAGGTGGTAAAAAAGGCAAATGGTATGTTGGCCTTCATAGCGAGAGGATTCGAATACAGGAGCAGGGATGTCTTGCTGCAATTATACAGGGCCTTGGTGAAGCCACAACTGGAATATTGTGTGCAGTTTTGGTCTCCTTATCTGAGGAAGGATGTTCTTGCTATAGAGGGAGTGCAGCGAAGGTTTACCCGACTGATTCCTGGGATGGTGGGACTGACGTATGAGGAGAGATTGAGTCGGTTAGGATTATATTCACTGGAGTTCAGAAGAGTGAAGTGGGATCTCATCGAAAACTTTAAAATTCTGGCAGGACTTGACAGGATGGATGCAGGAAGGATGTTCCCGATGGTGCGGGAGTCCAGAACCAGGGGTCATAGTCTAAGGATACGAGGTAAACCTTTCAGGACTGAGATGAGGAAAAATGTCTTCACCCAGAGAGTGGTGAGCCTGTGGAATTCGTTACCACAGAAAGAAGTTGAGGCCAAAACATTGTATGTTTTCAAGAAGGAGTTAGATATAGCTCTTGGGTCTAAAGGGATCAAAGGGTATGGGGCGAAAGCGGGAACAGGGTTACTGAGTTGGATGATCAGCCATGATCATAATGAATGGCGGAGCAGGCTCGAAGGGCTGAATGGCCTAATCATGCTCCTATTTTCTATGCTTCTATGTTTCTAGGACATTTGTCCTGTGGGGGGATCGTGTGTCGGAATTGTTTCCAGCTGTTTGAACTTGAACTCAGGATTTTCAAGCTTGAGAGGCAGCTGCAGTCACTGCAGAGCATCAGAGACGATGACAGTTTCCTGGATTGTACATTCCAGGAGATGGTCACCCCATAGGAAGGGAGGGCTCAGGATAGTAGACGGGTGGCCATCCAGAAAAGTAAGAACAGGCAGGAGGTACAGGAGTCTTCTGTGTGTGTACCACTTTCAAACAGGTACTCAGCTTTGGACATGGCTGGGAGCGATGACGCCTTGAAGGAGTGCAGTCCAGACCATGGCACCAATGAGCAAGGGACTGCACATGGGGGAACAGCAAAGAGTAGAAATGCTGTTGATATAGGAGATTCATAGTTATGCGGACAGACGGGCATATTTGTAACCTTCATCATGTGTCCCACATTGTGGGGTTGCCTCCCTGGTGCTAGGGTGAAGGACATCACAGACAGAGTGCAGAATATTCTGCAAGGGGAATGGAATGAGTCAGAAGTTGTGGTACATTGGTACCAATGACATAGTGAGAGCAGGTGTACAGGTCCTACAATCAGATTTTCAGGAGCGAGGGAGGAAGTTAACAAGTAGGGCCTCAAAGGTTGTAAATCATTGGATTAGTCCCAGTGCCACGCACTAGCAAGAATAGAAATAGGAAGATAGGGAGGATCAATGTGGTGCTTGAAGCATGGTGCAGGAGGGAGGGCTTCAGATTCTTGGTCATTGGGACCAATTCTGTGGCCAGAGACACCTATTCAAAAGGATGGGTTGCACCTCAACAGGACTGGGATCAATATCCTCGTGGGGAGGTTCACTAGTGTGGTTTGGGAGGGTTTATACTAAATTGACAGGGGGATGGGCACCAGCTAATTGAAGTAGAAAAGAGGAAGAGGGTACATAAAGGAGTGAGAGTGTTGGATAGTACTAGAGAAGGAAATAGTACCATCTTAGACAGAAGCAGACTAAGAAGGACCATGAGACATATAAAGGCAGCTTTAGAATGCATGTATGTAAATGCACAGAGTGTGGTGATTAAGATTGGTGAGCTACAAGCACAAACAACCAAGTGGGAATATGATGTAGTGGCAATAATGGAAATGTGGCTTAAGGATAAAAAATTTTCAGAAAAGATAGTGAAGGAAAAAAGGGATGTGGGTTGGCAGTATTGATTAAGGAAGACATTGCAGTTTAGTTTAGTTTCGAGATACAGCACTGAAACAGGCCCTTCGGCCCACTGTGTCTGTGCCGACCATCAACCACCCATTTATACTAATCCTACACTAATTCCATATTCCTACCACATCCCCACCTGTTCCTATATTTCCCTACCACCTACCTATACTAGGGGCAATTTATAATGGCCAATTTACCTATCAACCTGCAAGTCTTTGGCATGTGGGAGGAAACCAGAGCACCTGGAGGAAACCCACACAGACACAGGGAGAACTTGCAAACTCCACACAGGCAGTACCCAGAATTGAACCCGGGTCACTGGAGCTGTGAGGCTGCAGTGCTAACCACTGTGCCACAGTGTTGGAAAGAACAAATGTCCTTAAGGGGATGAAGACAGAATCCATTTGGTTAGAGCTGAGAATCAAAATGAGAATGATCACACTCCTGGGGGTATTCTACAAACCTCCAAATAGTGAGAGAGAGATAGAAGAGAAAATCTGCAGGGAAATCACAGAGATATGGAGTGGTGATATTGGGAGACTTTAATTACCCAACTATCTATTGGGATAATGTAAGAGTAAAGCAAAAGGAGGGGGAGGGGACTTTCTGAAATGCGTTCAGGAGAAATTCCTTGACCATTATGTTTTCAGTCAAACTAGGAAGGAAACATTGCTGGATCTGGTGCTCGGTAATGAGGGGGTGGGGTGGGGGGGGGGGGGGGTGGGAAATGGATCAAGTCTCTGTGGGGGATCAGTTGGGGATGATTGATCATTGTATCATATTGTTTAGGTTAGTAATGGAAGGGAGCAAGCAACAATTGAAAATAGAACTTCAGAATTGGAAGAGGACTCATTTCAGTGGGATGAGAGAGGATCTAGCCAGCGTAAAATGGAATCAAAGATTGACAGAAAAAACTAAAACACAGCAATGGGAGATATTTCAGGTACAGGCTTGGTACAAAGGTGCAAGGTAAGGGAACCAAAGTTAAGGCTCCTTGGATGATGAGGGAGATAGAGAATATGATGAAACAAAAAGTGGGTGTTTGATGCACATTAAGTGAATTCTTCAAGTGAGAATCAGGCCAAATACAATAAGTTCAGAGGGGCAGTGAAGAGGAAAATAAGACTGGCAAAGGGAGAATTTGAGAATAGAATGGCAGTTGAGAAAAAAGGGAACCCAAAAATCTTTCACTGGCATGTAAATAGTAAGTGGCTAGTAAGAGGTGGGGTGTGGTGAAATTCTAAAATACTGCGGAGAGGCATTCTTGACACATGGTCTCATCTCCCTCATCTGGAAGGAGGAGAGCATGCCAGGGAATCTCCTGGGCGCCGTAATTGTGATCATCTTCAGAAAAGGCGAGAAGACCGACTGCGGTAACTACAGAGGGGTATCTCTGCTGTCCGACACAGGGAAGATCATCGCAACAGTCCTTCTCAACCACCTCCTCCTGAGGCTGAAGAGCTCCTACCAGAATCACAACGTTCATTCCGTCCATCAAGAGGCACAGTGGACATGATCTTCACAGCAAGACAACGCAAAGAAAAACCTTTATACATGGCCTTCTTTGACCTCACAAAGGCCTTCGACTCTGTTAACCAGGACGGATTATGAAACATCCTCCTCAAATTTGGCTGCCCGGAGAAATTTCATCACCATCTCTGCCCACTGCACAACGACATGCCAAGCTGTAATCCTTGCCAACAGATCTGCCACTAACCCAATCCGAATGCAGACTGGGATCAAGCAAGGCAGTGTCATTGCAGCAACCTTCTTTTCCATCTTCCTTGCCAAAGCACTCCACCTCATCTCCATGAAGCTCCCTCCAGGAGTAAGTCTACTCTACAGGACGAATGGGAAACTATTTAACCTATGTCGTCTCCAGTCAAGAATAAAGGTCACCCCAACCTCTGTCATCAAGCTACATTATGCTGACGATGCTTGTGTATGCACATACTCAGAGGCTGAGCTTCAAATCCTTGTCGATGCATTCACAGAGGTGTATGAAAGAATGGGTCTTAAGCTCAACATCTGGAAGACAAAGGTCCTCTACCAGCCTGTTCCCGCAGTGCACTACTGCCCCCCGACTATCAAGATCCACGGCGAACCACTGGACAATGTGGATCACTTGGGGCGGCACAGTGGCGCAGTGGTTAGCACCGCAGCCTCACAGCTCCAGGGACCCGGGTCGATTCTGGATACTGCCTGTGCGGAGTTTGCAAGTTCTCCCTGTCAAGCGTGGGTTTTTGCCGGGTGCTTCGGTTTCCTCCCACAGCCAAAGACTTGCAGGTGATAGGTAAATTGGCTGTTGTAAATTGTCCCTAGTGTAGGTAGGTGGTAGGGAATATGGGATTACTGTAGGGTAAGTATAAATGGGTGGTTGTTGTTCAGCACAGACTCGGTGGGCTGAAGGGCCTGTTTCAGTGCTGTATCTCTAAATAAATAAACTTCTTGTACCTCGGAAGCCTCCTGTCAGCAAAGGTAGACATCAACGATGAAACTCAGCAGCGCCTCCAGTGTGGAAGCGCAGCCTTTGGTTGTCTGAGGAACAAAGTGTTTGACGACAAAGACCTCAAAACTGGCACCAAACACATAGTCTAAAGGACCGCAGTGTTACCTGCCCTCCTGTATGCATCGGAAACATGGTCACTGTACAGCAGATAGCTAAAAGCCCTGAAGAGATATCACCAGCGGTGCCTCCGCAAGATCCTGAAAATTCAGTGGAAGGACAGGTGCTCCAATATCAGTGTCCTCTCTCAGGCCAACATCCCCAGTATTGAGACACTGGTCATGTCTAGGCAGTTACATTGGGCGGGGCATATCATCTGCATGCCTGACACAAGACTCCCAAAACAAGCTTTCTACTCCGAGCTCCGTCATGGCAAGAGGCTGCCAAGAGAGCAGAGGAAACACTACAAAGAAGTTCTTAAAGCGTCCCTGAAAACATGTGACATCTCTACTGATTCATGGGAACCCCTTGCCCGAGACTGCCCAACATGGAGAAGAAGCATCCGCGAAGGTGCCAGCCAGTTCAAACAACATCGAGATGCCCAAACAGCAACCAAATGCAAACAGCGAAGGAGCATTTGGAAATTCAAGCTGCGTCCAGTTCTGGTCACCACACTTTAGGAAGGATGTGAGGGTCTTCGAGAGGCTGCGGAGGAGATTTACCAGAATGGTTCCAGGGATGAGGGAATTTTGCTACAAGGTTAGGTTGGAGAAGCTGGGGTTGTTCTCCTTGGGGCAAAGGAAATTGAGGGGAGATTTGATAGAGGTATACAAGATTCTGCCAGGTTTAGATAGGGTAAACAAAGAAAAGCTATTCTCATTAGCTGATGGTGCAAGAACTAGGGAACACAGATTTAAGATTTTGGGCAAGAGATGCAGAGAGGATGTAAGGAAAAAGTTTTCTACAAGGCGCGTGGTAATGACCCGGAACCCGCTGCTGACGAGGGTAGTGGGAGTGGA
Organism: Heterodontus francisci; assembly: GCF_036365525.1. Lineage (NCBI taxonomy): Eukaryota > Metazoa > Chordata > Chondrichthyes > Heterodontiformes > Heterodontidae > Heterodontus > Heterodontus francisci. The sequence continues at coordinate 228,479,429 of NC_090371.1, forward strand.
TATGATGAATGATTTCAAAAGGAAATTAGATGGGCACTTGAGTGAAGTAAACTTACTGGGCATAGAGCCAGAGAATGGGACTGATTGGATTGCTGTCCAGAGAGCCGGCATGGAGTTGATGGACTGAATGGCCTCCTTCTGTGCCGCTTTGACTCTATGACTCTATGAAAGGTGCGACTGAAGAAGCTTTAGAGAGCTGGTTCATTGCATCTTGTAGATAGTACATGTTGCAGCCTCAGTGCGCCTGTGATGGAGGGAATATTTGTTTAAGGTAGTGACAGCTGTCAGTCAAGTGGGCTGCTTTGTCCTGGATGCTGTTGAGCTTCTTGAGTGTTGTCCTGTGGCACGCATCCAGACAAATGGAGAGTATTCCATCACACTCCTGATTTGTCCCTTGTAGATGGTGGATAGGCTTTGGGAAGAGAGGAAATGAGTTACTCGCCACAGATTTCCCTGCCTCTGAATTTTACTTGTAACCACAGTATGTATATGGCTGGCTCATTTAAGTTTCTGGTCAATGGTAACCCCCAGGATGATGATCATGGGGGATTCAGTGATAGCAATTCCATTGTATGTCAAGCGGAAGTGCTTTGACTCTCTCTTGTTGGAGATGTTCATTGCCTGGCAGTTGTGTGGCACGATTATTACTTACCATTTATCAACCCAAACCAGAATGTTGTCCAGGTCTTGCAGTTGGCAGACATGGACAGCTTCATTATTTGAGGAGCTGTGAATTGAACTGAACATTGTGCAATCATTAACAAACATCCTCACTTCTGACCTTGTGATGGAGCTAAGGCCATTGATGAAACAGCTGGAGATGATTGGGACAAGGACACTACCCTGAAGAACTCCTGCAATGATGTCCTGTGACTGAGATGATTAGACTCCAGCAACCACAACCATCTTCCTTTGAGCTATGTGTGACTCCAACCAGTGGAAATTTTTCCCCCTGATTCCCATTGACCTCAATTTTACGAGGGCTCCTTGATGGCACAGTCAGTCAAATATTGCCTCGATGACAAGGACAGTTACTCTTGCCTCAGCTCTGCAATTCAGCTCCTTTCTCCATGTTTGGTCCAAGGCTATAATGAGGTCTGGAGTTGAGTGGTCCTGGCGGAACCCAAACTAGGTATCAATGAGCAGGTTATTAGTGAGTAATTATTGCTTGTCACTGTCAATGATCCCTTCCATCACTTTGCTGATTATTGAGTGCAGACTAATGGGGCAGTTATTGACCAAATTGGATTTGTCTTGATTTTGTAGCCAGGACATACCTGGGCAACTTTTCACTTTGTATGGCAGATGCCAGTGTTGTAGTTGTACTGGAACAGCTAGAATCACAGTTAGTTCTGGAGCACAAGCCTTTAACGCTACAACCAACATATTGTATCCAATGATCTAAGCTGTTTCTTCATCTAACCTAGAATGAATCAAATTGACCTTAGACTGGCATCTGTAATGTTGAGAACCTTAGGAGGAGGCCGAATTGGATCTTCTTGCTGAAAGGTGGTTGCAAATGCTTCAGCCTTGTTTTTTGTACTTACGTGCTCAGCCCCACTATCACTGAGGATGGGGATGTTGTTATGACTGAGGTTGAAGGAATGCACTGTCTTTCCCTAGTTCCATTACTCCACTGGTCACAACATATATTTAACTGTTTTACCAGTTACCAATATGGCCAATGATATATTAATATTAGTTCCTGAATAAATATTTGCCAACCAGGTTTCTTTAATAAACAACAAAATTGTTGATTTATTATAAAACAAGACTTATTCAATAAAGATGCAAATCTTATTCACACATAGTTTGAAATATGTAAGTATAAATATATACCCTTCAACTTAAAAAAAAATACTAGTTATTATCAATTCTTGAAGAAAAAGGATAAGATATGGAACGTTTCAGATGGCCTTCGGTCTGGCATCCGGGTATCGTAGACAGCTGTCACTGGGATCTTTCTGGAGCAGTTCTGTTCTGGAGATGTTGAGGAGTAGTCTTGCAGGCTTTTCGGGAGAATTACTGCATCAGTGGATTCAGCAATTACACTGCATTCTCGAAGATTTTCCAAAACAGGTGGCAAATGATGAACTGGGTGGCTTCTCTCTTAGCAGACTATATACCAACTGAGCATTCAAAACTGTCCGCACCTAAATCAGAAAGCAAAGCTCCTGACAACCATTAACCTAGACATGTGACTTCTCTGTAAACAACTCCAATAGCCTGCAAGGCTCCTTAGTCTTATTTTAGCGCTTCAGTCTCTTCCAGTAAGTGTTTTATTTTTTAAAAATCCAGTGTCCTTCCAGTCATCTTTTTTTTAAAAAAAACAAATCCAGGCATCTCCTCAGTCTTTCAAATGAACCAATTTTCACAATCTTTTAAACACGAGTCCTCAAAAAAAATATTAATAGTGGAAGCACATTCATGACAATGTTCCTCGAGCCTCCTTCTCCCATTAGTTGTTCACTTGTATAGCACCATTCACGGCTGGATGTGGCAGGAATGCAGAGTCTTGGTGTGATCTGTTGGTTGTGGCTAGAAAGTTCTGGGCAGGACCTGAGAACAAACTAATGGGAGGAGGAGGCTCTATAAACACCCCATCCTCAATGATAGTGGAGCTGAGCAAGTCAGTACAAAAAACAAGGCTGAAGCATTTGCAAACACCTTCAGCCAGAAATGCTGACTGGATTATCCAACTCGGCCTCCTCCTGAGGTTCCCAACATTGTAGAAGCCAGTCTTAGGTCAATTTGATTCTCTCTGGTGAGATGAAGAAACAACTTAGTTCATTGGCTACAGTAAAGACCATATGCCCTGACAATATGTCACTTGTAGTGCTAAAGGCTTGTACTTCAGAACTAACTCTTATTCTTGAGTGAAAATATCAAAGCTGGCACTCCTGTGCAGTACTGAGGGGTGCTGCAGTGCCAAAGGTTAAATTTTTGGATAAGATGTTAAACTGACGCCCTCTCATGTGGACGTAAAAGTTCCCATGATACTCTTTCGAAGAAGTGCGGGTAAGTTATTGCTGGTGTCCTGGCCAATATTTATCCCTCAGTCAATATCACAAAAACAGATTATCTGGTCATGATCATATTGCTATTTGTGAAAGTTTATTTGTGCACAAATTGGCTGCTGCGTTTCTGACATTACAACAATGAATACACTTCAAAAGTACTTTATTGGCTGTAAAATGCTTTGAGATGTCCGGTGGTCATGAAATGTGCTATATAAATGCAAGTCTTTCATTTTTGTGGGATTGCTTAGCTCTGTCTATAGCATACTGCTTCCACTATTTATCATTCTTGTAGTCCTGTGTTGTAGCTTTACCAGGTTGCCGCCTAACTTTCACGTGCACCTAATGCTGCTGCTCCTGGCCTGCTCTTCTACATTCTTCATTGAACCAGGGTTGATTTGATCCCCTGACTTGATGGTAATGGTAAAGTGAGGATATGGTGGAAAATTAGGTTCCAGATTGTGGTGGAATACAATACTGCTGCTGCTGGTACGCTACAATGTCTCATGGATACCCAGTTTTGAGCTGCTGGATCTGTACTTAATCTGTCCCATTTAACATAGTGGTAGTGCCACACAACACATTGGAGGGTATCCTCAGTGTGAAGACAGAACTTCATCTCCACAAGGACTCCTACCAATACTGTCAGGGGCAGATGCATCTGTGATAGATTGGCAAGGACGCCGTCAAGTATGCTTTACCCTCTTGTTGGTACTCTCACCACCTGCCTCAGGCCCAGTCTAGCAGCTATATCCTTCATGACCCAGCCAGCTCGATCAGTAGTGGTGTTACTGAGTCACTTGTGGTGATGGCCATTGAAGCTCCCCACCCATAGTACATTCTACACTCTTGCTACCCTCAGTGCATCTACCAAGTGGTGTTCAACATGGAGGAGTACTGAGTCATCAGCTGAGGGAGAGCAGTAGGTGATAATCAGCAAAACGCTTCCTTGCCTATGTTTTACCTGATGCCATGAGACTTCATGTGGTTTGGAATAAGTGTTTAGTTCTCCCATGGCCATTTGCAACTGACTGTACACCACTGTGCTGTCACCTCTGGTGAAACTGTCTTGCTAGTGGGACAGGACTTATCCAGGGATGGTGAAGGAGGAGTCTGGGACATCGGCTGATAGGTATGATTCAGTGTATGACTATGGTTGCTTGACTAGTCTATTGGACAGCTCTCCTAATTTTGGCACAGGTCCCCAGATGTTAGTGAGGAGGACTTTGAGGTTGACTGGGCTTGGTGTGTCCAGATCAGGTGTCTTGATCTATGCCAGGTGGTCCATCTGGTTTTATTCCGATAGCTCTTTGTAGAGGTTTAGCGCAAGTGAGTTGTTCCCTTGGCCATTTCAGAGGGAGTTGAGTCAGCCACATTGCTGGGGAGGTCCAAATTCACAGATTATGGAAGTCTGAGTAAGGATAGCAGATTTCCTTCCGTAAAAGACCTAAGTGAACCAGATGGGTTTTTACGACAATCTTGTAGTTTCATTGTCACCATTACGGATACTAGCTTTTTTTTATTCCAGATTTATTTAATTAACTGAATTTAAATTCCCCAGCTGCCATGGGGGGATTTGAATTTATGTCTCCAGATTATTAGGTCCAAGCTTCTGGATTACTAGACCAGTAACATAATCAATGTTCCCTCTCAGCTATGTGGTCATGTAACAACCCAAAAGATTCCGCGCAACCCATGCACAAGTCGGCCCCTTCAAGTTACCGCACGTATGCAGACACGCAAAAAAATTTGAACGGCCCATGCTCTTCAACGAATTGGCCGCACATTACAAAAAGGGTACATTGAACATAACTACTATGCTACTGTACCCTGTTTATGCTGCTATACTTTATGTTACTGCAAATTACGTTAACTTCTGTCTTACAAAGTGTGGTTCAACATGATTATCACACCTCCATCCTGGCTTTTTAAAACATTTCTCCCCTCATCAAGCTGGGAATGTTAGTTCTGGAGGATGAAATTCATCTTCCTTTAACACTATAAGGTCATGTATAGTACTGCCAAATACAGCAGAAGACGCTCAACAATGTGCTTCAACCCCAAACTCAGAAGAACCATTTTTTCCATTTCCCATACTAAGCATCCTGTGATCTGTCTCAATTCCTACAAGTTTCACAGCATCAGCCCATGCCTAGTGAGAACTGGATTAGAACTGAGACTTTCATCGCATCAGTGTGGGGTGAATTTCATCCCAGATATTAGAGGTGAAATATCAGTAGGTGACTTATTCTATTCCCCAGTAACCCTGTATCCTGCTTTTATTCAAAGTTGAATCTAACTTATACTGTTAGAAGCAATCTGCAGTGGCTATAATTCCATCACTGATGATGCCACTGCAAGCTCCTAATTACTTGGCACTTAACATTGCGTTAACTATACAGTTGTACAATCATGCTGCTATGTCTAAGACAAAACTGTTCTTATATTGATATTAAAAGCTGTTAGTAACACTGCTATTTTACAAGTTTATCTTTCAGAGGATACATTAACATATAGGTCAATAGAAACAAACTGGAATTTGAATTCACAGTCTTTATATCTGAATACGTCAACATTTGAATTGATAATCAGCAACCTAAGAAATCCATTTTTCAGTATTAGTTTGATTTGAATAATTATTCAATTTTCTGCAATTTGCAAAAAGAGATAAACATAATTATATTGTGCTTGAAATTGTAACATATCATTCAGCAACACTGAGAAGTTATTTGAATTTGACATAGGAACATGGGAACGTAGAACTTAGGAGTGGTCCACTGCTCAAAAGGTAGTGGCGTAGTGGTAATGTCACTGGACTAATAATCCAGAGATCTAGGCTAATGCTCTGGGGACATGCATTCGAATCTTAGCATGGCAGATGGTGAAATTTGAACTCAATTATTAAACCTGCAGTTAGTCTCGTGGTGACCATGAAACCATTGTCGATTGTTGTAAAAACCCCATCTGGTTCATGAATATAAGGAAGGAAACCTGCTGTCCTTACTTGGTCTGGCCTACATGTGACTTTTAACTGCCCTCTGAAATGGCCTAGCAAACTACTCAATTGTATCAAACCACTGCAAAGCTGAAGAAAAGGAATGAAACTGGAAACGACAATGGCAAACCCAACCCTGTCAACCCAGCAAAGTCCTCCTTACTAACATCTGGGGGCTTGTGCAAAAATTGGGAGAACTGGCCCACAGGCTAGTCAATAAACAGCCTGACATAGGCATACTCACAGTATCATACCTTGTAGGTAATGTCCCAGACATCACCATCACCATTCCTGTGTATGTCCTGTCCCACTGACAGGACAGACTCACCAGAGGTGACGGCACAATATTATACAGTCAGGAGGGAGTTGCTCTGGGGGTCCTCAACATTGACTCTGGACGCCATGAAGTCTCATGGCATCAGGAGAGACATAGGCAAGGAAACCTCCTGCTGATTACCACCTAGAGCCTCCCTCAACTGATGAATTAGTGCTTTTCCATGTTGAACACCAATTGGAAGAAGCACTGAGGGTGGCAAGGACACAAAATGTACTCTGGGTGGGGGATTTGAATGTCCATCACCAAGAGTAGCTTGGCAGCACCACTACTGACCAAGCTGGCCGAGTCCTAAAGAACATAGCTGCTAGACTGGGTCTGCGGCAGGTGGTGAGGGAACTAACAAGTGGGAAAAACCTACTTGACCTCATCCTCACCAATCTACCAGTCGTAGGTGCATCAGCCCATGACAATATTGGTAGGAGTGACCACCGCACAGCCCTTGTGGAGAAAAAGTCCCATTTTCATATTGCGAGTACCCACAACCACGGCCACTGTGCTAAATGGGATAGATTTCAAACAGATCTAGCAACTCAAAACTGGGCATCCAGGAGGCGCCGTGGGCCATCAGCAGCAGCAGAATTGTATTCAACCACAATCTGTAACCTCATGACCCGGCATATCCCCCACTCTACCATTACCATCAAGTTGAGGGATCAACCCTGGTTCAATGAAGAGTGTAGGAGAGCATGCCAGGAGCAGCACCAGGCATACCTCAAAATGAAGTGCCAGCCTGGTGCAACTACAACACGGAGTACCTGCATGTCAAACAGCAGAAGCAACATGTAATAGATAGGGCTAAGCGATCCCACAACCAATGGACCAGATCAAAGCTCTGCAGTCCTGCCACATCCAGTCGTGAATGGCAGTGGACAATTAAACAACTAACAGGAGGCGGAGGCTCCTCAATTATCCCTACCCTCATCAATGGGGGAGCCCAGCACATCAGTAAAAGAAACGGCTGAAGCATTTGCATCCATCTTTAGCCAGAATTGCCAAGTGGATGATTCATCTCAGCCTCCTTCTTAGGTCCCCAGCATTACAGATGCCAGTCTTCAGCCAAACAGATTCACTCCACTTGATATCAAGAAATGACTGAAGGCACTGGATACTCCAAAAGCTATGGGCCGTGACAACATTCCAGCAATAGTACTGAAGACGTGCTCCAGAACCAGCCGCGACCCTAGCCAAGTTGTTCCAATACAGCTACAACACTGGCATCTACGCCGCAATGTGGAAAATTGCACAGGTGTGTCCTGTACACAAAAAGCTGGACAAATCCAACCTGGCCAATTACAGTCCTTTCAGCCTACTCCCAATCATCAGCAAAGTGATGGAAGGGGTGGTCGACAGTGCTATCAAGCGGCACTGGCTCAGCAATAACTTGCTCAATGATGCTCAGTTTGGGTTCTGCCAGTGCCATTACAGCCTTGGTCCAAACATGGACAAAAGAGCTGAACTCCAGTGGTGAGGTGAGAATGACTGCCCTTGACATCAAGGGAGCATTTGACTGAGTGTGGCATCAAGGGGCCTTAGCAAAACTGGAGTCAATGGGAATCAGGGAGAAAACTTTCCACTGGTTGGAGTCATACCTAGCACAAAGGAAGATGACTGTGGTTGTTGGAGGTCAATCATCTGAGCTCCAGGTCATCACTGCAGGGGTTCCTCAGGGTGGTGTCCTCAGCCCAGCCAACTTCATCCATCAATGACTCTCCCTCACCACATACTGGTTCTTAAAATCTGTCCAATCTTCTGACCTACCACTAATCTTTGCAGATTTGTGCAGTGTTTCTTTTAATTTTATACTATCCTTAACTTCCTTAGTTAGCCATGGATGATGCATTCTTCTCAAATAATCTTTCTTTCTCACTGGGATAAATCTTTGCTGAGGGTTATTAAATATCTTCTTAAAAGTCTGCCACTGCATATCTACTGTCCTACCTTTTAACCTAGTTTCTCAGTTCACTTTAGCTAGCTCTGTCTTCATACCCATGTAATTACCTTTATTTAGGTTTAAAACACTAATCTTAGACCCACACTTCTCCCTTTCAATTTGAACGTGAAATGTTATCATGCTATGATAGCTGTCACCTAGAGGCTCCTTAACCATGAGGTTATTGACTAATCTTGTCTCATTGGACATTACCAGGTCTAAAATAACCTGCTAAAATCAAAGCAAAATACTGCAGATGCTGGAAATCTGAAATAAAAACAGTGCTGGAAATACTTTCTGATGAAAGGTCACCAACCTGAAACTTTGGGCTGGATTTTACCTTAGGTGGATCGGAAACCTGCTTCCGCCTAGCCCGGAGATCCATCCTGCATTTTACAGGTCCCCGGGCTTTACTTGTCCCGAGTTGGGACTTCCACCCGCTCACCTCAGTGAGCTGCTGGCCAATCAGCGGGCCGGCAGCTCTTAGTCCCAGCAGTGCCACCGGAGTGGTGGCCACGGATCCAGGAGGGAAGGTAAGCAGGGGCATGCCTCACCGGGGGATCGGTCCTTCCTTGGTGAGACTAGAGTGGTCGTTTGGGGGGAGGAGGGGCCATCTTGGGTCCCGGAAGTGGGTTGGGAGGAGGGGGCGGCTCTCAATCAGGCACCCTGTGACTGATTGCCATCACCCCCCCCCCCACCCCACCGGGTGCAGAAAGGTTCGCAGCTATTGCTGGGCGGCCTTTCATGTCCCCAGCACACCCACTTGCCATGGGTAAAATACCCATGGAGGCAGGAAAGGGCCCTTAAGTGGCCGTTAAGTGGCCACTTAAAGGCCGTGATTGGCGTCGGGCGGGCCGTTTCCCACCCCCCGCAAGACGCCGTAAACTTGGCTGGAGGCGGAAGCGGGGGGTAGGCCTCCTGGAGCCCCCGCTCAATTTTACACCGCCTCCATGCCACCATCCGATCCACTGGGGTGGCGTAAAATTCAGCCCATAAACTCTGCTTCTCTCTCCACAGACGCTGCCAGACTTGCTGAGTATTTCCAGCACTTTCTGTTTTTATATCTAAAATAGCCTGCTCCCTAGTTGGCTCTAGAACATACTGCTCTAAGAAATTGTCCCGAATACACTCTATGAACTCATTTTCAAGGCTACTTTTACCAATCTGCTTTACCCAATCTGCATGTTGATTAAAATGACCCATAACTATTTTCATGTATCTTTTTACATGCCCCATTTGTTTCTTCCTATATACTCTGTCCTACAGTGTAGCAACTGTTAAGGGGGCCTATCCTATTTCTTATCTCTACCCAAACTGATTCTACATCTTGCTCTTCTGAGCTAAGTTCATCTCTCACTATTGTACTAATGACATCCTTAATTAACAAAGCTATCCCACCGCCTTTTCCTAGCTTCCTGTCTTACTGAAATGTCGAATACCCCTCAACATTCAGGTCCCAGCCTTGGTCACCTTGCAACCATATCTCTGTAAGGGTATTAGGTCATACATACTTATTTCTATCTGTGATAACAATTCATCCATTTTGCTACAAATGCTGCATGCATTCAGATACTCTGTCTCTTTTTACTATTTCTGCAATCTTTGGTCATATCTGCTGGTGCAGTCTTACATTTGTATGCTCTGTCCCTTCCTGTATTATTACCCAAATCACTACCCTGGTCTATTACTTAATTGTTTCCCTTTGATTTATGACATCTCATCTCACATGATCCCTTCCCCACTCTTTGGTTTAAAGCCCTCTCTACCGCCCTAGCTATATGACTCACCAGAACACTGGTCAAAGCACGGTTTAGAAGAAGACCACCCCAGCGGTACAGCTCCCACTTTCCCCAGTACTGGTGCCAGTGTCCCATGAATTGAAACCCACTTCTCCCACACCATCTTTGAGCCACGCATTCACCTCTCTAATCTTATTTACCCTATGCCGATTTGCTCATGGCTCAGGCAATAATCCAGAGATTATTACCTTTGAAGTTCTGCTGTTTTAATTTAGCCCCTAACTGCTCATATGCCTTGTGCAGAACCTCTTTCCTAGTCCTATCTATGTCGTTGGTACCCACATGGACCACGACATCTGGATTCTCCCCCTCCCACTGCAAGCTCCATTCCAGCCCCTAGTAGATATCCCTGGGCTGGCAACACCAGCTCCCACATACTGCAGCGGCAACACGTCACCTGCCCCGTCTTCCTGATTGTGTTTAAAATAACGAATTAATTATTTTCTTTTTTAAAATTAATGTTTCTCCTCACCAGCACATACTGTACTACCGTAGGCGGTCATGTGTCACCTTTGGCATGTTTCCGGCAGTTCCTGCAGCCATACTGGTGCCAAACGTCGTGTCCTGCACTCCTTTGGACCCCACCAGAAAGGCCGAGAGGGGGGTTTTGACGACTGGGCAACTCTCAACCTCCATAAATTTGCCCAGGCATGCGCCATGGAGAGGTCACTCCATAGTTGCCTCACAGCGACTGAAACAACACGGAAGGCAGCAGTTACGGGTTATAAGTCCAGATAAATTGGCGTAGAAACTGGGCGCCACGGGTTGCCTTTGTCGGTGGGAGAGGTCATTGCACCTCACTGGACAGCTACCGCCCGCCTCAAACCGGGCAGCCCCCGGTCAATAAGGTTCTGTCCCGCCACAGTCTGCCTGCTTCAATGGGTGCTTGGAGCTCAGGGTCATTGCCCGAAAGGTGGACTGATACACCGCACCAAACAACATGAAAAAAGGAAAGAAGGTACCAGCCCTTCGCTTTGCAAGCTGGAACGTCAGAACTATGTGTCCTGGCCTGTCGGAAGACCTTACACAAATCAACGATTCTCGGAAGACCGCCATCATTAACAACGAGCTCAGTAGACTCAATGTGGACATTGCAGCACTTCAGGAGACTCGCCTCCCCGCGAGTGGCTCTCTAGCAGAGCAAGACTACACCTTCTTCTGGCAGGGCAGGGATCCTGAAGAACCAAGACAGCATGGAGTGGGCTTCGCCATCAGAAACTCCTTGCTCAGCATGATAGAGTCTCCCTCAAATGGCTCGGAACGCATACTGTCCATCCGACTGCTCACCACCTCTGGTCCAGTACACCTACTCAGCATCTATGCTCCAACACTCTGTTCCGCACCTGAAGCTAAAGACCAGTTCTATGAACAACTCCATAACATCATTAGCAGCATCCCCAACACCGAACACCTATTCCTGCTGGGGGACTTTAATGCCAGGGTTGGGGCCGACCATGACTCATGGCCCTCCTGCCTTGGGCGCTATGGCGTTGGAAGGATGAATGAGAACGGGCAGAGACTGCTTGAGTTGTGTACCTATCATAACCTCTGCATCACCAACTCGTTCTTTCACACTAAACCCTGTCACCAGGTTTCATGGAGGCACCCAAGATCACGTCGTTGGCACCAGCTAGACCTCATTGTCACAAGGCGAGCCGCCTTAAACAGTGTTCAAATCACACGCAGCTTCCACAGTGCGGACTGCGACACCGACCACTCCCTGGTGTGCAGCAAGGTTAGACTCAGACCAAAGAAGTTGCATCATTCCAAGCAGAAGGGCCACCCGCGCATCAACACGAGCAGAATTTCTCACTCACAGCTGTTACAAAAATTTCTAAATTCACTTGTAACAGCCCTTCAAAACACTCCCACAGGGGATGCTGAGACCAAGTGGGCCCACATCAGAGACGCCATCTATGAGTCAGCTTTGACCACCTACGGCAAAAGTGCGAAGAGAAATGCAGACTGGTTTCAATCTCATAATGAAGAGCTGGAACCTGTCATAGCCGCTAAGCGCATTGCACTTTTGAACTACAAGAAAGCCCCCAGCGATTTAACATCCGCAGCACTTAAAGCAGCCAGAAGTACTGCACAAAGAACAGCTAGGCGTTGCGCAAACGACTACTGGCAACACCTATGCAGTCATATTCAGCTGGCCTCAGACACCGGAAACATCAGAGGAATGTATGATGGCATGAAGAGAGCTCTTGGGCCAACCATCAAGAAGATCACCCCCCTCAAATCTAAATCGGGGGACATAATCACTGACCAACGCAAACAGATGGACCGCTGGGTTGAGCACTACCTAGAACTGTACTCCAGGGAGAATGCTGTCACTGAGACTGCCCTCAATGCAGCCCAGCCTCTACCAGTCATGGATGAGCTGGACATACAGCCAACCAAATCGGAACTCAGTGATGCCATTGATTCCCTAGCCAGCGGAAAAGCCCCTGGGAAGGACAGCATTACCCCTGAAATAATCAAGAGTGCCAAGCCTGCTATACTCTCAGCACTACATGAACTGCTATGCCTGTGCTGGGACGAGGGAGCAGTACCCCAGGACATGCGCGATGCCAACATCATCACCCTCTATAAAAACAAAGGTGACCGCGGTGACTGCAACAACTACCGTGGAATCTCCCTGCTCAGCATAGTGGGGAAAGTCTTTGCTCGAGTCGCTCTGAACAGGCTCCAGAAGCTGGCCGAGCGCGTCTACCCTGAGGCACAGTGTGGCTTTCGTGCAGAGAGATCGACTATTGACATGCTGTTCTCCCTTCGTCAGATACAGGAGAAATGCCGTGAACAACAGATGCCCCTCTACATTGCTTTCATTGATCTCACCAAAGCCTTTGACCTCGTCAGCAGACGTGGTCTCTTCAGACTACTAGAAAAGATCGGATGTCCACCAAAGCTACTAAGTATCATCACCTCATTCCATGACAATATGAAAGGCACAATTCAATATGGTGGCTCCTCATCAGAGCCCTTTCCTATCCTGAGTGGTGTGAAACAGGGCTGTGTTCTCGCACCCACACTTTTTGGGATTTTCTTCTCCCTGCTGCTTTCACATGCGTTCAAATCCTCTGAAGAAGGAATTTTCCTCCACACAAGATCAGGGGGCAGGTTGTTCAACCTTGCCCGTCTAAGAGCGAAGTCCAAAGTACGGAAAGTCCTCATCAGAGAACTCCTCTTTGCTGACGATGCTGCTTTAACATCTCACACTGAAGAATGCCTGCAGAGTCTCATCGACAGGTTTGCGTCTGCCTGCAATGAATTTGGCCTAACCATCAGCCTCAAGAAAACGAACATCATGGGGCAGGATGTCAGAAACGCTCCATCCATCAATATTGGCGACCACGCTCTGGAAGTGGTTCAAGAGTTCACCTACCTAGGCTCAACTATCACCAGTAACCTGTCTCTAGATGCAGAAATCAACAAGCGCATGGGTAAGGCTTCCACTGCTATGTTCAGACTGGCCAAGAGAGTGTGGGAAAATGGCGCACTGACACGGAACACAAAAGTCCGAGTGTATCAGGCCTGTGTCCTCAGTACCTTGCTCTACGGCAGCGAGGCCTGGACAACGTATGCCAGCCAAGAGCGACGTCTCAATTCATTCCATCTTCGCTGCCTTCGGAGAATACTTGGCATCAGGTGGCAGGACTATATCTCCAACACAGAAGTCCTTGAAGCGGCCAACATCCCCAGCTTATACACACTACTGAGTCAGCGGCGCTTGAGATGGCTTGGCCATGTGAGCCGCATGGAAGATGGCAGGATCCCCAAAGACACATTGTACAGCGAGCTCGCCACTGGTATCAGACCCACCGGCCGTCCATGTCTCCGTTATAAAGACGTCTGCAAACGCGACATGAAATCGTGTGACATTGATCACAAGTCGTGGGAGTCAGTTGCCAGCATTCGCCAGAGCTGGCGGGCAGCCATAAAGACAGGGCTAAATTGTGGCGAGTCGAAGAGACTTAGTAGTTGGCAGGAAAAAAGACAGAGGCGCAAGGGGAGAGCCAACTGTGCAACAGCCCCAACAAACAAATTTCTCTGCAGCACCTGTGGAAGAGCCTGTCACTCCAGAATTGGCCTTTATAGCCACTCCAGGCGCTGCTTCACAAACCACTGACCACCTCCAGGCGCGTATCCATTGTCTCTCGAGATAAGGAGGCCCAAAAGAAAAAGAACTGCTTAAAAATGAAACAAAACAGTAGACTGAGCTTCTTACTTCCCTTCGGCATGTGTGTCTTAACTAATTAGAAGGTAGCTACTTAATTTTAATTTTACATTTTTCTAATTTCCAGCTATTAACACACACCCTAACAGCAGTGCACTAACCTATCTATTTGCAGATACTGCCTAACAGCAGTTACTCACCAATCAATCTGGGAAGTGACTTGCATCTTCTACAGCTACTGAAGGAAAAGGGATCACCTCTTTCCTCCTTTGCACTGAATTCCCATATGACCCAAATTCCCACCTTCACACTCTGACTGCGTCTCACTCAGGCCAAGTCTCCTCTCCGTGCACCCCTTACTCTATATTTAGTATGTTCAAAATCTCAAAGGTATTAATGGAAAACATCAAATGATGACAAGAAAACAAGTAAGAAAATGCCTTAATGACCAATTTGAATAGTTTTGTTTAACAATCCACTGGTTTGTCTCATGTCCCTTATTTTGCTTCCAACTGCTTCACATACAATTACACAGTCATATAATCCATTGAAATGAAGCAAATGGCTTCATAACAGAGTTCACTAATCACTATTGCTTACTGAACTCTTTTTGCATTGTATTTATTCTTTCCTCACTTAAGTTTTGCAAGTTCCTTACATGCTCTACTTTGCACGCAAAATCTTTGATGAGGCTCAGAATGGTAATTTTAAATTTTAAATTACAGTATTTCCACAAAAATCAATGACACCACATTTCCATAATTTGGAGTGGATTTTAACCCTTACCTGCCCTGCAGAAACCAGGTGGATAAGCAGTTACAATCCACGAGTGATTTACGTGCTGATGTTCAACATAAGCAGTTTTTACCTACATTTCTACCCGAAGATAGCAGATACAAGAGAGGCCCGAAGCATACCTGCAACTCCAGCAGCACACCAAGCAACAACACTGGTGAGGCCTTAGGTTAATATGGTGTTGGGAAATTGATGGGATTGAAGGCTGATAAATCCCCAGGGCCTGATAATCTACATCCCAGAGCACTTAAGGAAGTGGCCCTAGAAATAGTGGATGCATTGGTGGTCATCTTCCAAGATTCTATAGACTCTGGAACAGTTCCTACAGATTGGAGGGTAGATAATGTAACCCCACTATTTAAAAAGGGAGGTAGAGAGAAAACAGGGAATTATAGACCAGTCAGCCTAATGCCGGTAGTGGGCGGCACAGTGGCGCAGTGTTTAGCACTGCAGCCTCACAGCTCCACCGACCCGGGTTCAATTCTGGGTACTGCCTGTGTGGAGTTTGCAAGTTCTCCCTGTGTCTGTGTGGGTTTTTGCCGGGTGCTCCGGTTTCCTCCCACCACCAAAGACTTGCAGTTGATAGGTAAATTGGCCATTATCAATTGCCCATAGTAGAGGTAGGTGGTAGGGGAATATAAGGACAGGTGGGGATGTTGCAGGAATATAGGATTAGTATAAATGGGTGGTTAATGGTTGGCACAGACTTGGTGGGCTGAAGGGCCTGTTTCAGTGCTATATCTCTAAAAAAAAAATAAAAAAATATCAAAGATGTTATAGCAGAGCGCTTAGAGAACAGTGGTAGAATCGGACAGAGTCAGCATGGATTTATGAAAGGGAAATCATGCTTGACAAATCTACTAGAATTCTTTGAGGATGTAACTAGTAGAGTTGATGAGGGGGAGCCAGTGGATGTGGTTTATTTGGACTTTCAAAAGGCTTTCGACAAAGTCCTACGTAAGAGATTAGCATGTAAAATTAATGCACGTGGGATTGGCGGTAGTGTATTGCGATGGATAGAAAATTGGTTGGCAGACAGGAAACAAAGAGTAGGGATAAATGGGCTTTTTCCGAATGGCAGGCAGTGACTAGTAGGGTACCGTGCTCGGACCCCAGCTATTCACAATATATATTAATAATTTAGATGAGAGAACTAAATGTAATATCTCCAAATTTGCACATGACACAAAACTGGGTCGGAGGGTGAGATGTGAGGAGGATGCAGAGAGGCTTCAGGGTGATTTGGACAAGTTGAGTGAGTGGGCAAATGCAATGCAGATGCAGTATAATGTGGATAAATGTAAGGTTATTCACTTTGGTAGCAAAAACAGGAAGGCAGATTATTATCTTAACAGCTATAAACTGGAAGAAGGGAATATGCAACGAGACCTGGGTGTTCTCGTACAGCAGTCGCTGAAGGTAAGCATGCAGGTGCAACAGGCGGTAAAAAAGGCAAATGGTCTGTTGGCCATTGAGAGGATTCGAGTACAGGAGCAGGGATGTCTTGCTGCAATTGTAGAGGGCCTTGGTCCTGGAATACTGTGTGCAGTTTTAGTCTCCTTATCTGAGGAAGAATGTTCTTGCTATTGAGGGAGTGCAGCGAAGGTTTACCATTCCTGGGATGGCAGGACTGACGTATGAGGAGAGACTGAGTCGGTTAGGTTTATATTCGTTGGAGATCAGAAGAGTGAGGGGGGATCTCATAGAAACCTATAAAATTCTAACAGGACTTGACAGGGCAGGTGCAGGAAGGATGTTCCTGATGGTGGGGGAGTCCAGAACTAGGGGCATAGTCTAAGGATACGGGGTAAACCTTTCAGTACTGAGATGAGGAGAAATTTCTTCACCCAGAGAGTGTTGAGCCTATGGAATTCACTGCCACAAAAAGCAGTTGAGGCCAAAAGATTGTATGTTTTCAAGAAGGAGTTAGATATATCTCTTGGGGCGAAGGGATCAAAGGATATGGGGGAAAGCGGGAACAGGTTACTGAGTTGGATGATCAGCCATGATCATAATGAAAGGCGCAGCAGGCTTGAAGGGTCGAATGGCCTACTCCTGCTCCTATTTTCTATGTTTCTATAGCAGATCAGTCCTGATGACATCATCAAACCCAATCTGTATATTTAAATCAGTACCCTGCCTCCTTCGTACAGGTGTCCTGCTGGCTACTCAAAAGAGCAGGTTAATATGGGGATGCGGCAGGAAGACAGAATTGGTGGAGGTGAAATTTAACACCTTATCCTTTAATAGTGAACATTAACCTTAAAGCTTCCTTTTACAAATCAATCAAAATTATCAATGACTTCAGCATCTACTTGTGTTTTTCCATATTTTTGTTTAATCGGCAATAAAAAGGACATTGAGGGCACTGACTGGGCTGTATTACCGAGAGTGATATGGCTTGACAGTGAATTAACCTACTTTGAAATGCAACAATTGCAAAAGTACCTGAGCTACTGTGTGGAATTTAGTGAGGCGGTTTGGAGCAGGAATGGTATTTGGGTGGGTTGTGGGGTGGGGGCGGGGGGTGGTAGTGGGGATGTTGGAGAATAGCAACAGATGCACCTGCCCAGAAATCCAATGTCGTGACATTGTTTCCAGATTTAGTCAGCAGTGGGAAAGCTCCAAGGCAGCATTGGCACCCTGACGCTACAGGACTTCCATTTAAATATTGTAATACATTATCACGTATTTAATTACGATTCAATAGGGGGTTTGGAATTAAGTGAATGGCAGGCGGACCTCATGTGCCTTTGTATCCCTGGCCATTGAAAGACGGTGGCACCTGTAATATTAATTGTTTCTTTGGTGTGTGAACTATTGTAAGATTCACATGACTGCAAGTAATATCCAAAGACAAAGTGAGTTTTTATTATACTTAACTGGAACCTATATATATATACACAAGCAGTTACTGCACGAGCACAGCGAAACATATTTCACTCTTGTCGGTCTATACCCATAAATCCAGTGACCTTCACTTAAAGCTCTTAAGGTGGCCCCTTCTTAAGGTCGTCCCACAACTTGCTACTTTTTTTTCCAATGCTAAAAACATATTTACGATATACAATGATGTTGCAGCTCGGACTAAATATACATGATTAAAACAAAACATTATTTACAACAAAGTAAGTAGAACACCTTCTTTAACATAATGGAGGTTTGCTTATTTGTCCTGACCTTGTTATCATAAACCTCTTCCCAGAGCTGAGCTCATCTTGACGATTCCTCTGAGTCTCTGGTTAGCATGTTCTTTCTCTGTGCTCGTTATCTTTGTACATTCATCTTCAGACTTTGTCACAGGTTTGTCACACATAGTGTTAGAGTCATAGAGTTATAGAGTTATACAGCACAGAAACAGGCCCTTCATCCCATCATGCCTGTGCCAGTCATTAAGCATCTATCTATTCTAATCCCATTTTCCAGCACTTTGCCCGTAGCCTTGTATGCTATGGCATTTCAAGTGCTCATCTAAATACTTCTTAAATCTTGTCATCCATCTCTGATCTGACTTTGGTTCCATCTGAGAATCGCACATTTGGGAGTTTGAACCTCATACGATCTGGGCTAATCGCATATCCTTGCAACCTCTGCAGGATAGCAAGTTCCCTGTGCATGATTGAGTACTCTGACCTTCTGTCCTACTCACAACTGAGCTAGTTCTGGTCCTGCCTGCCTGTCATATGATGCCTTCATCTTCCCTTGTTTAGACAGAAGTATATACTTCACTGTGGAAATGTAGAGAGATGATGACTGGGCAGGGTAGTTCTTACCCGTGTCATGAAAACTGTACCTGGCAAGGTGAGACATGTTGATTCCGTTATATGGAACATTCATTTTTTAAACTGTTACTGGACGGAAAAAAATAGCTTGGTTTCAAAGGACAGTGGCTGGAAACATGACTGCTCCTTTTGCATTCTAAATGACAGTTTAAAAAAAAATGTCAATGGAAAATGCTCACTGATTCAATTAACAGAGATTGGTCTGGGCAACAGTGATCCACATCTTGTCTGTGTTAGAGACAGCACTACAACCACCCCTCCCCCACCCCCCACCAAGAGCTTTGAAATCGACAAACCACAGGAGCAGTTGTTCCAAATAAGGGGTTAGTCACATGACTAACCTGCTGGCCAACTTGGAGTTTTGAATTGTGCTCACAGAACAGTTTTGAGAAGAGACTGCAATTTGAAAACAGAGAAGGAAGGTCTTTCCCCCTCTCTCTCACGGTATTCCAGGGGGGATCCACTGAAGCCATTCAAATCTCAAGAGAGAAGACTCCTGCAGCTAAACAAATTTGGAAGTGTGCACTGGGCCCCAGTGAAAACTGCAAGACAATAGAAAACCAAGACTTTACATCAAACCAAAAGCTAGTAACTGAACTCTAGCTATTACTTTAAACCTTTCTCCTTCTTTCTCCTTCTCTGTCTTTATTTGCATGTGTGTTCATCGCGTATGCATGCAAGCATGGTCGCGTCATGTATTTCTAGTAGTTTTAACCGAATTAGAGCTTTAAGGTTAATAAACTTATACCTTTCTTGTTTAATTCTAAGAAAATCTGTCTGGTTGATTTCTTTGCCATTACAATTAGGGAATGGTGAGCAAGGATTCACTGAGGGGAAGCTTAAAACAAGGTGTTTTAAAAATTAAACCCTGTTACAGTCAAACCAGGCAAAGGCTGAGATGGAACCCCTCAACCCCTTTCTCACTTGGTCAGAACACCTGCCACTCAAACATCATCCCTGCAGGTGATGATAAGCCCATGTACAATGGAGTAGTTTGGAGGTGTAGCATTGCAACTTTGAGATCTTGTCCCATCTGCCTACACATTAAAATTAATGATTTGATGGTGTGCACCTGTTGGAGTTTGGATAATGCAGCAATGATGTCAAGTGACAGACTCTCCACCTGGCACACATGTCTTGGAATGGTCTTCCTGCATATTGCAGCCCATTATCGCAGATGATTTCTTCTGGCATGCCAAATAAACTGAACAGAGCACTGATCGTATCAGCAACCACTGCACTTGACATATCTTATAGCTATCTGATGATCGGAAACTTAGTTAAGTAATCCGTGACAAGGAGGAAATCATCACCTTGAACGTGAAATATAACTGTGCCGATCTTGGCTCATGAATGTGAAGATGTTTCAAGTGGGATCAAGGGTTCCTTCTGTTGATTTGGCAGACAACTTTGACATGCTTCACAGGATTTCACCACCATCTCAGCATCACTGTTGATTCCTGGCCAGTAGACCATCTCTCTGGCAAGGTGTCTGGTACGTTCTATTCCTAAATGCCCTTGAAGCAGCTGGGTCAGAATATCAGAACGCAGAGCTTCGGGTGTCAGAATTTATTTCCCCTTGAAAATTACCCCTTGGGCTGAGCTTGTTTCGATACAGCCAGAAACAGCGTAAGGCATTCAGTTACTTCCTGTATGGTGTCAGACCATTCTTCCACCATCAGCTTCCACAGCAATGATAGAGTAGGGTCATGCGCTATCTCACCATTGGTTTACTTGCATTTGTGGGGTCCAAAACTCATGAGGTCAATCTTCAGGACATCCTCAATCTCAGTGTCCACACCATGAATGTGCAAATCTAGTGAGACATCTGCATCTTTATTCAGGTTTGTCAACCTGCTCAGTATCTGATGTGACCATTTTGCTATTCAGTTTATATCAGACATCACAATCATAGCCTTGGACCTTCACCCAAAGCCTCTGCAACTGCAGAGAAGCACTCGTGAGTGGTTTGCGTCATATGGTTTCAGGTGGCTTGTGGTCAGTCTCCATGGTAAAATGTTTTCCGAACAAATAGGTGTGAAACCTTGTGAAAACCAGAGCTAATGGCACAGTGGTTAGCACCGCAGCCTCACAGCTCCAGTGACCTGGGTTTGATTCTGGGTACTGCCTGTGTGGAGTTTGCAAGTTCTACCTGTGACTGTGTGCGTTTCCACTGGGTGCTCCGGTTTCCTCCCACAGCCAAAGACTTGCAGGTTGATAGGTAAATTGGCCATTGTAAATTGACCCTAGTGTAGGTGGGTGGTAGGGGAATTGAGGGGATGTGGTAGGGAATATGGGATTAATGTAGGATTAGTATAAATGGGTGGTTGATGGTCAGCACAGACTCAGTGGGCTGAAGTGCCTGTTTCAGTGCTGTATCTCTTAATAAATAAAAATAAATAAGATTTCACGTTCAATGTTAGAATAATTTGATTGGGTTTCTGACAAACTCTAAAACATGAAGGTGATTGGCTTCCCTTCCTGCATGATGCAGGCACCTAATCCCTTCTGGGATGCATCAACCTCAAGCGTTGTCTCTTTGGTCGGGGGTAATACTGTAGCACACTGTCTTGACTTGACAGAGCTAACTTGAAGGACTCAAACACCTGATCTTATCAGGTGATCTTATTGCCACAAATAAGGGGTATCTTTACACAGTAGTTCCCAATGCGGTGCTGCTGTCTCAGCAAAATTGCGAATGTACAGGGCCAAAAAGTTGAACAGCCCTTGACACCATTGTAGGTCTTACCAGTCCTGAGGAATTGGCACGGCTCTGACATCTTCGATTTTATCTGTGCCTGGGCGTATTCCTGTGGTGGAATATATCAAGAAGTTGAAGTGCCCAACATTGACATAGCACTTCTTGCTATTAAATACAAGCCCCTCATGACGAGCAGCCAGCATTAGCAAATGCAAGTTTCGGTCATGCTCTGACTTGGTCTGCTCCATCACTGCAATATCGTCGGCTATACTGATACAACCTGGGACGTTTTCTGTTATCTTGTCCATGTATTGTTGGAAAATGTCCTGGCTGACGCACAGACCAAACAGTAACTGTGTGAAACAGTATCCCCCGAATGGCATTCTAAAAGTTGTGAGTAGCTGGGACTTCTTGGCTAATTGGACAGACCAATAGCCATGCTTCACGTCGAGCTTTGAAAAATACTTAGCGCCAGTAAATTTAGAATTCAGCTCATCCAGGGTCAGGATTTTATGCAAGCATCTCGCTTAAAGGCTAAATTCAGTTGTCATGGTTCTAAGCAAATCCTGGATTGCCATCTTTCTTCAGCATGCAGGTAATGGAGCTGCACCAACTTGGCAGAAGACTCCATTGTGCTCTATCTCATCCAGCTCCACTTTAAGTTTCTCTTGAATGTGGACGCTGCACTTCCTAGACGCGTTGATATTAGGAACTGCATCCTCCCTCACGTGCAATATGTCATCACCCTTGAAATCAGCGATTTCATCAAACCTGTCTGGGTGAAGTAGTTTCAGATCTCTAATCGACTCAGTGCATTCTGTGTTGCAACCTTCTGTACCTATCGGTGTGGTGCTGACCTGGTATTGTGATGATTTGTAAATCTTGGCATACTGGAAGTCCTGCAACAGCTGGTCCAGTTGTGCCGACATTGCAAAACATTTATGGTAGCTATTTGGAGCTCCCATAGCTGCACTTCAAGATTATCGTTCCAATGCACTTGATTGGAGAACCATTATAGGCAGCCCATTTCTTAAATACATGTCCTTCTGTATACGGATGGGTAGAATATTTGTACATGCTCCAGTGTCGATTTTCACTCTGAGCTTATGCTTGCCACTCTTCTGTGGACATATAATCCTGATCATGGCGAATGCCTTAGATTATGTAATAGCATTGATATGTTGATCCAAATTAACTACATGGAATGCTTGCTTATTGTTTGCATGAGCGTATTCTTTACCTGTGTCCTCCTGACAATCTGTCTCTCTGCTGACCTGATGTACCTGCTTGAGCTTTTGTTTTGTGTTGACATACCTTTTGTTACATTTGACATCCTGTCTTGCAGACGTTTTTCTCTGCATGTGATCTTCCACCATTCCTGTGTGCAGTATCTGAGCTCAGCCTTCTGCACTGCTTTGCCCATTGTCCTCACATGCCACAAGCTTTTCAGAGGTTCTGGTATGACAGACAGCTGTGAATTGGGTGAGTCAGGCCACATTTGCCACAAAGCTTATCAAATGTCTGAACCTTGGTTACCATATCAATTGTCGTAGCTGCTCCCGACGCTTGTAACAGTTGGCGTTCAGTCATGATATCTTCAAATTTCCTTCCATCATTAAGTAGTGCGTCTATGGTGTGCCCTTTCTTCTTTTCTAGCAGGTCCTTTTGAAAGGTCTCTAGTGGGGTAGGCGCGATTACTAACTCTATAACCTGTTCTGACAATTTCATATCTGCAAAGTTACATTCTTGAGCTTTGTCTCAGCAATAAGGAGTTGGCGTGCACTGACTGAGTTTGAAAAAATAAATTCGAATGGTTACATCACAGGAAAGCTGCAAGGTGATTGGTTGGTGAGTAACTGCTGTTAGGGAGTATCAGTAAATAGTTGGGTTGATAACTAAAGTAAAGAAAAAGGTCTACAGATTTTTTTTATATAGTAAGGAGTGTGCTTTTTGGGAATCAAGGTCCCTAGTGTAAATAATCTCTAATTTTTGAGTAAATTAAGGGAGTAAATTAAAGGTAAATTATGGCAGGGCAGTTCGTCAGTGTGGAGTGCTCCTCCTGTGCAATGTGGGAAGTCAGGGACACTTCCAGTGTCCAGGAAGTGTCTCCAGCTGCAGCTACTCGAAATCTGCGTTTCGGATCTGGAGCAGTGGCTGGGACACTGTGGAGCATCCGCGAGGCTGAGATCATTGTGCAGAGCACGTACAGGGAGGTGGTCACACCGCAGCTAAAGACTGCTCAGGCAGAAAGGGAATGGGTGACCTCCAGTCAGAGTAGAAGAACTAGGCAGGTAGTGCAGGAGTCCCCTGGATCCATCACCCTCTCTAACAGATCTTCCCCTTTGAATACTGTTGGGGGAGATAGCTTCTCAGAGGAACGTAACAAGAGCCAAGTCTGTAGCACCACGGGGGGCTCAGCTGCACAGGAGAGGAGGAAAAAGAGTGGGAGAACTATAGTGATAGGGGATTCTATCGTAAGGGGTACAGATAGGCATTTCTGTGGCCGCAAACGTGACTCCAAGATCAAGGATCAAGGAGATGGAGCAGCTGCTGGATATTCTGAAGGTGAACAGTTTGTCTGGATTACTCCCAGTGCCAGGTGCTAGTGAGTATAAGAATAGAAGGACAGAGCAGATGAATGCGTGGTTGAAGAAATGATGCAGGTGGGAGGGCTTTAGTTTCCCGGATCACTGGGTCTGTTTCTGGTGAAGGTGGGACCTGTACAGGTCGGACGGGTTGCACCTGAACTGGAATGGGACCAACATCCTTACTGGGAGGTTAGCTAGTGCTGTTGGTGGTGGGGGGGGGGGGTTAAACTAATTTGGCAGGGGGATGGGATACAGACTGGAGGTACAGTAGGGGGTGATGCACAGCCAAATAAAGAAGAGAATCTAAGTCAGTCTGGAAGGCAGAGCAAATATAAACCTGTTAAGGCACAAGCGAATAATGCAAGGCTGGACAGCATCTATTTTAATGCATGGAGTCTTACAAGTAAGACAGATGAATTGAGGGCATTGATTAACACATGGGAGTATGATATTATTGCTATCACAGAGACATGGTTGAGGGGAGGGCAGGACTGGCACTTAATATTCCAGGGTATAGAATCTGCAGGCATGGCGAGGGGTTGGGTGTGGTGTAAAAGAGGAGGTGGCATTGCACTATTGATCAAGGAGTCAATTACTGCAGTAAGGAGGGATTGTATCTTAGAAGATTCCTCAAATGAGGCCATATGAGTAGAGCTTAAAAACAAAAAGGGAGCAATCACATTGCGGGGAGTGTACTACAGGCCTCCAAACAGTCAGGGAGAGATAGGGAAGCAGATATATAGGCAAATCTCAGACAGGTGTAAAAATAATAGGGTAATAATAGTAGGGGATTTGAACTTCCCCAATATTAACTGGGATAGTCTTAGTGCAAAAGGCTTAAATGGGGCGGAATTTTTAAAGTGCATCCAGGAGAGCTTTTTGAGCCAGTACGTAGAAAGTCCCACAAGAGAAGGGGCAGTACTGGTCCTAATCCAAGGGAATGAAGCCGGACAAGTGATAGAAGTGTCAGTGGGGGTGCATTTCGGGGATAGTGACCATAACTCAGTAAGATTTCAGGTAGTTATAGAAAAGGACAAAGATGGACTGGAAATAAAGGTACTGAATTGGGGGAAGGCCGATTTCAATATGGTAAAACAGGATCTTCAGACCAGTGGAAGTCATTCAAAATGGAAATAGTGAGAGATCAGGGCCAACATATTCCTGTAAAGGTGAAGGGTAGGACCAACAAGTCCAGGGAACCCTGGATATCAAGGGATATAGAGGAATGGATAAGGAAAAAAAGGAAGCTTCTGGCAGATTCAGAGGGTTGAAAACAGCGGAGGCCCTGGAGGAGGAGAGAAAGTGTCGGAGGGTACTTAAAAAAGTAACTAGGAGAGTGAAGAGGTGGCATGAAGAAACACCGGCAGGCAAGATGAATGAAAATCCCAAAGCATTTTATAAGTATATTAAGGGCAAGAGAATAACCAGGGAAAGAGTAGGGCCCATTAGGGACCAAAGTAGCAATCTGTATGTGGAGCCGGAGGACATAGGTGATTACTTTTCATCTGTGGTCACTATGGAGAAGGACAATGTAGGTATAGAGGTCATGGAGGGGAATTGTGATATACTTGAACAAATTAGCATTGAAAAGGAGAAGGTATTAATGGTTTTAGCGGACTTAAAAGTAGATAAATCCCCAGGCCCGGATGATAGGTATCCCTGGCTGCGATGTGAGGCAAGGGAGGAGGTTGCAGGGGCTCTGACACAAATTTTCAAAGCCTCCGTGGCCACAGGAGAAGTGCCAGAGGACTAGAGGACAGCAAATGTGGTACCATTATTCAAGAAGGGTAGTAGGAATAAACCAGGTAATTACAGACCAGTGAGTCTAACATCAATGGTAGGGAAACTATTGGAAAAAATTCTGATGGACAGGATTAATCTCCACTTGGAGAGGCAGGGATTAATCAAGGGTAGTCAGCATGGTTTTGTCAGGGGGAGATCATGTCTAACAAATTTGATTGAATTTTTTCGAGGAGGTGACTAGATGTGTAGATGAGGGTAAAGCAGTTGATGTAGTCTACATGGACTTCAGTAAGACTTTTGTTAAGGTCCCACATGGGAGATTGGTCAAGAAGGTAAGAGCCCATGGAAGCCAGGGCAATTTGGCAAATTGGATCCAAAATTGGCTTTGTGGCAGGAGGCAGAGGGTGATGGTCGAGGGTTGCTTTTACGAGTGGAAGCCTGTGACCAGTGGTGTACCGCAGGGATCGGTGCTGGGACCCTTGCTGTTTGTAGTGTACATTAATGATTTAGACGTGAATATAGAGGGTATGATCAGTAAGTTCGCAGATGACATGAAAATTGGTGGTGTCGTAAATAGTGAGAAGGATAGTCTTAGATTACAGGATGATATTGATGGGCTGGTAAAATGGGCAGAACAGTGGCAAATGGAGTTTAATCCTGAAAAGTGTGAGGTGATGCATTTTGAGAGGACTAACAAGGCAAGGGAATATACAATGGATGGTAGGACCCTAGGAAATACACAGGGTCAAAGGGATCTTGATGTACTTGTCCATAGATCACTGAAGGCAGCAGCACAGGTAGGTAAGGTAGTTAGGAAGGCAGGTGGGATACTTGCCTTTATTAGCTGAGGCATAAAATATAAGAGCAGGGAGGTTATGATGGATCTGTATAAAACGTTAGTTAGGCCACAGCTGGAGTACTGGTCGCCACACTATAGGAAGGATTTGATTGCACTGGAGAGGGTGCAGAGGAGATTCACCAGGATGTTGCCTGGGCTGAAGCATTTCAGCTATGAAGAGATACTGGATAGGCTAGGGTTGTTTTCCTTAGAGCAGAGAAGGTTGAGGGGGGACCTGATTGAGGTATGCAAAATTATGAGGGGCAGAGATAGCGTAGATAGGAAGAAACGTTTTCCCTTAGCAGAGGGGTCAATAACCAGGGGGCATAGATTTAACGTAAGGGGCAGGAGGTTTCGAGGGGATTTGAGGAAAAAAAATTTCACCCAGAGGGTGGTTGGAATCTGGAACACACTGCCTGAAGTGATGGTAGATGCAGGAATGCTCACAAAATTTAAGAAGTATTTAGCTGAGCACGTGAAACGCCATAGCGTACAAGGCTATGGGCCAAGTGCTGGAAAATGGGATTAGAATAGATAGATTTGATGGCTGGCGCGGACACGGTGGGCCAAAGGACCTGTTTCTATGCTGTATATAATTCTATCACTCTAAACTGATCAATGGACTCATCTTGCCTTTGCCAGTGGATGATAAGCTCAAGCCTCTGTACTCAGAAATTGACTTTTACCTTCAGTTGCTGCTCCAGGAATGTCAGTATCTTGCTAGGGTCCTTCTGATCCTCAGCTTACAATCCTGATGTATTGATTCTGCTGGCCCTTATTGCCCGGTGAGATCTTGATTTTGATGGCTTGTTTCTCTGGTTCGCCCACTTCTTGATCCAGGAAACACAGTTCTATTCGCTGTCAAATCAGTTTAAATCAGACGTTATGTCTGATGCTTTCCAATCTATAACTGGGTATCTGAAAGCCATTGTCTTAATGATTCTACTTTTTCTAAACTTTTTACTGGTTTTCTTTTCTCTAGGCACACTTCTTTTTTCTTGTTTAGTGCACGGTGGCACAGTGGTTAGCACCACAGCCTCACAGCTCCAGCAACCTGGGTTCAGTTCTGGGTACTGCCTGTGCAGAGTTTGCAAGTTCTCTCTGTAACCACGTGGGTTTCCTCTGGGTGCTCCAGTTTCCTCCCACATGTGGGTTGATAGTTAAATTGGCCATTGTAAATTGCTCCTCGTGTAGGTCGGTGGTAGGAGAATTGAGCGAAGGTGGGAATGTGAGAGGGAAATGGGATTAATGTAGGATTAGTATAAATGGGTGGTTGATGATCGGCGTGGGCTGAAGGGCCTGTTTCAGTGCTGTATCTCTCTTTGACTCTATATTCATTTTCTGCAGGCCTACCTGTTTTAAGACTGAGATACCACAGTTGGTTTCTTTTTGCACAGCTCGCTTTTTTAACTGTGAGACAGCTTTGTTTACATAGGCTGGTTCACTTTTTTTAACTGAGTTTTTTAATCTCTCAGGCTTCTCTCTCGGCAGCTTGCAGCACCTGCAGCTGCCGCAGTCAGCCTTTTTGTGCTGGACCTCCAGTGGTGCTGTTTAATTCTCCCTGCTCTTTCTAGATTAAGCCCCACACATAAAATAAAAAATGGAAAAATAAAACAAATTTTTCATCTCAATCAGGTGAAATTTCCAATCTCCTGGTAAATTGCCTGCTGTACTCACAGAGTTTCAACACCTCCCAGGGTCCAGTCTGTAGTCTAACTTGCTGCAGTGTTGTTGGGTGTCTTACTATCTGCTCTCTTGCCAGACCTTCAGCCACTCAAGGTAAGCAACCTACAGTTCTTTGTTCTCACTTGGTGTGTTCTTCAGGAAAAAAAACAAATGCTGGCACAATGTATTATTTATTTATTTAGAGATACAGCACTGAAACAGACCCTTTGGCCCACCGAGTCTGTGCCGACCAACAACCACCCATTTATACTAACCCTACAGTAATCCCATATTCCCTATCACCGACCTATACTAGGGGCAATTTACAACAGCCAATTTACCTCTCACCTGCAAGTCTTTTGGATGTGGGAGGAAACCGGAGCACCCGGCAAAAACCCACGCAGACACAGGGAGAACTTGCAAACTCCGCACAGGCAGTACCCAGAATCGAACCTGGGTCCCTGGAGCTGTGAGGCTGCAGTGCTAACCACTGCGCCACTGTGCTGCCCAATATTATTTGGTGGTCTTCAGAAAAAATATATCACAAACTTTGCCCCAATAAATATTACTTGTTCCTTTGGTGTGTAAACTATTGTAAAATTCACAGGACTACAAATAATATCCAAAGAAAGAATGTTTTTTTATTAAAATTAATTGGAAAATATATGTACAAACACTTACTGCATGAGCCACATCTAAACAAATCTCACTCTGTCGGGCTATACCCACAACGTCCTGGTCAAGTGTGATGCGACATCACTTCCTCCAGTGACTTTCACTTACAGCTCTTGAGGTGGTCCTCTCTTAAGGTGGTCCCTTCTTAAGGTCGTCCCAAACAGCGCTGAGGCAAGGCCTCAGTTCTGCGACGGGGTGGGAGCCATGACGAGCACTGGATAGTGAAAGAGGGGGGAGTGGAGGCCATTGTTGGCCTGCAATGCTGTGAACTCTGCACGGGTGGGCTTGATCTCGGGTAAGAGGGTCAGATAGGCTTGGTCTCGGGTGGGAGTGTCGGATGGGCTTAGTCTCAGGTAAGAGGGTCGTGTGGCCATACTACAGGGTGAGAGGGTCGGGTGGCCATAGTACTAGGTGCTGAGCTGGCTCTCAGCAAGGGTGGGCACTGAGGGCCATTAGCACATAAGCCAACGGAAGTAAAAAGGCAAAGTTACCAAGGCAAGTTTGTCTCTGCAAGGACAGCGCTTTGATCAGCTGGCATGGGTCTCCTACACCTGGTCTTTGTGGACCCCTGCAGTATGATGCAGTGCCTCAGACAAAGGGAGGGCCATTAGTCAGCTGCACCTGCTGTGAAGCTCCGTGATGAGAGCAACAGCAGCCGTCCATGCCAAGAATGACCCACCTATACCAGAGAGCGTACCGGACACAACTCAGCTACCTCCAAATGCACGAGCAGCATTGTCAGTGAAGACTGCGGCTCTCCGGTGAGGCTGTCATCAACTTATGCGGCCTGCTGCAGGAGGATTTGCAACCTACGGAATCAGCTGGTCACCCTATGCCTTTGGCCCTGAAGCACTCAACTTTTACACATCTGCTCCTTCCAGTGATTCACTGGGGATATGTGTGGGGGCTCCCAGGCAGCAGCCCACCTCTGCATCAAGGAGGTAACCAATGTCCTGTTCAAGAGGCTGGCAACTATGTGCACTATTGGACCTACCCTGACAATCAGGTAGAGAGGACCATCGGGTTTGGGGCCATCATTGGCTTTCCCCAGGTGTAAGGTGTGATAGATTGCATTTATGTGGCCATCAAGGCTCCGACGGACTAGCCACCCACCTTCATCAACAGTAAGGGCTTTCATTCCATCAATGTGGATTTTTGATGAACAAAAGAGTCAAGGGTTATGGGGAGCAGGTAGGAAAATGGAGTTAAGTCCACAATCATATCAGCCATGATCTCATTGAATGGCGGAGCAGGCCCAAGGGGCTGGAGAGCCTACTCCTGCTATTTCTTATGTTCTTATAGACAAATTTTTGATTTTATGTTCCTATGTTCACCTGGTCTGTGACCACCGAACGCGTTTCCTGCAGGTGTGTGCCCACTTTCCGGGAAACAGCCACAACGCTTACATACTTTGACAGTCCCAGGTGCCACAACTTTTCCGGCTCCCTGCTCACCTTCACGGATGGATTCTCGGGGACAGGGGCTACCCATTGAAGACATGGCTACTGACACCTGTGAGGAACCCTCACACTGCAGCAGAGGAGAGCTACAACACTTGCCATGGCTGCACCTGTGCAACCATCGAGCAGGCCGTTAGGCTGATGAAGCTGAGATTCCATTGCCTATATCGATCTGGTGGAGCCCTGCAGTATGCCCCAGCGAGGGCTTCACATATTATGGTGGTCTGCTGTGCTCTGTACAATCTAGCACTGTAGAGGGAGAAGACTTTGCATGAAGAGGACATGATTGATTGCCAGTCTTCAACTGATTAGGAGGATGTGGAGGAGGCTAATGAGCAGGCAGCACTGGATCTTGAACTCCTTGCACTTCCTGCCTTTCCCTTGCAGCCTGAAGGAGAATTTCCAGGGATGCATCGCTGAACCGTGGGGCTACCCAGTGACTTGTGCCTGACGTGGTTCCTCTTGGCTTCCAGAGAGCTCCTGGTCTTTTGAGGGCTTGGTCAGAAGCACAGCAGCACAGGGACTCCAGGCAAAGATTCAGCAGCACAGCAGCACAGGGACTCCAGCCGGTGGGGTGGGGTGGGGTGGTGGGGTCAGCATCATAGCAGCACAGAGACTTCAGGCATGGTGGGGTGGGGGGGGGGGGGGGGTGGTGGTGCGGGCAGCATCACAGCAGCACAGGGACTCGAGGCGGGAGTTATGTTGTGGGTGGGGGGGCACAGTCAGCAGCACAGCAGCACAGGGACTGCAGGTAGAGGGATCAGCAGCACAGCAGCACATGGACTGCAGGTAGAGGGGTCAGCAGCACGGCAGCACAGCAGTACAGGAACTGCAGGCAGGGGGGTCAGTAGAACAGGGACTCCAGGCAGGTGGGTGGGGGGTCTCAGCAGCACAGCAGATTCTTGGGGCATTGGGACCAGTCCTGAGGCAGGAGGCACCAGGGCGGTACAGTGGCGCAGTGGTTAGCACCATAGCCTCACAGCTCCAGTGACCTGAGTTCAGTTCTGGGTACTGCTTGTGTGGAGTTTGCAAGTTCTCCCTGTGACTATGTGGGTTTCTGTCAGGTGCTCTGGTTTCCTCCCACAGCCAAAGACTTGCAGGTTGTTAGGTAAATTGGCCATTGTAAATTGCCCCTAGTGTAGGTAGATGGTGGGGATGTGGTAGGGAATATGGGATTCATGTAGGATTAGTATAAATGGGTGGTTGTTGGTCAGCACAGACTCGGTGGGCCGAAGGGCCTGTTTCAGTGCTGTATCTCTAAATAAAATAAATAAATAAACTAAATATTCAAAAGGGATGGGTTCCACCTTAACAGGACTGGAACCAACATTCACTGGGGAGATTCAATTAATGTTGCTTGGGAGGGTTTAAATTAAATTGGCAGGAGATGGGTAGCGTCTAATGGAAGTAGGAAAGAGAAATAAGGTGCATAAAAGAGTGAGTGTTAGATAGTCCCAAAAGTAGTTCCAGATTAGATAGGAGCAGACTAAGAAGGAATACAACCGTAGGGTTTCAATGCATGCATGTATGTAAAGGCACAAAGTGTGGTAAATGAGGTTGTTGAGCTCCAAGTGCAAATAGCTGTGTGGGAATATGATGTCGTGGCAATAATGGAAATGTGGCTTAGAAATGGTGAGGACTGGGTGCTTGATATTCAAGATTTAAGTTCAATGAAGAATGCAGGAGGGCATGCCAGGAGCAGCACCAGGCATACCTAAAGATGAGGTGTCAGCCTGGTGAAGATACAATACAGTGCTACTTACATACCAAGCAGCATGCGATAGACAGGTGTTATGACCAGGTGAGATCGGGGTCGCGGGATTTCCTCTCAGCCTTTGCCTGGTCTAACAGTAACAGGGTTTAATTTTAAATTCACCGTGTTTTTATCTCCCCCTCAGTGAATCCTTGTTCACTGCTTTCCAATTGTAAGGCAAAGAAATCAGATAGGTCTCCTTAGATTTAAACAAGAAAGGTGGACGTTTATTAGTCTTAAACTCTAATTCGGTTAACAACTACGAATATGCGACGTGACCACACTAGCATGAATACGCGATAAACACACCTGCAGATAGAGACAGAAAAAGTAGAAAGAATAGAGGGGAAAGTTTGAGGCAATATCTGGTAGTTATTTAAGTCCCCTGGGCCAGATGGGATTTATCCTAGGATTCTCTGGGAAGCCAGGGAGCAGATTGCAGAGCCTTTGTCCTTGATCTTTATGTCGTCATTGTCGACAGGAATAGTGCCGGAAGACTGGAGGATAGCAAATGTTGTCCCCTTGTTCAAGAAGGGGAGTAGAGACAGCCCTGGTAATTATAGACCTGTGAGCCTTACTTCGGTTGTGGGTAAAATGTTGGAAAAGGTTATAAGAGATAGGATTTATAATCATCTTGAAAAGAATACGTTCATTAGCGATAGTCAGCACGGTTTTGTGAAGGGTAGGTCGTGCCTCACAAACCTTATTGAGTTTTTTGAGAAGGTGACCAAACAGGTGGATGAGGGTAAAGCAGTGGATGTGGTGTATATGGATTTCCGTAAGGCGTTTGATAAGGTTCCCCATGGTAGGCTATTGCAGAAAATACGGAAGTATGGGATTGAAGGTGATTTAGTGCTTTGGATCAGAAATTGGCTAGCTGAAAGAAGACAGAGGGTGGTGGTTGATGGCAAATGTTCATCCTGGAGTTTAGTTACTAGTGGTGTACCGCAAGGATCTGTTTTGGGGCCACTGCTGTTTGTCATTTTTATAAATGACCTGGAAGAGGGTGTAGAAGGGTGGGTTAGTAAATTTGCGGATGACACGAAGGTCGGTGGAGTTGTGGATAGTGCCGAAGGATGTTGTAGGTTACAGAGGGACATAGATAGGCTGCAGAGCTGGGCTGAGAGATGGCAAATGGAGTTTAATGCGGAAAAGTGTGAGGTGATTCACTTTGGAAGGAGTAACAGGAATGCAGAGTACTGGGCTAATGGGAAGATTCTTGGTAGTGTAGATGAGCAGAGAGATCTTGGTGTCCAGGTACATAAATCCCTGAAAGTTGCCACCCAGGTTAATAGGGCTGTTAAGAAGGCATATGGTGTGTTAGCTTTTATTAGTGGGGGGATCGAGTTTCGGAGCCACGAGGTCATGCTGCAGCTGTACAAAACTCTGGTGCGGCCGCACCTGGATTATTGCGTGCAGTTCTGGTCACCGCATTATAGGAAGGATGTGGAAGTTTTGGAAAGGGTGCAGAGGAGATTTACTAGGATGTTGCCTGGTATGGAGGGAAGGTCTTACGAGGAAAGGCTGAGGGACTTGAGGTTGTTTTCGTTAGAGAGAAGGAGGAGAGGTGACTTAATAGAGACATATAAGATAATCAGAGGGTTAGATAGGGTGGATAGTGAGAGTCTTTTTCCTCGGATGGTGATGGCAAACACGAGGGGACATAGCTTTAAGTTGAGGGGTGATAGATATAGGACAGATGTCAGAGGTAGTTTCTTTACTCAGAGAGTAGTAGGGGCGTGGAATGCCCTGCCTGCAACAGTAGTAGACTCGCCAACTTTAAGGGCATTTAAGTGGTCATTGGATAGACATATGGATGAAAATGGAATAGTTTAGGTCAGATGGTTTCACAGGTCGGCGCAACATCAAGGGCCGAAGGGCCTGTACTGCGCTGTAATGTTCTATGTTCTATGTTCTATTAAGTTCAATGTGGAGTCTTTGGTTACTGGTAAGTCTTGCTGTTCGTTGGGCCCTAGTGCACGCTTTAACTTGTTTCGATGTAGGAGCCTTTTCTCTCTAGAGGTCTACATGTCTTCAGTGGGTCTGGAGGCCTGTGAGAAAGTGAGAGAGAGAGCCAGCCAGGAGAGAGGCTCTCTTGTTTCAAGTTCAGCAACAATCTGCAGTCTGTCCCCAAACTGTCCTGTGTCCAGTTCAAAAAGACTGGACCAGCCGGTTAGTCATGTGACCAGCTGGCTTAACCACTTCTGCGTTTGTGGATTCCATTGCTCTCGGTGGGGGCGTGTAGTGCTGTCTCCCACACCGACAAGATGTGGATCGCCATTGCCCAGCCCAATCTCTGTTGATTGAATCAGTAAGCAATTCTATTGTCTCTCTAAGCATTGTTTCTTAGTATGCAAATGTCCTCTATTCAAGTGTCTGGTGATCTCTTGTAAAACAAGTCATTTCTTAACTCTAGCAATAGTTTAAAATTAATGTTCATATGACAAAATTAATATGCCTCATTCTTGGTAGGTGGGGTCTTCATGACACCTCCACACCTAGCATTTCAATTAAAAGGGACTGGAGAGAAGATAAGTATAGGAAAACACACATGCATCTCTCTCATTCATTCAGAAATCCTAACAGTTGTTGCAGTCTGTCTTTTCTTGGTCGCAGTACTGCTTTAAACTGCCCTTTTTGGCATCCCAAAAAACATGTGGTTTTTGGGGAAGTTTTTCAATTTGCACATTTCTATGACTACCTCGAATGTCTTTGTTCTTCTTGAGGTCTGCAGGGGGAGGGTTAGATTTAATTAGCCCCAGGTTGGAGTTCTGCTCAGGGGTGGCGGCAGTGGGCTGTTGCACTCTGAACTCTCTTTAAGTGCTTTCATGAGTCATGCAAGGGCTTTTCACCTTAGGGGATGGCTGATTCCCTTTTTTCCTGACTGTGGGGGGCAGATTCTTTGCTCATCTTCCCTTTGTCCTCTGGGAAACTTCTGCTTGCAGGTATTTGACCAGATTCTACTGCACTCCCCTGTGGCACTTCAACTAAGTGAGACAGCGCCCGCACAGTTTCTCTGCCCTCTTGAGGATTTTCTTTGTCTCTGCAGGTTCCTGTATATGCTGTTAGCCACTCTGGTGGGGTGCTTCTAGTGTCTGCATTTACATAGGAGGATGTGGGGTCTAACTTTTCAAATATTTTGGGGTTGGCTGACTGGACAGTAGGGGTTTCCATTTGGAATTCCTCCTGGACTTCCTTTAACCTGCCCTCCTGGTCCCTTTTCCCCATTTCTTTTCTAACCTTTTGCCAGCCTTGTGCCTGCCTGTCCTCTTTTGTTCTTGGCAGGGGTCCCTTACAGTTCACCAGCCCTCTGCTGGAGGGTCCTCCAAACACCAATCCAGGACTTAGGGCTGCAGCTTTCACTGTAGGTTGGGGTTTCCCCTCAATCTGGCACATGTGGCAACTCCTACAATACTTCATCACATCTTTGTGGAGTTTTGGTCAGTCAAACTGCTGTCTTATGTGGGCTTTGGTTTTTCGCTACTGACAGTAACAGTACAGCCACTGTAATCTCATGGGCTTTCTTAATATTTCTCTCTGGTACCTCTGCAGCCCCACTAACTGGTGAACCACTGTCCACTCCCTGCTCTCAGGTCTATAAGGAGAACTCCACTTCCTCATCAGTACCTCATTCTTTAAATAGTAACAATCAGGGACCCCCTCTGCTTCAATTTCAGATTGGGCAGCCTTACTCTGTAAGTACTGGGTCAGCTCGCTGAGCCTCAGCTAGGGAAGATCCATTTAACTAATTGCCTGGGTCTTCTAACTTTCCAAAGAAAGTCTCAGACAGACAGACCTCATTGTCATCTGGCTGCAGTGCCAATCAGTCTCCTCTGGGGGAGCTGGTTTGATCATGGCCTGATTCACTATACATTCAAGGAAACTGTCTCCTGCCACTGCCCTCATTCTCTGACCTACTGCGGTCTCTGTCCACTGGGGAAGCTACAACCTTCGCCTCCACCAGATCATTACCTCGGAGCAGGTCAACCCCATCCACAGGCAAACTAGGGACAATTCCTACTTCACTGGTCCCGAAACTAGGTCGCACTCCAGGTGCACCCGGTGTACAGGTACAGGCATACACTGCCCTCCAATATCATTCACCACCATTCTGGTGTTTACTGCACTCTCTGGGGGAAAGGTCAGGCCTTTTCCCAGTAAAAGGGATCTAGTGGCCCCTGTGTCCCTAAGAATTACTATGAGTTTGCTTGCCCCACTCGAGGGGTCTGGGGTTACTCTCCCTTCAGACACAAAACCCTGATAATCTTCAGGAATCCTATTAAATTTTCCTGTACTTGCAGCGGTAGGCTTCCTGAGTCTGACTCTTATTGCAGTTAAAGCCACACCTTGTTCTGCTGTGCTTTCCATCAGGGTCCTTTCTCCTTCATTGAGCGAGTCTGCCCTGATTAGCCCTACAGGTTTTCCCTTTAGTTTCCAGCAATCAGCTCTTAGATGCCCTTCTTTATTACAATGGAAGCACACAGGTCTCTGGGTCTCACTCCTACTTACAGCACTTTCCTTTTCGGCTGGAGGAGGGCCCCCTGTGTCTCCTGCTTTTCTTTTCCTCCCAGGACTGCTTAGGCTTCTATCACCTACCCACCCTTAGTCCTTTTAAGATTTGTGGGGGTGATTAGGAAAGGTTTTCCCCAGGAAACCAACTTATAAGTGAGAGCAACCTCATCGGCCAGCACTGCGGCTTGGCTGGGCTCTATGAACCTTCTGTCCCTCTACATGTGTCTTTATGGAGAGTGGTAGAGAGTTTTTAAATTGCTCTAACAAAATTACTTCTCTGAGATTTTCATAGCTGAGCTGTACTTTAAGAGCCCTCAGCCACTGGTCAAAAGTGAACTGCTTATTTCTCTCAAAATCCAGGTACAAATGATCAGCTTGCTTCTTGAGGGTTCTAAACTTTTGGCGATAGGCTTCCAGTATTAATTTATATGCCCCGACGATAGCATTTTTGCCAGTTCATAATTTGATGAACCATCATCTCACAACGTGGAATAAACCTCATGGGCTTTTCTGGTTAGCTTGCTTTGCAGCAGGAGAGTCCAAGCCTCAGCTGGTCACTTTAACTGCCTTTCCAGTTTTTCAAAAGACACAAAAAAATGCTTCCTTACCTCCCTCATTGAATTTTGGGATCCATTGGGAAAGTTTTAAAAATTCTGTACCAAGCCCTGAATTACGCTCCTCCATATTGGCCATGCTTTCACTGGAGTTACTCTGTCACCCCCTAGTTAACTGTCCAGCTTCATTCCCAGAATTAGGTCCAGCACTGCACCCTCCCTTGTTGGATCCTCTACATTTTGAGCTAAAAAGTTCTCCTGTATACACTTTAAGAACTCCACTCCATCTAAGCCCTTAACATGATGACTATCCCAATTAATGTTGGGAAAGTTGAAATCACCTAATATAATTACCTTATTATTATTTTTACACACCTCTGCGAATTGCGCACATATTTGCTCCTCAATTTCCTGCTGACTATCTGGGGGTCTATAATAAACACCTAACAATGTGGCTGTCCCTTTTTTATTCCTAAACTCTACCCAGAAAGCTTCATTTGATGCCCCCTCCAAGATATCATCTCTCCTTACTGCAGTAACTGACTCTTTAACTAATATTGCAATGCCCCCTCCTCTTTTACCCCCTCCTCTGTCTCGCCTGAAGATTCTATATCCCGGGATATTGAACTGCCAATCCAGCCCCTCCCTCAACCATGTCTCCGTGATGGCTATTATATCACAATTCCACATGTCAGTCCTTGCCCTTAACTCATCCGTTTTACCTGTAATACTCCTGGCAGTAGAGGCCATCCATACTGGTCTTACTCCCTTGAAACTTACTTCCGCTGTATTCCCTCTGAATTGTTTGCTTTCCTGTGTTTAGCTGTGTCCCTATTCTGCTAGGAGTCTGCGTCCCCTCCCCCTGCCAAATTAGTTTAAACTCCTCCCAACAGCACTAGCAAACCCGCCAGCAAGGATGTTAGTCCCCCTTTAGTTCAGATGTAGACCGTCCCTCTTGTACAGGTCCCACCTTCCCCAGAAACGGTCCCAGTGGTCCAGGAAACTAAAACCCTCCCTCCTGCACCAACTCTTAAGCCACGCATTCATCTGTGCTATTCTCCTATTTCTATACTGGCTAGCAAATGGCACTGGGAGTAATCCAGAGATTACAACCCGAGAGGTCCTGCTTTTTAGTCTACTGCCTAGCTCTCTGAATTCTTGATGCAAGACCTCATCCCTCTTTCTACCTATGTCATTGGTACCAACATGTACCATGACCTCTGCCTTATCACCCTCCCCCTTCAGGATGCCCTGCAACCGTTCAGTGACATCCTGGACCCTGGCACCAGGGAGGCAACACACCATCCTGGAGTCACGTTGATGGCCACAGTAGTGCCTATCTGTTCCCCTGACTATAGAATCCCCTATTACTATTGCTCTTCCTCTCTTTCCCCCTTCCTGTGCAGACAGGCTGCTTGTGGTGCGAGAAGCTTGGCTCTGTCCGCACTCCCTGGACGAACCAGCCTCATCAGCCTCCAAAATGGAATACCGATTTGCAAGCGGGACCCCAGGGGACTCCTGAACTACCTGCCTGTTTCTCTTGGACTGTCTGGTGGTCACCCATTCCCTTCCTTCCTCAAGTCCCTTCAGCTGCGGTGTGACCACCTCTCTAAACGTGCTATCCACGATGCTCTCAGACTCGCTGATGCTCCACAGTGTTTCCAGCCGCCGTTCCAGCTCTGAAACCCGAGCTTCCAGGAGCTGCAGCTGGACACACTTCCTGCACACATGCTGGTCCCGGCGACTGGAAATGTTCCCAGATTCCCACATGCAGCAAGAGGAGCAAACCACGGCTTTAAGCTTTCCTGCCATGACTGAACCCTTTAAATCTAAAACTTTAGAAGACTATTATAATAAAAAAATAAATCAACTAAGTCTTGCTAAAACAATGACACAATTCAATCCAGTTTGAAAAATACCCACGAGGACTTACTCACCAGTCAGCTGTGCTCTTTGGAAACTCTCAGCTCCTCTCATGCTCTTTGAGGACAGGTAGGAAATGAAAGGAGCACCTCGCTCCCTCCTCACCGAACTCCCTCAGTCACAAAACTCCCACTTTAGCACTCTAATGCAGCCCCAAGTCAGCACTCCAGTACAAATGAAGTCAGCACTGTAAGATGGCCTGCTTTTATACTGTCTGACTCTAGCCCCTGAAAACTGGTTGAAGCCAGTTATCTAATTAACAAGGTGCAGCTGCAAGCAGAGCCTGAGTGAACTCTGTTCACCCTGGCTTGGAGAGCTACAAGCTTTAGTCACAGACATGTTAATATTTTAGGACACACAACCACATGAAAACTTGTATTGAAATACATTGAACATGTGAACATATGAATTAGGAGCAGGAAGAGGCCACTCAGCCCTTCGAGCCTGCTCCACCATTCAATAAGTTCATGGCTGAACTGATTGCTCCACATTTCCACCTACCCCCAATAACCTTCCACCTCCTTGCTTATCAAGAATCTATCTACCTCTGCCTTAAAAATATTCAAAGACTCTGCTTCCACTGCTTTTTGAGGAAGGTAATTCCAAAGACACATGACCCTCTGTGAGAATTTTTTTTTCCTCATCTCTGTCTTAAATGGGCAACTCCTTACTTTTAAACAGTGACCCCTAGTTCTAGATACTCCCACAAGGAGAAACATTCTTTCCACATCCACCCTGTCAAGGTCCGTCAGGATCTTATATGTTTCAATCAAGTGCCTCTTACTCTTCTAAATTCCAGTGGAGACAAGCCCAACCTGTCCAATCTTTCCTCGTGAGACAGCCTGCCCATTCCAGCTATTAGTCTAGTAAACCTTCTCTGTACTGCCTCCAATGCATTTACATCTTTTCTCTTTTTTGATTGGGATCAATTTGGCTTCCCACTTCCAATTTATCGTTTGTCTGTGAGTCCAATCCGGGATGCTAGCCCCGACATTTCTGTTATGACCAGGTGAGATAAGGGTCGAGGGGTTCCCTCTCAGCCTTTGCCTGGTCTAATGGTAACAGGGTTTAATTTTAAAAAGACCATGTTTTTAGCTCCCCTTCAGTGAATCCTTGTTCATTGCTTTCCAATTGTAAGGCAAAGAAATCAGACAGGTTTTCTTAGATTTAAATAAGAAAGGTGGAAGTTTATTAATCTTAAACTCTAATTTGGTTAACGACTATGAATATGCGACATGACCACGCTAACATGCATACGCAAAAAACCACACTCAGATAGAGACAGAAAAAGTAGGAAGAATAAAGCGGAAAAGTTTGAGACAATTTCTGGTAGTTATTTACAGTCCATTGAGTTCAATGTGGAGTCTTTGGTTGCCAGTAGGTCTTGCTGTTCGCTGGGCTCCAGTGCATACTTTAACTTGTTTCGATGTAGGAGCATTTTCTCTCTTGAGATTTATGTGTCTTCAGTGGGTCTGGAGGCCTGTGAGAAAGCGAGAGAGAGCCAGCCAGGAGAGAGGCTCTTTTGTTCCAGGTTCAGTTGCAATCTGCAGTCTGTCCCCAATGTTCAAAAAGCCTGGACCAGCTGGTTAGTCATGTGACCAGCTGGCTTAACCACTCCGGCGT
This sequence comes from Heterodontus francisci, assembly GCF_036365525.1. Lineage (NCBI taxonomy): Eukaryota > Metazoa > Chordata > Chondrichthyes > Heterodontiformes > Heterodontidae > Heterodontus > Heterodontus francisci. Next base: position 228,520,299 of record NC_090371.1, read on the forward strand.
TTGTGGATTCCAAAGCTCTCGGTGGGGGGTGGGGGGTGTAGTGCTGTCTCTTAGCCCGACAAGATGTGGATCGCCATTGCCCTGCCCAATCTCTGTTAATTGAATCACTGAGCAATTTTCTTGTCTCTCCAAGCACTGTCTCTTGGAATGCAAATATCCTCCAGCCATGTGTCTGGTGATCTCTTGGAAAACAAGTAATTTCTTCACTCCAGCAACAGTTTAAAATTAATGATCATATGATCATATCATTCTTGGCAGGTGGGGGTCTTTGTGACATAGGGCTAAGCGATCCCACAACCAGTGGATCAGATCTAAGCTCTGCAGTCCTGCCACATCCAGTCATGAATGGTGGTGGATGATTAAACATCTGAGAGGAGGCAGAGGCTCCACAAATATCCCCATCCTCAATGATAGGGGAGCCCAGGACTTCAGTGCAAAAGACAAGGCTGAAGCATTTGCATTCATCTTCAGCCAGAGGTGCCAAGTGGATGATTCATCTTGGCCTCCTCCTGAAGTCCACAGCATCACAGATGCCAGTCTTCAGCCAATCCGATTCACTCCACGTGATATCAAGAAATATCTGAAGGCACTGGATGATGCAAAGGCTATGGGCCATGACAACATTCTACTCTTGATCATCAGCAAAGTGATGGAAGGGATCGCCGACAGTGTTATCAAGCAACACTTGCTCAACAATAGCTTGCTCACTGATGCTCAGTTTGGGTTCTGCCAGGGCCACCCGGCTCCTGACCTCATTTCAGCCTTTGTCCAAACATGGACAAAAGAGCTGAGCTCCAGAGGTGAGGTGAGGGTGACTGCCCTTGACATCAAGGCAGCATTTGACCGAGTATGGCATCAAGGAACCCGAGCAAAACTAGAGTCAATGAGAATCAGGGGAAAAACTCTTCACTGGTTGGAGTCATACCTCGCACAAAGGAAGATGGTTGTGGTTGTTGGAGGTCATTCATCTCAGTCCCAGGACATCACTGCAGGAGTTCTCAGGGTAGTGTCCTTGACGGAAACATCTTCAGCTGCTTCATCAATGACCTTCCCTCCAGCATAAGGTCAGAAGTGGGAAGGTTCACTGATGACTGAACAATGTTCAGCACCATTTGCAACTCCTCAGGTACTGAAGCAGCTTGTGTCCAGATGCAGCAAGAGCTGGACATTATCCAGGCTTGGGCTGATTACTGGCAAATAACATTTGTGCCACACATGTGTCAGGCAATGACGATCTCCAACAAGAGAGAATCTAACCATTTCCCCTTGATGTTCAATGGCATTACCATCACTGAATCCCCAAATATCAAGGGGATATGACGATAGGTTGGGAAAAAGGCATTGAAGTGGATGATTCTCCATGATTGTATTGAATGGTGGAGCAGGCTCGATGGCATGAATGGCCTACTCCTACTCCTGTGTTCCTATGTTCCTATCAACATCCTTCAGATTACCATTGACCAGAAACTGAACTGGACCAGCCACATAAATACTGTGGCTGCAAGAGCTGGTCAGAGGCTGGGAATTCTGCAGCAAGTAACTCACCTCCTGACTTCCCAATGTCTATCCACCATCTACAAGTCAGGAGTGTGATGGAATACTCTCCACTTGCCTGGATGGGTGCAGCTCCAACAACAGTCAAGAAGCTCGACACCATCCAGGATAAAGCAGCCCGCTTGATTGGCACCCCATTCACCACCTTCACTCCCTTTACCACCGACACACAATGGCAACAGTGTGTACCATCTACAAGATGAACTGCAGCAACTCACCAAGTTTCCTTCGACAGCAGCTTCCAAACCCGTGACCTGTACCACCTAGAAGGACAAGGGGAGCAGATACATGCAAACACCATCATCTGCCAGTTCCCCTCCAAGCCACACTCCATCCTGACCTGGAACTATATCGCCTTTCCTTCACTGTCTCTGGGTCAAAATCCTGGAACTCCCTTCCTAATAGCACTGTTGGTGTACCTACACCTCAAGAACTACAACGGTTCAGGAAGGCAGCTCACCACCACCTTCTTAAGGGCAATTAGGCATGGAAAATAACTGCTGGCCAAGCCAGCGACGCCCACATCCCATGAATGAATAAAAAAAAAAATTGGGTTCAGAAAAGATAGAGAAGGAAAATAGGGAGGTGGATGGCAGTACTGATTAGGGAAGGCATTGTAGTGTTGCAAAGAGAGGATGTCCTTGAGGGGGCTCAGACAGAGTCCACTTGGTTCAGGTTGAGAACCAAAAAATGGTACAATCACACAACGGGGGGGTTTCTACAGTTCTCCAAATACTGAGGGAGAGCTAGAGAAGCAAATCTGCAGGGAAATCACAGAGATGTGCAGGAACTATAGAGTGGTGACATTTGGGTGTCCAATGACCCAAATATCAATTGACATAATGTTAGAGTAAAGGGAAAGGAGGAGGCAGAATTTCTGAAATGTGCTCAGGAGAACCACCTTGGCCATTGTGTCATCTCAATCCAATTAGGAAGGAGGCATTGCTGGATATGATGCCAGGGAATGAGATGGGTCAAGTGGAGTAAATGTCTGCAGGGAAAACATGGGTAAGAGTGATCATTGTATCATAATGTTTAGATTAGAAAAGGAGAACAGCAAGCAACAATCTAAAGTAGAAATTCTAAATTGGAAGAGGGCTAACTTCAATGAGATGAACAAAGAAAAAAGGACAGTACAGCACAGGAACAGGTCACTCGGCCCTCCAATCCTGCGCCGATCATGATGCCTGTCTAAGCTAAAACCTTCTGCACTTACGGGGGTCCATATCCCTCTATTTCCATCCCACTCATGTATTTGTCAAGATGCCACTCAAACGTCGCCATCGCACCTGCTTCCACCACCTCCCCCGGCAGCAAGCTCCAAACACTTATCACCCTCCATATAAAAAACCCGCCTTGCACATCCCCTCTAAACTTTGCCCCTCGCACTTTACACCTGTCCCCCCCCAGTAACTGACTCTTCCACTCTGGGAAAAAGCTTCTCACCATCCACTCCGTCCGTGCCACTCACAACCTTGTAAACCTCCATCAGGTCGCCCCTCCACCTCCGTTGTTCCAGTGAAAACAATCCGAGTTTATCCAACCTCTCCTCATAGCTAATACCCTCCAGATCAGGCAACATCCCGGTAATCCTCCCCTGCACCCTCTCCAAAGCCTCCAAATCCTTCTGGTAGTGTGGCGACCAAAACTGCATGCAATACTCCAAGTGCAGCCCAACCAAGGTTCTGTACAGCTGCAGCATGACTTGCCAATTTTTATAGTCTATGCCCCAACCGATGAAGGCAAGTATGCTGCACGCCCTCTCGACTACCCTATCCACCTGCGCTGCCACTTTCAGTGACCTGTGGACCTGTACGCCCAGATCTCTCTGCCTGTCAATACTCCTAAGGGTTCTGCCATTTACTGTATACTTCCCACCTGTATTCGACCTTCCAAAATGCATTACCTTACACTTGTCCTGATTAAACTCCATCTGCCATTTCTCCACCAAGTCTCCTTCCGATCCATGTCCTGCTGTATCCTCTGACAATCCCCATCACTATCTGCAACTGCACCAACCTTTGTGTCATCCGCAAACTTACCAATCAGACCAGCTACATTTTCCTCCAAATCATTTATATATACTACAAACAGCAAAGGTCCCAGCACCGATCCCTGCAGAACACCACTAGTCACACCCTCCATTCAGAAAAGCACCCTTCCACTGTTACCCTCTGTCTTCTATGACTGAGCCAGCCCTGTATCCACCTTGCCAGCTCACCTCTGATCCCGTGTGACTTCACCTTTTGTACCAGTCTGTCATGAGGGACCTTGTCAAAGGCCTTAGCGAAGTCCATGTAGATAACATCCACCGCCCGTCCCCCATCAATCATCTTCGTCACTTCCTCAAAAAACTCGATCAAGTTAGTGAGAGGGGATCTAGCCAGGATAAAATGGAACCAACATTTGACAGGAAAAACTGTACTGAAAAAAAACGTGATTTTTTAAGGAGGCAATGCTTCAGGTACAGGCCAGGTACATTCCAACAAAAGGGACATGCAGAGGGAGCAAAGCCCAGCCTCCTTGAATGGCAGTGTAGATGGAGAATATGATGAAACAAAAGAAGAGGGTGTATGTGGATGTCAGTTGAATTCTTCAAGGCAAGAAACAATAAGTTGAGAGGGGAAATGAAGAGGAGAATTTGACTGGCAAAGAGAGAATATGAGAATAGAAAGTCAGTTAACATAAAAGGCCACACATGTAAATAGTAAGCCGGCAGTAAGGTGGGTCCTACTGGAGGTAAAATTGGTGATATATGCTTAGACGTGTGGAGCTCCTTAATGAATACTTAATGAGTACTTGTATCAGTGCAATTACAATGCTCAGTGTAGTCTACAGGCCAGCAACTAGCAGGAAAACTGTAGAGGAACAAACTTGCAAGGAAATTGCAGAAACAACCAAGAATTATAGAGTGCTTATAATGGGGGACTTTAATTATCCGAATATAGACTGGGATAATAGTCGTGTGAAGGGCAGAGAGGGTCAAGAGTTCAGGAGAATTTTCTGTAGCAGTATGTTTCTAGTCCAATGAGAAAGGAGGCACTGCTACACCTGGTTCTTGGGAATGAGGTGGACCAAGTGTCAGTTGGGGAAAAATTAAGGAACAGTGATCATTGCATCTTAAGGTTCAGGTTGGCTATGGAAAAGGACAAATCCAAAGTAAGAATAATTAACTAGAGGAAAGCCAACTTCAATAGGGTAAGAATGGATCTGACCCAGATAAATTGGAAGCAAAGGATGGCAGGCAAAATGGTAACTGAACAATGGGATGCCTTTAAATAAAAGATAGTTCGGGCACAGTCAAGATATATTCCCATTAAGGGGAAAGGTAGGGCAAGCAAATTCAAGAGCTTCTTGGATGATGAAAGAAATAGAGATTAAGAAGAAGAAAAAGTGTGCTATTGACAGATGCCAGGTGGATAATACAACCGAGAACCAGGCTGAATATAGAAGGTTCAGAGGGGAAGTGAAAAAGCAAATAAGAGAGGCAAAACAAGGAGTATGAAAAGAGACTGGCAGCTAACATAAAGGGGAATCTAAAGTCTTCTATAGACATATTAACAGTAAAAGGGTGATAAAAGGAGAAGTGGGGCCAATTAGGGACCGTAAGGGGGATTTACGCATGGAGGCAGGAGGCAGGGTTGAGGTATTAAATGAATAATTTGCATCTGTTTTTCCCAAGGAAGAAGATGATGCATATGATATGGTGAAAGAGGAGGTAATTCAGAGACTTGGAGGATTTAAAATTGATAATGAAGAGGTATTGGATAGGCTGGCTGTACTTAAAGTGGGTAAGATACCAGGACCGGATGAGATGCATCCAAGGATACTGAGGGAAGTGTGAGTGGAAATTGAGGAGGCACTGGTCATAAATTTCCAGTCTTCCTTAGATTCAGAGGTGGTGCCTGAGGACTGCAGAATTGCAAATGTTACTACTTGTTCAAAAAAGGGTGTAAAAATAAGTCCAGCAACTACAGGCCAGTCAGTTTAACCTCGGTGGTGGGGAAGCTTCTGGAAAAGATAATTCGGGACAAAATTAATAATCACTTGGGCACATACTGGTTAATTAGGTAAAGCTTACATGAATTTGTGAAGGACAAATCGTGTCTAACTAACTGTCTGGAGTTATTTGATGAAGGAACAGAGAAGGTTGATCAGGGTAACGGTGTTAATGTGATGTACATGGACTTCCAAAAGTATTTGATAAAGTACCATGCAACAGACCTGTGAACAAAATTATAGCTCATGGAATAAAAGGGACAGTCAATGTGGATACGAAATTGGCTAATTGACAGGAAACAGGGAGTAATGGTTAACAGATGTTTTTTAGACTGGAGGAAGATTTGTAGTGGAGTTCCCCATGGGACCCTTGCTGTTCTTCATAGATATTAATGAACTAGATATTGGTGTACAGGGCACAATTTCAAAATTTGTGGATGATACAAAACTTGGAAATATTGTGAACTGTGTGAGGATAAGGTAAAACTTCAAAAGGAGATAGACAGGTTGATGGAATGGGCGGACAAGTGGCAGATGAAATTTAATACAGAAAAGTATGAAGTGATTCATTTTGGTTGGCAGAACGTAGAGAGATAATATAAAATAAAGGGTGCAATTCTAAAAGGGGTGAAGGAGCAGAGGGACCTGGATTTATAAGTACATAAATCATTGAAGGTGGCAGGACAAGTTGAGTGCGGTTAATAGAGTATACAGCATCCTAGGCTTTATTAACAGGGTCATAGAGTACAAAGCAAAGAAGTTATGTTAAAGTTGTATGGAACACTGGTTTAGCCTTAACTGGAGTATTGCGTCCAGTTCTCGATGCCACGTTTAAGGAAAGGTGTGAAGGTATTGGAGAGAGTGCAAAATGGTTCCAGAAATGAGGAACTTCATTTACTAAGATAGATTGGAGAAGTTGAGATTGTTTTCCTTGGAGAAGTGAAGGTTGAGAGGAGATTCGATAGAAGTACTCAAACTCTTGAGGGGTCTGGACATAGTAGAAAGGCACAGGTTTAAGGTAACTGGCAAAAAAAGCAATGGCGACATGAGGAGAAACTTTTTCACGCAGTGAGTGGTTAGGATCTGGAATGCACTACTTGAGAGTGTGGTGAAGGCAGGTTCAATCAAGGCTTTCAAGACGGAATTGGATTGTTATCTGAAAAGAAAGAATGTGCAGGGCTACGGAGAGAAAGCAGGAGAGTGGTACTAGGTAAATTGCTCTTTCAGAGGGCCAGCACAGACACAATGGGCCAAATGGCTGTAGCAGTTCTGTGATTCTGTGACATCAGTGATGGGTAAGGTTTTAGAAAGAATAATCAGGGAAAATATCAACAGGCACTTAGAGATGTTTGAGTTAATTAAGGAGAGCCAGCAAGGATTTGTAAAAGGCAGATCGTGCTTGACTAACCTAATTGAATTTTTTGATGAAGTAACACAAAAGATTGATGAAAGGAATGTGATGGATGTTGTCTACATGAATTTTAAGAAAGTGTTTGACTAAGTACCACATAAAAAGCTGGTTAACGAAATTGAGGCTCATGGAATAGAAGGGTCAGTGTCAGCTTGGATTAAAAATTGTCTTAAGGACAGAAAAAAGCGAGTCATGGTAATAGTTGTTTTTCAGACTGGAAGATGGTAGACAGTGGTGTTCCCCAAGGATCAGTGCCAGGACCAGTGCTTTTTTGATATATATAAATGACAGACATTGGCATACAGAGTAAAATTTCAAAATTTGCTGATGTTACAAAACTTGGAGGTGTGGCAGACCGTGAAGATGATACATAGCTATTGCAACAGGACATAGAAAGGCTAGCAGAATGGTCAGGCAAGTGGCCTATGCAATTTAATAGAGAGAGGTGTGAGGTGATATATTTTGGCAGAAGGAATAGGGACATGCAATATAGACTTAATTGCACAGTCCTGAAGAGTGTGCAGGGAGAGAGGGACCTATGGGTTCATGTGCATTGATCTTTGAAGCGAGCAGGACATATTGAGAGAGTAACTGGCAAAGCATATGTGATCTTGGGCTTCATAAATAAAGCTATTGAGTAGAAAGGCAGGGACGTTATGCTGAACCTTTATAAAGCTCTGCCTAGGCCACAACTAGAGTATTGCATCCAGTTCTGGTCAGCACTCTTTAGGAAGGATGTAAGGGTCCTTGAGAGGGTACAGAGAGGAGAGTTACCAGAATGGTTTGAGGGATGAGGGATTTTAGCTGCAAGGTTAGGTTGGAGAAATTGGGGTTGTTCTCCTTGGACCAAAGGAGATTGAGGGGAGATTAGACAGAGGTACACAAGATTCTGACAGCTTTAAATAAGGTAGACAGAGAAAAGCCATGTAAGAGGACCAGGGGAATCAGAGTAAAGGTTTGGGGCAGGAGAATGAGTGGAGATGTTGTCGTGTTGTAATGTTTTGAAATTGCAATTGCATTGTATACTCTAGAACATTTTAGAACACACATGCCAGCAAAGGAAAAGTGAAACTAAAACAGACAGAACAAAAAGAGGAGCTTTATGTTCAGCAGCTGCAGTCTTTGACTCACTATCTTGTTACGAACAGGTGAGAAAGGTGTTTAGGGGTCTCTTTCCGCCTTTACCAGGTCTTACTGTAATAGGGTTTTATTTTTAAACACAGTGTTTTTAGCTCCCCTTTGGTGAGTCCTTGTTCACTGCTTTCCAATTATAAGGCACACACAGGCTTTCTTAGGTTTGAAGAAAGGTTGAAATTTATTCAACTTAAACTCTAATTCGGGGGTAATGCCTATGGATACACGATGTGCCCCACGCTAGTATGAATACGCGATACACACATGCAAATAGAGACAGAAAAGAGCAGAAGAAAAATAAAGTGGAAAAGTTTGAGGCAATATCTGAAGAGTTGTTCTTATGTTTCTTCGAGCTCACTGTAGAGTCTTTGATTGTAGGTAGATCTTGCTTTTCACCGGGACCCAGTATTCTTCTTAAACCTTGTTTGCTGTAGGAGACTTTTCTCTCTTGGGGGTACATGTGTCGATTCAGAGGCTTGTGAGGAAGAGATGGGAGCATACAGGAGAGATCTTCTCAGTCCAGGAGCAAATAGACACTCTGCCCAAACTGTTTGTACAAATTCAAAAAACTCAAGTTGCCTGGCAGGTTAATCATGTGACTAGCTGGTTTAGCCATGTCTGTTTGTGTATTCGGCCATCTTAATAGTCAACCTGGAATGCGAGCTCCCCCACCTTCAACATCTGGTGATCAAAAGTCCATTGTGGGTTGAATGAGTCAGGGAGTGGCTGCTTTGTTCTTCCAAACACTGTCTGCTAATATGTAAATGTCTTTTCCAGCCACGGCTGATCTGTCTAACAAGTCCTTTCTTCATTCCAGTAACAGTTTAAAATCAATGTTCATGACAAAATTAATTTCCCTCATTCTTGGCCTAGCAGGACAATCTCTGCTTCATATCCTATACCAAACTTGACTAAACCTCACTCAAGTCCCGAGGAGATCACAATTGCAATGTGGTAAACAGAAAAAGGGTGAAAAAAAATGGAACAATGCTTTCAGGTATGAACAATTTGGAAGGTTTTTGTCTACTTTCACAGACAGCATTTTAACCTGGAGACTGTGTTAGGCACACACAGGAAGCTAGTACAGTGTATACGCACACACTGATTTCACCAACATAACCATCCAATCATAAAAATATATATAATCTCGGATCACTTCAGAGAAGTTTCCACTGAAAGGAATGTGATCCTGGATCCCTTATCACTGTGTTGTTGATCAATATGGCGTTGTCTGTGCCCAATCTACCACATTTTGACGTGCATTCAGAGCGATCATCGGTGTCCCCATTTTGGCAAAAGTGGTTGTGACGTTTCGAAGGTGTGTTGACAGGTTTCGCAATCATAGGTAACACAAGGGAAAGTGCCTTGCTTCTACATTATAGAGGTGAAGAATTAGAATATATCTTTGAGAAACTCCTGAGCAAAATGACTACAACTCAGCAAGAAATGCGCTGACAACCTATTTCAAGCCCAAGAAAAATACTATATACGCAAGCATTGTCTTCCGCGCACTAAGCAAGAAGCAAATGAGACAATTGACCAATATTGCATGCAATTGAGGCAACAGGCAACAAGATGGGTCAGGAACAGTGGCGCAGTGGTTAGCACTGCAGCCTCACAGCTCCAGCGACCTGGGTTCAGTTCTGGGTACTGCCTGTGTGGAGTTTGCAAGTTCTCCCTGTGATTGTGTGGGTTTCCTCCGGGTGCTCCAGTTTTCTCCTTCATGCCAAAGACTTGCAGGTTGATAGGTAAATTGGCCATTCTAAAAAAATTGCTCCTCGTGTAGGTAGGTGGTAGGAGAATTGAGGGAAGGTGGGGATGTGTGAGGGAAAATGGGATTAATGTAGGATTAGTATAAATGGGTGGTTGATGGTCAGCGCAGACTCGGTGGGGCAAAGGGCCTGTTTCGGTGCTGTATCTCTCGATGACTCTATGTGACTTTGGTGATGTTGAACATGTCGAACAGGAAATCAAAACACAAATAACCGAAGGCTGTCTGTCCAGTCAGCTACACTGAAAAGCACTTGAGAAAGACAGAAAGCTGTCAGAGCTGTTGGAGTTAGCAAGATCACTATTGCTCTCAGAGTCCAGAGCTACTGAAGTTGAGGATAATGGTAGCTACCACACTCCAAGTTCAACTCCTATGAACACTATTCATTGCTCATGTGCCAGAACCCGCCTGCAAAACAACAACAGCCATCTCAAAAACAAAGCTGCGACTTGTCCAAAGAATGTTTCCACTGTGACAGTGCTTACCCACACTAAACAGTGTCTTGTTACTGGTAAACAGTGTAAAGCTTGTGGAAAATCCAACCATTTTGCTAATGGTTGTTGCTCATCAACAAAATCAACTACTAAGACAAATACCAAAAGAAGGATGTCATGTATGCATACCACACCAAAAACGCGAAAGAATGTTGCCAAAGTAGAGGCAGATGGCCCTAAACATATTTTTGAGTTCTCTCTCAGATACAGCAAACAGCCACGTGTGACATTGACCATTGGCTGCTCAGACATAGATGCCCTCATAGACATAGGAGTATCTGTCAGTATCATGGGAGACAAAACATTCAACACACTTCAGGATTGCCCCATTCTCTGCAAGCCAAGGAATATGAACATTTTCCCTTACAACAGTGGCAAACCACTGAAAATCCTAAGAACGTTTGAAATGCTGGTCTCATTCAAAGACAATAGAACAGAAGCTGTAATCAATGCCATATTGGGAGAATGTGACACACTTATCAGTTTCCACACAGCAACAGTTCTGCTCATGATTGCAATCACATACGTGATTCCTTTGCATAACAAAAACATTGCCAACTGTATGCTGATCACTTCACTGGTATTGGCAAACTGAAAGGTGTTACATGCAAGTTACATGTAGATCCTAATGTGCCCCAGTTGCACTTCAACGGTGATGAATACCATTTCAAGTCAGGACATAGGCAGAGAAGGAACCTCAATGCCTACTTGACCTTGACATTATTGAGAAAGTTGGGGATATGCCTACCCTTTGTTTCTCACCCATACAAGTCGTCAAGAAACCCAAGAGCGAGAACCAGATTAGAATCTGCGTTGACATGCGATCACCAAAGCAAGCCAAACAATGAGAAAGACACTTGACACTGACAACTGATGATATCATAGAGAAGATGAATGGTGCTAAACATTTTGCTAAACTTGACCTCAATTCAGGCTACCATCTTATTGAGCTTGCAGAATAATCGAGATAGCTTACTGTATTCTCTACTCACATCAGACTTTTCCTTTATAAGAGGCTCAACTTTGGAGTCAACTCAGCAGCTGAGATATTTCAGCATTCGATTCTATCTGCATTTCAAGGACTTGAAGGTATGTTGAAAATCAGTGTTGATATTCTCATCTCTGGCCACACCAAAAAGGAACCTAAGACACGCCTACGTGCATGTCTACAAGATCTCAGAGAATGTAACCTCACCTTGAACAAAGACGAGTGCTCGTTCAATGAAAGCAAAATTGAAATCTTCGGTCACATGTCAGTGGTGAAGGAGTATCAACAGATCCACAGAAAGCTGAAGCCATTGCAAACACTGCAGATCCTACAAACGTGAAAGAAGTCTGTAGTTGGCTAGGACTCATCACATACTGCAGTTGTTTCATTCCTGATCTCACTACGCAACCTGCCCCCCCTACGCAATCAAGAACAGAAAGATCGAATGAAAGTACATGCAGAGTGAAACGTGAAACCTCAAGCTACACCGCTTAAGTCAGGAGATAAAGTACTGGTGAAACATGATGGTCATATTGGAAAACAAACAACCCATTATGACATCCAACTATTTGTTTTGACCAGCACAAAAGGATCAATGATCACCGCTAAGTGCGGTTCACAAATCATAACAAGAAACACACCATTCTTCAAGAATTCATCAATCACTACTTGCAAGCATTGAATCTGATTCTGACATCGATACCTCAGAAGAAGAACATGAGTCAAATGAGACTACACCTGATGTCAGATGACTTCCTACTCGTGAGAAAACATCCACCATACATAAAATAAGTGACTATATTATGACATGAACTATTTTTGTTTAAGTTTTTCATTTACATTTTGCAAATAGACCATTGAAAGATGCTATGTCTCTCATTTACTAAGAAGGGGAGGGATGTAATGTGTAGTGTTTTGAAATTGGAATTGTATTGTGCATTGTGTACTCTGGAGACTGGTGTAGAACACACATGCTAGCAAAGGGAAAGTGAAACTAAAATAAAGAGAATAAAAGAAGCTGCAGTCTTTATCTCTCTACCTTTGCCTCATATCCCATACCAAACTCAGCTAAACCTCACTCAAGTCCTGACAACATCACAGATGTGAGGAAGAACTTTTTCATGCAGCCAATAATAAGGACCTGGAACTCACTGCCTATGGGTGTGATGGAAGTGGAGAAGTGCAATAATTTCAAAAGGAAATTGGACAAGCACTTGAGGGAAGTTAACAGGGCTACAGGGATAGAGCAGGGTAATGGGACTGACTGGATTGCTCTTCTGAGAGCCAGTATGGACTCCTTCGGTGCCGTTATGACTCTATGAATTCCAGGCCTTCTACTCCCATGTTCCAAGCCTTTGCCCCCCCCTGCCCACCCACTGAGTTCCAGGCCTTCAGCTTGGCACTTGAACAGCCACAAATGAGTTGCACCTCCACAGATCCGGTGGGAGGGATTGTCTTTGGGCTCAGCCCCCATACAGATCTGCATGCACAGAAGGATGTCTGAAACACCGTGCAATTAATCACTCAGTAGGAGTTATCAGGATGCCCAGCTTTCCACCTGTCCAAAAGTGAATTCATAATGGAGGGTAGCACAAGCAGAGCTATCTGCCCTCAAGTTGGAAGATCTTAGTTATGGAAGAAACGGGTGGAAAACTTGCAGAATTTTGATGCCAGTGTTCTTTTAAAGGTGTTTTTAAGTGCGATATCTTTCAGATTTTTTTTTGACTCCAGCAATTGCATTCACAAAGCCTTTCAAGAAATTCACCATACAATTGGATTAAGCCTCTGTGATTTCAAATGTGGTATGTTTTTTCTAACTCTCCATAGCAAAGGTTGCTACTAGCAACAGTATGCACTTGCTGTATTTTATTGTAAAGAATTCTGTTGTAAGTTTCTAGAATATATGAGATTGCTTTTGCCTAGCAACTGTGGACAATTGACAAAATAATCTAATTTAATAAAGATCTGCAAGAAGGCACATTATAATATGATAATTAACAAAATAGTTCCAAGTTTGGAGAAAGGGATTGCAGAATATGCTTATATAAGTTTTTAAAAAACTGATCTGTACAGATAAGTTAATTGTGAAATGTCTAAGATTAGGCAAACAATAAATATTCCATTAACTATATTGGAGATGTTATTGCTAAGACTGTGTATGTTTAGTTTAGAGATACAGCACTGAAACAGGCCCTTACGGCCCACCGAGTCTGTGCCGACCATCAACCACCCATTTTTACTAATCCTACACTAATCCCATATTCCTACCACATCCCCACCTGTTCCTATATTTCCCTACCACCTACCTATACTAGGGGCAATTTATAATGACCAATTTACCTACCAACCTGCAAGTCTTTTGGCTTGTGGGAGGAAACCAGAGCACCCGGAGAAAACCCACACAGACACAGAGAGAACTTGCAAACTCCACACAGGCGGTACCCAGAATTGAACCCAGGTCGCTGGAGCTGTGAGGCTGCGGTGCTAACCACTGCGCCACTGTGCCGCCCAAGTATAGGTCCTATTAGACTTGATCTTGTTCGAGTGTAGACTGAAGAAGTTTCCAGAACAAACACTGAAAACAATTCAAAGTATCATTTGAAGCAAAGCACAGATTGAAAAGAATATTCCGAATTAAAGCCATATTATGGCTTTTCACCTCTCAGCACCTCGTTCCAAGGCTGAAAAGTCCAGGTTTTTCCAAAGTTTCCTCATTTCTCAGACCTTTTGATACTAGAGATCAGCCACATGCCTCTTCTTTACACTATCTCCAGCACTGAGAATTCCTGTTTTGTCCTTGTAACCAGAAGTAAACACAGTACTCAAGCTGTGGTCTGACAAGAGCAGTATACAGTTTGATCATGACGCCCTCTGACTTTTATTGTACTGTTTTGGTGATGTAGTTGGATTTGTTGATTGCTCTTCTGCATTATCTGGACTGTTGCATCTAATAATGGCATTGCCCACCAAGTGTATCTCAGATCATAGAAAGCACAGAGTCATTACAGCACAGGAGCAGGCCATTTGGCCCATCAAGTCCCTGCCAGCTCTCCAGAGAGCAATCGAATCAGTCCTATTCCCCCGCTCTATCCCCTAACCCGGTTTATTTCCCTTAAGTATCCATCCAATTTCCTTTTGAAATTATTCATCAACTCTGCTTTTACATTCCTTGTAGGCAGTGTGTTCCAGGTCTTTACCACTCAATGTGCAAAAAAGATCTTCATTACCTCCTTCCTGCATCTCTTGCCCATAACATTCAATCTATGTCCCCTATCGCTCCCCAATCTCCTTTGCTCCAAGGAGAACAACCCCAACTTCTTCAACCTAACCTTGTAGCTAATCCCAGGAACTATTCTGGTAAATCTCCTCTGCACCCTCTCAAGGACCCTAACATCCTTCCTAAAGTGCGGTGACCAGAATTGGACACAATACTCCAATTGTGGCCTAACCTGAGTTTCAATTTTTATGAGCAGTCTATGATCTCCCACTGACATTACTGTCTTCTGTCTTTGAAAATACACCTAATTTAAACCTACACAGACCATTGAAACCAATCTTATTTCATTTTCATTTGAGGTGACAAAAATGTGATTAAACTGTTGGAATTCGCATGATGGAAGAAGCCTCCTACAATAATTGAAAATTAAAACTAGCTTCCCTCTGCTTCATTTAAACACTTTCCTCAGCACTGCACCAGAGCAATGCTCCAGCTTCATTGACACCAGGGATGGAATTTTAACCTAACAGAGTGAGTGGGTTAGGGAGTAGGCGGGAGGTTGTAAACACAGAAATTGTCAGCGTGGAAGAACCCAGCTCAAACCTGCTAACTTCTGCTTAAAGCTCAGTGGGCAGAAAACCAATTTGGGAGAGGCAGGTTGCCAAGTTAAATATGTTAATAGCTCATTAACAGCTATTTTAACTGGGGTTGTCTGCTTCCATTATGGGTTCATGGGTTTCCTGGGATTCCTAGAACTCACCAGTGAAAGCAAGGTGAGAATGCAGTGGGAGGCTCAGGGTATTATGTCACAGGGCTGCAGGCATTTGCAGTGTCCTGGCAGAAGACCACCTGCAAAATGGACCAGGTGGTCATGCTTTTCCAGTGGTTGTCAAAGTGACCATTACTCTTAACTTTGTCACCTCTGGCTCCTTCCAGGGATCTGCAGGAGATATTTGCAGAATCTCACAATCAGCAGCCCACAAATGCATCACACAAGTGACTGATCCCATATTTGCCAGGGCACATTATGCACATTTTGCCACCAATAAAACCAGGCAAAACAAATGGGTGCTTGGTTCTGCGGAACTGTCTGTCTTCCCACAGGTCCAGGGAGTCATCAACTGCACACATGCAGCAACCAAGATGCCCCCAAATCAACATAGAGTCTTCATCACTGCAGGGGTTTTCACTCCATCAACGTGCAGCTTTTGTGCAACCTAAGAAAATCATCATGCATGTGTGAGAGTGGACCCGGGGAGAGTGAGAGGGGCAACCTAGGATAAAATGAGGCCTGAAAGCAGACCTGCCGAAGAGTGAGAGGAGTGACCAAGGAGAAAATAAGGCCTGAGAGTGGTCCTGCAAAAAAACAAAAGGAGCGGCCGAGAACAATGGAAGGCCAGAGAATGTATTTCCCCCGAAATTCATTTAATGAGTTACAGATTAAAATAGAAAACAGAAAGTGTAGAAAATACTCAGCAGGTCTGGCAACATCTGTGGAGAGAGGAACAGCGTAAATGGGCTTGATTTTGTGTTGGAGGCAGGGCTCCTGGCACCGGGTTGGTGCATCTGACTTTTTGTGCCCCCACCATTTCCCCCCTCTACACCCCAGAGTGATCCTCCAGTCTATTTAAATGTAAGCTTCAGGAGCTGGGATCCCTATTCCTTTAAAGACGGGGATCCTGCCTCCAAGAGCTGCCAGCCAATCAAAGGGCTGGCTGCTCAGCAGTATTGGCAGTGCCACCGGGAATGGTGGCCACTGCAGACACTGCAGAGGCCTTGGACCTAGGCCCAGCAATGGAACACTGGACCTGAGGTAAATGAGGCAGGGTCACTGGGGCCTGTCCGACAGGTCCCAGTGAGGAGGGGCAGTGTGGGTGGTCATGCATTCCTGGGGGAGGGGCTCCATGGTTAAAGTGGTTCCAGGCAGGGTTCCTCTGTGGGCCACAGATTGCCCACGGAAAAGAGACCCCCCACCAAAGCCCAGAGGGAGTGCACCTCATGGTATAAGGCATCCTCCCTGCGTGGTGGAGGCACCCTCGCCTCTGGTAAGATCCCAGCAATGGCAGGACTAGGCCCTTAACTGACCATTAATAGGCCACTTAATGGACTCAATTGCCCTTGGGCGGGAAGATCATCGTGGGCCTATCCCACCCCTGGAACGATTGCTTGGTGACAGGGAGGTGATGGTCCCTCCGTCTCCCAGCCCCCACACCACCCGTTGTGATATTCTATGCCCCCCACCCCCCACCTGCCTCCAATTCTGTCTCAGAGGGGTCATGTAAAATCCCGGCCAATGTTTCAGGTCGATGACCTTTCATCAGAACTAGGAAAATTAGAAATGTAATAGCTTTTAAGCAAGCGAAAGGAGAGAGGGTGAGAAAAAGATACTGGGGAAGAGAGATTAAATAACAAAAGGGTTGGTGGTGCAAGGTCAAAGGGAATGGTAATGGGGCAAGTAAGGAAACAAGGAGAAGGTGTGAATGGCAGAATCATGAAGAGCGGCTGTTCAAAAGAAAAAGAGACAAACAAAAGAGTAAAAAAAATAAACTATAATGGGAGTAGTAGTTTTGATCTAAAATTGTTGAACTCAGTGTTGAGTCTGCAAGGCTGTTAAAATGCCTACTTGAAAGATGAGGTTCTGTTCCTTGAGCTTACACTGAGCTTCATTGGAACATTGCAGAAGGTCGAGGACAGTGCGGTCAGCGTGAGAGCAAGGTAGAGAACTAAAATGACAGGTGACTAGAAGCTCAAGGTTATGCTTGTGGACTGAATGGAAATGTTCTGCAAAGTGTTCACCCAATCTGCATTTGGTGTCCCCAATATAGAGCAGACTGCATCGTGAACAGTGTACTAAATTGAAAGAAGTACAAGTAAATCACTGTTTCAGCTGGAAGGAGTGTTTGCGGCCTTGGACGCTAAGAAGGGAGGAGGTAAAAGGGCAGATGTTGTATTTCCTGCGCTTGCATGGGAAGGTGCTGTGGGAAGGAGAGGGGGTGTTGGGGGTAACTGAGAAGTGGAACAGGGTGTTACCGAGGGAATGGTCCCCATTCACACCTCCTCTAGATTTGTCTTTTGTTACTTCAATTACCACTCCCTTTGGCTTTGCATCATCAACACTTTTGTCATTTAATCTCTCCTGTCTTCCACCCTATCACAGACCTTCCCTTTTGTTCTTCCTTCCACACCCCTTTTGTTGCTTAAAACATTTCTAATGTTTCCTAGTTCTGATGAAAGGTCATCAACCTAAAATGTTAATTCCATTTCTCTCTCCACAAGTGCTGCCAGACTGCTGAGTATTTCCAGCATTTTCTGGTTTTTTTGTGGATTTACAGTTTAAACTTATTGCTACTCATAGGAATTAAAACTACAGTTTCAAAACTTGTTCCCAGCAATATTAAGTTCTATTTTGCAATAAAATGTAGTTTATACAAAGAGTGTATGTACATATAGAGTGTGTTAACCTTGATACACTCAGACATGTGCAGAATTATATTCAAGTAACAAAGTTGATGGGGCTATTTTCTGAAGGGATGAGTCCTCTCCAACTTCTCCAATAATATAGAGCAATGAAAATTTCATATGAAAAGATGTCAGCTTTTTTATTCCTAGATACTGAAAGTGCATGGAAAGTTGAAAATGGAGGTCTTGTTTGTTGTGAGCATTCATGTACTTTTGTCAGCTCTATTTGAAGCGCCAGGGGGCAGTGTGGCATTGGAATTGAGATTCAATTCCCTCATTCCACTTAAATCCTGCACTGCACTGATGGAGAGGCACAGGGTAACTGCAGTATTTCCCTGCTGAGAGAAAAAAAATCAAACAAAACTTTCCGATGTGTGCACCAGCTTGTTTATTTTAATAGTCAAATAGAGTGGCACTAGCAGAGGTCTGGATGCTCACTGATGGCTCACGTACTTGATAACAGAAATGGGAGCAGAGATTAAATTAAAGACAAGGGGCTAACAATTGGTCCCCACCCATTTATGGCTGTGGGGGGGCCATGATTTGCAATCTGCCCATGCCCAGTCCAGTTGAGGTAGACAGCATGCAAACTATGTGCTGTCTCCTCATTGACCTGATTGTAGTGTGCAGCTGAGCATGACCCATGCTGCTGGCTGGCTGCATGCTTAGCAAGGGGCCTAGCAGCATGCCAGGCTAGCACATGTTACAGCTAGCCTCCAGCTCTTAAAGGCAGTCTATCCGATTTAAAGGGAAACTGCACTGAAAGAAAGGAAGCTTCTATTGAGTCCAGTACTGCAATTGGCTGCAATTTGAAACAAAGAAAATGGAGCAACATGGAGAGTCAGGGCTCCTAGGTTCATGGACACGGCACTGGAGGCCTTAGTCATGGAGGTGGACAGGAGGAGAGAGGCCATATTTCTGCAGGTGGGTGGAGAGGGGGGAAACAGGGGGCCATTAAGATACACCATCCAAAGGGAATGGGAACAGATGGCAAGGGAGGTCAATGCATAGAGTCCGGTTCCAAGGACCTGGCATCAGTGGTGAAAAAGTTCAATTAATTCACACGGATGGCCGAGGCAGTGAATGCATCTTCTACCCACCACACCACCAACCACTCATACAGCTTAATGTACCACACACCCAGCATCCACCAATTAGCAGTCCCTAGATCTTGTATCGACATACTCTGCCTCACCCTCACACACCTTACAATGATGCCAGCCTCACACTTACCTCTCACTGCCTCCACATACCTCCAGCTATTCAGCTATGGCAGGCACAACACCCAAATACAGTACAACACAATCACTGGCATGCTTCCCTCCCTCTTGCAGGACAAAGTAGCCAAAACAGAAGGGAGCAGAGCAGAAGCGGCAGGGGACAGACTTGCCTGCACACCCTGAGCCCTACGAGGAGATGGTGCTCCACATCATGGAGCCAGCTGCAGTGGAGCCCTTTGCATTCAGCATTCCATAGAACATTGTGGGATGATGGTATGCTACTTTGTTATGCTCCTTCTGAACTCCAATCTCATCCTCATCCTGCTATCTGACATGATGAGCAAGCTGTAGATCGTGTGACCATGGACCTTTTGCTTTCCACCCATACCATTTTCCCTCACCCCAACCCTCACCTTCTAATTTTCTGCTTGCAGATATCCAAGCGGAGAGCCTGCCCAGTCACAAGAAGAGAAAAGTAGAGAGAAAATCCACATTACTGATGAAGAAGTGCCCTCACTTTACATTACACTAGCAGCCACCAGCTCAGATATTGCATGAACTTTACAGGCTCGTGTAGAAAAAGGTTTGGCATGTGGTGAGTAACTGAGCATGAGTGGACTACAGCCAAGCCAGGGTGAAAGGATAGCTTGTATACAAGCTCTCAGGTGGGCAAGTTCACATACGAGTTTTGCAATATAAGACTCAGATGAGGATTTCAATGGGACACAATAGAGGAGAATGCTTAGAGAATGCCAGCTCCATCTATGCACAGGGCTTCGCGCAGAGCTTGGAGGCCATCCTTTCCATTGTGGAAGTGGTGGCCAGCTCTATGACAACACTTGTGGACCCAGCCATGACACAGCATCTGGTGGCAGCTGTCTCAGCTTCCACTGCAGCATAGACAGAAACTATGCAACATCCCAGTGCTGCAAGAGGTCATGAGAGGCATGCTTGCTACCACGCAGGCTCAGATTGTTGCCATCATGGCTGTGCATCTCAGTGCCCAAAGAGGCTTGCAGTTTCTCATGTCAGTCCAGCAATCTGTCCTCCAACAGATTACTAAGCTTGCGAGGGTGCTGCCCGTAGGAGTAGCAGTGTCTCCGTGGAGCATCAACCTGCTGCCCTCTCTCAGGATGACAGCACTCACGCTCTCACCGTTGCCATTCTGCCAGTGCCCTTGCTGTTGCCTGTCAGCTAGTCAGACCAGGCTGCTGCCACCCATGCTGAGGTAGTGCAGTCAAAGTCAGGCCCTCAAGGCCCTGAAAGAAAAACAGAAGGTGCTGGAAATACTCAGCAGGTCTGGCAGCATCTGTGGAGAGAGAAGCAGAGTTAGCATTTCAGGTCAGTGACCTTTCATCAGAACTGGCAAAAGTTAGAAATGTAATAGGTTTTAAGCAAGTAAAGCAGGGGTGGGGGAAATGATAACAAAAGGGAAGGTGTTGATAAGACAGAGGGCTGGAGAGATTAACTGACAAGGGAGTGTGCTAATGGTGTCCATGAAAGTGTTGTGTGCTGTTGTTATAGCTGTAGCATAGCTAGAGAGATAAAGTCTCAGAGTCTGGATAAGGTCAACTAATAACTCTTGTTATTTGCACATCTCTATTTACACTCTCCACAAGCCTCTATAGCTCACATCCTTTGTGCTAATATCGAATCTCATCTTTATCTAGTATATCTCATTCTTTTGAGCTTTGTCCTTCACGTTAGTTTCTCAACATCTTTGTATTAATTAGAGCAAATGCTTGAAATTTAATTAAAATTTTAAACTAAACTGAGAATTTAGATCATTTGCTGTAAATTGGTCAATCTTTCATTATATGGATTGTTATATCATCTTAACTTATGTATTATTTTATAATTAATCTCAAGTTTCAGTTATTAAGTATTTCATCTCAATGCATTTTCATTCCTTTTTTTCTTAAAATGTAATATGCTGCTCTTGCTTAAATACTGGTTTTCATCAAAAGCCTTTAGGACCTGACTTCATTATTTCTGTGTGTATGTGATTCAATAGGATCATCTGATTAAACAGTCATTTTCTGATCAAACTCCCATAGCACCTTGCTGTGAAAACACAGGAGATGCATCACCTGCCCTTTTACCTCTTCCCTTCCCATAATTCAAGGCCTTAAACATTCCTTCCAAGTTAAAGTAGTAAAAGGACCTGAAAGGGTTAATGCTTGAGACAGTGAGAGCAACCACACCACCCCCCCCCCCCCACCCACTATAGTTGTGGTGATGTAATAGTCACATGATAATGGGCTTTGGAAGAAGAGAGCAGCAGCACACAGGATTCTAGCTAAAGAGGCTGGTGGAGAGTGTAAATCAAGATGTGTAAATAATAAAAGAGTTATTAGTTGACCTTATGCAGACTCTGAGACTTTATTAACATCTCTCTAGCTATGCGACAGCTATAACAACATACAACACTTTCAATTTAGTATACTGTATTTGCTGCTTATGATATGTTCTCCTCTACATTGGGAAGACCAAAAGGAGATTGAGTGACTGCTTTGCGATCACCTCCATTCAAGTCCACAACCGTGACCTAAGCTTTCGGTCACCTGTCATTTTAATTCGCTGCTCCACTCCCAGTTCTTAGCCTCCTACACCATTGAGTGAAGCTCAATGGAAGCTCAAGGAACAGCACCATCTTTCGATGAGGTACTTTACAGCCTTCTGGACTCAACATTGAGACCAACAGTTTCAGATCATAACCATTGCTCCCATTTTTTCAAATAGCAGTTGCTTGTAATGATTCTGCTTTTGACATTTTCCACTCCTCTAGTCCCATCCTTTGGTTCTTCTACTTGTCCTATTACCACCTCCTTTTGTCTTGCACCATCATCCCTTTTGTTATTTAATCTCTCCTGCTTTCCACCCTGTCACAGACCTCCCCTTTTGTTTTTTCTTCCTCTCCCCTTTCCCTAACACTGTACTTTCTTAAAACATGTTATATCTCTAACATTTTCCAGTTCTGATGAAAGGTTATCAAACTGAAACTTGGGCTGGAATTTTACGCCCCACAAAAGAGTGGGATGATGGCGCGGAGGTGGGGGGGGGGTGGGGTGGAGCATTAAATGGAGTGGGAGGCTGGCGGGGGGGTCTTCCCGGCCTGCTCCCATCTCTACTGCCAATTTATGCGGGGCGGTGATGACCAGAAACAGCCTGTCCACCCCAGGCCAATCGAGGTCCTTAAGTGGCCGATTAAGCACCACTTAAGGGCCTCCACTTGCCACCACGGGGATTTTACTTCTGGCTGGCGGGCAGCTGAGGCCTCAGAAAACCTGCTTGATAAAACTAGGCAGCCTTCTGGCGGTCTAGGAGGCACTCCTGTTTGGCCACCCTGTGCCCCACGAACGGCTACCCCGAAGCGCCAACTGCCCCCAATGCACAACACGCCCCCTGCTCCCCGAACCAATACCCCTTGCATTGCCGGGACCCGAATGATTGTCCCCAGCAAGGCCCTAAAAGGTTACCTTTTTGCCGAGGCCGTCTGTCATCTTCCTCCTGAAGCTGGGTGTAGTCCCAGCAGTGGCCATCGCTTCCGGTGATTGGCCAGCAGCTCCATTTGGTGGGATGTCCTGCCTCAATGAGGTGGAAGTCCCACCCAAGACCAATTAAGAGCCTTGGAATCATAAAATCCCAGTCTGGATCCCCAGACCTGGCAGAGGCAGGCTTTCCACCGACTTTGTGGCCAGTGGACGGGTCACCCCACCCCTCCCCCCCCCGCCCCCGCCCACAGTAAAATCCAGCTCTTGTGCTCTGTTTCTTTCTCCACAGATACTACCTGATGATTAATTTGTTTCTTCATATCAGATCAGGGAAATGTTCTATTTTGAGGGTATGATTATGAAGGTTTACAGGAGGAAGAATTGCCCGTCATATTTAGGACTTTGATTTATTTTAGCATTTTAATATTACAAATAAAAGTAAAACATTTATGCAAGAGCAAAATTCTGCAGATGCTAGAAATTTGAAATAAAACAGAAAATTCTGGAAATACTCAGCAGGTCAGGCAGCATCTGTGGAGAGAAAAGCAGAGCTTCAGGTCAATGTCTTTTCATCAGAACATAAAGCAGACCTGACTGACAATTATTTGAAAAGTAGTATACAAGTTAGCAGTTGTGGAGACATCCCACCTGCATATATTCAAGCAGTTACTATTTTTCCTTTATAATTGACAACAAAATACAAATCAGGTCATTGGTTGGCTTCAAAGTTCAACTGTTTTTATTTAAATTTAAAGTAACAGGGCTGGATTTTGTCACACCAGTGGGTCTCCCGGTGCCGGGTCAAAAAGGCAAGGGGAGCCCTGGCTTGGCCGTTTGGAGACTCCCCCAGTGCAATTCTATTGCCCCCAGGCAATTAACAGCCTGGTGCTGGGATCCCCATTTCTTTAAAAATGGGGATTCTGCCTCCAAGAGCTGCTGGCCAATCAGAGTGCCGGCAACTCAGTAGTATTGGCAGTGCCCTGGGAAGGAGTGGTCACTGCCAGTACTGCACCAGGCCTTGGACCCAGACCCAATGCTGGAGTCCGAGACAACAGGCAAGTGAGACAGGGTTGCCAGGGCCAGACTGGCAGGTCCCAGTGATGGAGTGTGGGGAGGTTGAGTGTTTAGTATAGGGGAGGAGGGTCCAGTTTTTGTTTGCTGGCAGGGGTCCTCTGTGGGACACAGATTACTCAGAGAGAGGGCCCCCTCCCCAAGCTAGCAGCAAGGTCGCCTTGTTTTACTGGGCGCCCTCCCCACATGGCGGAGGCACCCCCCTCCCCCCACCCCCACCTGCAGTGGAAAGGGTAAGAGCCCCTTAAGTGGCTGTTAATAGACTCTATTGGCTTTTCTGCTGGAAGGCCATCTTTGGTCTATCCTGCCCCTGACAAAATTGCGGTGCGACGGGAATGTGATGGGCCCTCTGGCCCCCATTACAATTCCATGGGCAACCTGCCGGCAGATGTACGCCCATGCACAGAAACAGACACAGTGGAAAATTTTAACCCCTACAATGGATGGTGGAGGATAGATGGGGATTAAAAATAAAAAATCACCAAACCCAAACCCAACTAACTTATACACCTGGCACAATTATATGGCTTTGGTACATAACGTGTGTCTGTGTTCCAATTACAAGCAGCAGAACACCTCATTCTAATATTTAATATGTGGCTGTGTCATGCTAGGACCCCACCTGCCAAGAATGAAGCACATTTTGTCATGAACATTGAATTTAAACTGTTACTGGAGTGAAGAAAGGGCTTGTTAAACAGATCAGCCGTGGCTGGAAAAGACATTTGCATAATCAGAGACAGTGTTTGAAGGGACAAAGCAGCCGTCCCCTGACACATTCAACCCACAATGGACTTTTGATCACCAGATGTTGAAGGTGGGGGTGCTCGCATTCCAGGTTGACTGCTAAATACATAAATGGACATGGTCAAACCAGCTAGTCACATGACTAACCTGCTGGGCAACCTGAGTTTTTTGGATTTGTACAAACAGTTTGGGAAGGAAAGCAGAATGCTCCTGGACTGAGAAGATCTCTCCTGGCTGGCTCACCACAGCCTGTTTGCTTGCTCCCATCTCTTTCTCACAAGCCTCTAAATTCACTGAAGACACATGAACCCCATGAGAGAAAAGTCTCCTGCAGCGAACAAGGTTTAAGCAGAATACTGGGATCCAACAAAAAGCAAGATCTACCTACAATCAAGAACTCGACAGTGAGCTCGAAGAACCCGTAACAAAAACTCTTCAGTTATTGCCTCAAACCGTTCCACTTTATTTTTCTTCTGCTCTTTTCTGTCTCTATTTGCACGTGTGTATCGTGTATGCATGTTAGCATGTGCGCGCCATGTATCCATGGGCGTTAACCGAATTAGTGTTTAAGTTTAAGAAATTTCAACTTTTCTTCTTTAAACCTAAGAAAGCTTGTTTGGGCTGGTTTCCATGCCCTATAATTGGAAAGCGGTGAACAAGGATTCACCAAGGGGGGCAGCTAAAAATATGGTGTGTTTAAGATTAAACCCTGTTATGGTAAGACCAGGTGAAGGCTGGTGGAACTCCTAGACACCTGGTCGTAAGAGGCAGACTTAATTGTCCACCACCAAGAGTAGTTCGGTAGTGCCATTACTGACAAAGCTGGTAAGTCCTGAAGGACAGATCGGCCAGACTGGGCTGGCAGCAGGTGGTGAGGGAACCAACAAGAGGGAAAAACCTACTAGACCATGTCCTCACCAATCTACCTGTTGCAGATACATCTGTCCATGACAGTATTAATGGAAGTTACCATTGTACAATCCTAGTGAAAACAAAGGCCCATCTTTACACTGTGATGGTGGTGTAGTGGTAATGTCACTAGACTAGCAATCCAGAGGCCCAGGGCTAATGCCCTGGGGACACAAGTTCAAATCAAACCATGGCAGCTGGTGGAATTTAAATGAATAAAAAATGTGGAATTGAAAGTTAGTCCCAGTAATGGTGCCATGAAACTATCATTGATTATTGTTAAAAATGCATCTGGTTCACTAATGCCCTTTGGAGAATTAAATCCACTGTCCTTACCTGTTCTAGCCTACTTGTGATTCCAGACCCACAGCAATGTGGTTGACTTTTAACTGCCCTCTGAAATGGCCGAGCAAGCCATTCAGTTCAAGGGCAATTAGGGATGGACAACAAATGCTGGCCTTGCCAGTGATGTCCACATTTCATGAAATAATTTTTAAAAATGCACTCCATTATGTTCAGTGACACTGCCATTGTGCTAAATGAGAACAGATCTGGCAGCTCAAAACTGGGCATCCATGAGGCGCTGTGGACCATTAGCAGCAGCAGAATTGTATTCAACCACAATCTGTAACCTTATGACCTGGTATATCCCCCACTCTATCATTACCATCCAGCCAAGGGATTAACCCTGGTTCAATGCAGGAGAGCATGCCAGGAGCAGCACCAGGTTTACCTAATCATGAGGTGTCGGCCTGGTGGAGCTACAACACAGGACTACTTGCATGCCAAACAGTGGAAGAAACATGCAAAAAACAGAGATAAGTGATCCCACAACCAACGGATCAGATCAATGCTCTGCAGTCCTGCCACATTCAATCCCCATCCTCATTGATGAGGAAGCTCAGCACACTAGTGCAAAAGAAAAGGCTGAAGTATTTGCGACCATCTTCAGCCAGAAGTGCCAAGTGGATGATCCATCCCAACCTGCTCCTCAACATAATGTATGTCAGTCTTCAAGTAGACAGTAAAAAGCAATGAACTTGCAAGTTGCATGATGATGCCTTTAAACAGTGCTTGCTGGGGGGGTCTCTCATGCTATTGAATGCATGTTCAGCTGTGAGTGTTGTCATGCAGGCCCCCACCTGCCAAGCAAATTCTAACAGGACTGGACAGACTAGATGAGGAAGGATGTTCCCGATGGCGGAGGAGTCCAGGACCAGGGGTCACAGTCTAAGGATAAGGGGTAAGCCATTTAGGACTGAGATAAGGAGGGATTTTTTCACGCAGAGAGTGGTGAACCTGTGGAATTCTCTACCACAGAAAGCAGTTGAGGCCAAATCATTAAATGAAGTTAAAAAAGAGTTAGATATAGTTCTTAGGGCTAAAGGGATCAAGGATTATGGGGAGAAAGCAGGAACAGGGTACTGAGTTTAAATGATCAGTCATGATCGTATTGAATGACGGTGCAGGCTTGATGGGTTGAATGGCCTGCTCCTATTTTTCTATGTTTTCGATAGTAATTTCGCCACAAGGACATTAAATTTCAAATCGCTGTTGAAGTGAAGAAAGTATTTGCTTTAACAAATTGCCAGACCTTGGCCGGAAAGACATTTGCATATTAACAGTCAGTGCTTGGAAAGGACAAAGGACCATTCCCTGACACATTCAACCCACAATGGACTTTTGATCACCAGACATTGAAGGTGAGGGAGCTTGCATTCCAGGTTGACTGCTAAGATGGCCAAATACATAAATGGGCATGGTCAAACCAGCTAGTCACATGACTAACCTGCTGGGCAACCTGAGTTTTTTGAATTTGTGCAAACAGTTTGGGCAGGGAAACAGAATGCTCCTGGACTGAGAAGATCTCTCCTGGCTGACTCACCACAGCCTATCCTGTCTGCCTGCACCCATCTGTTTCTCACAAGTCTCTGAATCCACTGAAGACACATGAACCCCAAGAGAGAAAAGTCTCCTACAGCGAACAAGGTTTAAGAAGAATACTGGGACCCAGCGAAAAGCAAGATCGATCTACAATCAAGGACTCCACAGTGAGCTCAAAAAACTGGAACAAAAACTCTTCAGATACTGCCTCAAACCTTTCCACTTTATTTTTCTTCTGCTCTTTTCTGTCTCTTTTTGCATGTGTCTATCGCATATGCATGCTAGTGTGGGCGCATTGTTTATCTGTAGGCATTAACTGAATTGGAGTTTAAGTTTCAGTTTACTAAAATTTCACTTTTCTTCTTTAAACCTAAGAAAACCTGTTATGCTGGTTTCTTTGCCTTATAAATGGAAATCGGTGAAAAAGGATTCACCAAGGGAGAGCTGAAAACACGGTGTCTGTAAAATTAAACCCTGTTACAGTAAGACCAGGTAAGGCTGAAAGAGAACCCTAGACCTCTTTCTCACCTGGCGCTAACTAGAGCAGCAAGGTCCAAATGGCAGATGAAGTGTCAAGTCAACGTTAGATGCTAACTGACGCCATGATTTGCCTACTCTGCATACTTCTGGCACACACATGTAATGCCCATGCCTACGCTCTCAACAACATGGTGTTTGACGTGGGGCAAACCGGACGTAGGCAGGAGCAGCACAGATGCCATTTTTCACCTAAAACAACACCTGTAGTAAGTTGAATTTTGCGGCCTTTATGTTTTACTGCATCCACAACATTTGTGAGAGTATATGTTTGCTTCAACGCATATTGCAAGTATACCACTGAACAATGTGGAATTTGTGGCTATAGCCAGATGTGCTCGTAATTGTTGCTTATCGGATTGTATTTGAGTAAACCCTATACTTATAGAGCTGGAAGTTTTGGCAGGGCAATTTATCCTTTCCCCTGAATAATAGGAATGGTCACCTGCACCGATAAATGTGCTTATAGTTTGTCTATCTCACAGAACCAACAGGATTTTAGAATGGCATCTTACTATTCTTATTGGGCAAGGGACAGGCCGGTCTGGCTTAAGTAGCCCGACTGCACATTTAAATTTCAATCTTCTCCTGTAACAAGATACCACTTGTCCAATAGCAATCAATTCCATTTAGATAGATTGCCATTGGGATGCAGCATTTCGGGGCTACGTATGATTCTTGTACTGTAACTTTGCCTGCTTCCTTCAGGGGTACTTACCATTGGCGGTTTGCTGGGTGGAATTGGCGGGATTGCCAGGGGAGCCAGTCCCACCTGCAAAAGTGATGTCACAATGAAGGAACATGTGGAAGGCAAGGTGAATAATTACTATCATCCACCACCAATAGTTTTTACAACAGCAGCTGCAAAATATTTTTTACAAAAACACGCCCCTTCATGTTGTTGCTGAGGCATTTAATTGCCTGCAGCATTGGGTAACCTGACTGAAAAACAGTAAACTCCCAAGTCATTGGCAGAATACATCATGGGACTGTTTTGCGAATGTATAATGATGCATCACCCCTGAAATTCATTGAAGGTGATAGTGCAGAACTCAGGAGGATGTACTGCTCCTACCCAGCAGTTCAGAAAAATAGCCTTATAATATCTTCCCAAATTGAAGTTAAGGTCAGGTAATTAAGAATGAATTATTGAAAACTGCAATTAGCTTCAGAGTCTAGGGGGAATGCTATCAATGGATGCCTGGGAGAAGAATCAGTAACTTAGATTTGTTACAAAGTGACATATATAAGTAATTTTCTACTTCGCACTTCAGGTGGAAGCCTTGTCTGCCAGGACCACATATCCAAAATGTATTGATTTAATAACATTTAAATGAATGGATGGAATATTATGTCAAGAACACTGGGATTTTCATATTTTCCAGAAGTGTGACTAATTGAAAAGTTAATTTTGTATTCTGAAGTGTAATGGGTGCTTGAAAATGCTTTTTTATGACAAGGTAAACTGCTTTGATATGGGGTTTACTTTGAACAAAGAAGAATGAACAGTTTATGATGAGTTTGGGAGGGCAACAAAGCAAACTGACTTGATTCCACATCCCTGCATTCCTACAACTTCCAGCTACTCAGACACTAACAGTTCTATAATGTTTAAATGTCTTTGCTTACAAGAGGCTTTTGGAGGTCATAGACTTTCAACAATTTCTCAATATAGCAGGTGGTACATCAACAGCATCTCTGATCTAAAATAACCAAATATCTGTGACAAATGAGAACTGTGTCCTTGAGGCTGGACTACAGCTTTTCCAGGGGACAAGGTCATAGCCCAATACTAGACTAGTTGTCAACTGCATATTTTTAGCACACTAGGAAAAGAGGTCCAATGACAACCTTCCAATGAGTTGGATAAATCATTTGGGCCAGTTGCCAATCTTTGAGTCAACCTCTTTAATAGTTTGAAGAACTCTGTGAAAGTTAATCAACTGCACAAAGCCATCTTCAAACATTTAGGGCTGGATTTTACTTTGGGAGGACGGGAGCTGCCCACCAACGGAAAGGTCGGTGGTGAACCTGCTTCCGTGCAGCCCAGGGATCCACCCTGCATTTTACAGGTCCCCGGGCTTTAATTGTTCTGAGGTGGGAATTGCGCCTGCTTGATGGAGGAAGTCCCGCCTCATTGAGCAGCCGGCCAATCATCGGCCGGCAGCTCTCAGTCCCAGCACCGCCACCGGGAGTGTTGGCCGCTGCTGGGATTTCAGCCCATCCGAGGGCATAGAGCCAGGAGTGCAGGTAAGTTTGGGTTGTCTTGCAGAGGGGATGATCAGTCGGGCCCCAGCTAGGCAAGAGTGGCAATTTGGGGGGAAGGGGGGCGTCTTGGGTCCTGGGGGTGGTTGGGGAAGCAGGGGCGGCCCTCAATAGGGCACCCTGTGGCTGATTGTGAGGGCCCCCAGATGAGAGCTTTCGGACTCTCACCGGGTGGCCTTTCGCAGCTCCAGGACACCAGCTTGCCATGGGTAAAATCCCTGTGGAGCCGGGCGAAGGCCCTTAAGTGTCCATTAATTGGCCACTTAAGGGCCTTGATTGGCCTTGGGCGGGCGGCCCGTTTTTCGCCCCCCCACCCTGCACCTACATAAAGTAGGGAGGAGGCGGGAACGGGTCGGGCAGGCCTCCCAGAGCCTCCTACTCCATTTTACACCATCCCCCTGCCACCATCCGGCTCGCTGGGGCAGCGGAAAATTCAGGCCTTAGTGTCCACAAGGCCCAGTATTTGTATTTAAATGGTGGATTGGGACATGGAAGCGGAATGAAAACCATAGAACTGTATTAATTTCCTTTGGATGTGGAGCATATTTTCCATTTAGAGCAATGTATGGGCTCCAAGCATATATTGAAAGTGAAAAGATAAGCTGCATCATTTCATTCTACTTATTCAATTTCATAAATTTGGTTGTTTTGACTGTTCATTAAAAGTGGAAGAACAGCAAGCTGTGTTTTTGCTGACAGCAATAATCAAATTCTCATGATGGTTATAATGGAGACAGGATTCAAACTTTTGTAAGAAAGGGTTTCTGTATATATATAAAATGTGAATGCATTTTGTCATAAACAATTATCACACAGAATCATAGAATGCTGCAGCATTGAAACAGACTATTGGCCCATCAAATGAGAGTTGGTGTTTTTCTACACATGAGCCACCGAGTCTAAACCCATTCTCCTACTTGTTCTCCACACTCTTTAATAATACCCTTTCAAAAAAGTTGATGTCCTTTCCTTCATCAAAGGTTTGTGGCATAATTCAACACTCTAAGTACAATCTGTGCAAAGAAAATGTTCGAACATCCCTTTTAATTATTTTTAGTGAAGATCTTAAATGTATTACCATCTCCCTAACCAGTGAAAATAACCTGTCACTATTTACTTTATCATAACCCTTTGTCCTCTTGAAGCCTTCTGTCAGAAGATTCATGACAAATGACAGGTATAACATTTGATCGAAAACAAGGCAGAATACAGAGGATGTATGGTGAAATTGTTAAAGGATGTAAGAAATACAAAGAAAGTTTGAGAATAGATGAGCAGATATCATTAAAGGAAACCCAAAATCTTTTATAAATCTGTAACATGTGAAAGGATTGTTAAAGGAATGGTGAGGTCGATTAGGGACAAGAAAGGAAATTATCTTGTATATCTATCTTAGGCAGATTGCATGACTGATGTACTGAATGAACATTTTGCATTTGTCTTCATAAAAGAAGAGGATGAAGTTAATATCCCAGTAGAGGTGGGAGAGTAGAGATATTGTATGGAGTAAAATAGATAGAAGTCTTCGCTCGAGTTGCTTTAAACAGGCTCCAGAAGCTGGCTGAGCGTGTCTACCCTGAGGCACAGTGTGGCTTTCGAGCAGAGAGATTCACCATTGACATGCTGTTCTCCCTTCGCCAGCTACAGGAGAAATGCCGAGAACAACAGATGCCCCTCTACGTTGCTTTCATCGATCTCATCAAAGCCTTTGACCACGTCAAAGGGCTGTGTTCTTGCACCTACACTGTTTGGGATCTTCTTCTCCCTGCTGCTCTCTCATGCATTCAAGTCTTCAGAAGAAGGAATTTTTCTCCACACAAAATCAGGTGGCAGGTTCAACCTTGCCCATCTAAGAGCGAAGACCAAAGTACAGAAAGTCCTCATCAGGGAACTCCTCTTTGCTGACGATGCTGCATTAACATCTCACACTGAAGAGTGTCTGCAGAGACTCATCGACAGGATTGCGGCTACCTGCAACAAATTTGGCCGAGCCATCAGCCTCAAGAAAACGAACATCATGGGACAGGACGTCAGAAATGCTCCATCCATCAATATCGGCGACCACGCTCTGGAAGTGGTTCAAGAGTTCACCTACCTAGGCTCAACTACCACCAGTAACCTGGTTCTCGATGCAGAAATCAACAAGCGCATGGGAAAGGCTTCCACTGCTATGTCCAGACTGGCCAAGAGAGTGTGGGAAAATGGCGCACTGACACGGAACACAAAAGTCAGAGTGTATCAAGCCTGTGTCCTCAGTACCTTGCTCTACGGCAGCGAGGCCTGGACAATGTATGTCAGCCAAGAGCGACGTCTCAATTCATTCCATCTTCGCTGCCTCCGGAAAATCCTTGGCATCAGGTGGCAGGACCGTAGCTCCAACGCAGAAGTCCTCGAGGCGGCCAACATCCCCAGCATATACACCCTACTGAGCCAACGGCGCTTGAGATGGCTTGGCCATGTGAGCCGCATGGAAGATGGCAGGATCCCCAAGGACACATTGTGCAGCGAGCTCCTCACTGGTATCAGACCCACCGACCGTCCATGTCTCCGCTTTAAAGACATCTGCAAACGCGACATGAAGTCCTGTGACATTGATCACAAGTCGTAGGAGTCAGTTGGCAGTGATCGCCAGAGCTGGCGGGCAGCCAGAAAGGCGGGGCTAGAGTGTGGCGAGTCGAAGAGACTTAGCAGTTGGCAGGAAAAAAGACAGAAGCGCAAGGGGAGAGCCAACTGTGTAACAGCCCCGACAGACAATTTTATCTGCAGCACCCGTGGAAGAGTCTGTCACTCTAGAATTGGCCTTTATAGCCACTCCAGGCGCAGCTTCACAAACCACTGACCACCTCCAGGCGCTTACCCATTGTCTCACGAGATAAGGAGGCCAAAGAAGAAGAAGAAGAAAGAAGAAAATAGATAGAAAGGAGGTGTTAATTAGATTGGCATCACTCAAATTTAACAAGTCATCCAGTATAGATGGAATGCACGCAAAGTTACTGAGGGAAGCTAGGTTGGAGATAGCAGAAGCTGTGTCCACAATCTTT
Source organism: Heterodontus francisci (assembly GCF_036365525.1). Classification (NCBI taxonomy): domain Eukaryota; kingdom Metazoa; phylum Chordata; class Chondrichthyes; order Heterodontiformes; family Heterodontidae; genus Heterodontus; species Heterodontus francisci. The sequence goes on from NC_090371.1 coordinate 228,553,494, forward strand.
CAATTCTCCTTGGATATGGAAGTGGTGCCAGAGGATTGGACACTTGCAAATGTTACACACTTGTTCAAAGAAGAGAAGAAGGAGGTCAATCAGTTTAATCTAAGTGTTGGGAAAATTACTAAAGACCATTGTCAATGTCAAAATTAATTCCCACTTGGAAAAGCAAGGAACAGTCAGCACAGACTTGTTAAACCAAATGGTGTTTGACATACCTGTCTGAGTTCTTTGTTGAAGTAACAGATCGGGTTAATGAAGATAATGCAGTAAATATTGTATATGTGGACTTTCAGAAGGCATTCACTGAAGTAATAGAAAACAGACTTATTTAGAAAATCGACATGCTTGGTATTAAAGGGTACATAATTGGCTAAGGGATCGGAATCAGAGAGTAGCAGGAAGTGAATGTTTTAACTGGAGAAAAGTATGCAATGGGTGCCCTCTCAGGTCAGTATTGAGACCATTGTCTTTAGTTTTTTTAGAGATACAGCACTGAAACAGGCCCTTCGGCCCACCGTGTCTGTGCCGACCATCAACCACCCATTTACACTAATCCTACACTAATCCCATATTCCTACCACATCCCCACCTATCCCTATATTTCCCTACCACCTACCTATACTAGGGGCAATTTCTAATGGCCAATTTACCTATCAACCTGCAAGTCTTTTGGCGTGTGGGAGGAAACCGGAGCACCCGGAGGAAACCCACGCAGACACAGGGAGAACTTGCAAACTCCACACAGGCAGTACCCGGAATTGAACCCGGGTCGCTGGAGCTGTGAGGCTGCGGTGCTAACCACTGTGCCACTGTGCCGCCCTACTTTCTTGCTCTATACAAATTACCTGGCCTTGAGTATAGAGAGTACCGTTTTAAAGCTTGCTGAAATTTGGCAATGTAGTAAATAGTAAATAATAGGATAGAAGCAGACTTCAGGAGGATATGGACAGACTGGTGAAATGAGCAAGCACATGGCAGATACAATTGAAGTATCAGTAAGTGTGAGGTGATGCATTTTGGAGAAACAACATGGTGAGCAAGAGGGAGGGACCTCTTTCACAACTCTTTGAAGGTGACAGGGCAAGTTGATAAAGTGGTTAAGAAATTGTTTGGGATACTTGTTTTTTTTTAAACAGGGGCACTGGATACTAAAACAAAGAGGGCATGCTAAACTTTTACAAATTCCTGGTAAGGCCTTAGTTGCAACATTTTTTCAGAAGCATGTCAACACCTTGGAGAGGGTAAAGAGCAGATTTATCAGGATGGTACCAATGATGAAGGGCTTCAGTTATGTGGAGTGATTGGAATAGCTGGGAGTGTTCTCCTTATAGCAGAGGAGATTAAGGGGAGATCTCAAAGAGATATTTCTAATTATGCAAGTTTGTGATAAAGCAAGTAAGCAGAAACTGTTTCCTCTGGCAAGTGAGTTGGTGACCAAAGGTCATAGATTTAAAATAATTGGCAAAAGAGCTAAAGAGGAATTGAGAAATTACTTCAAAGGGTTATGATTTGGAAGTCACTATCAGAAAGGGTGGTGGAATCTGATTCTGTAAGAACTTTCAAAAGCCAATCGGACATGTATTTGAACAGAACTAATTTGTAGGGTTATGGAGAAAAAGCTGGGGTATGGGACTAAAAATGACAGCTCTTTAAATGAGCTGACACATGCACAAAGGGTCTGTAAAATTCTATGGTCCTATAATTCTATTTGGCTACCCATTAATTTTCTTAGCCCTAGTGAAAAAAAAATTCTCCAATTTCTTTTTGTAACTTGAACCCTTCATCCCTGGTAACAATCTAGTGAACCTATGTGCATCTTTAGCTATAATGGGTTTTCCAAAATTTTAATCCACCAGCCTTCTAACTAACGTCTTGGAGAATTCAACATTACTTCCTTGCTTTGTACTCAATAAGGGAATTTTAACCTGACAAGGTGGGTGGGTTAGCAAGTAGGGGACAGGTTAAAATGGCTGAAATTGGCAGTATGTTAGAGAACTGGCTGTGGCATGCCAACTTTCACCTTTGACCTCTATGCAATCTGTAGCATGAGGGAATCCCCCATGGGGCAGTCAAGGTGGCATTGGTTTCCCAGACTTCGGGGAACTCGTCAGGGAAACCAAGGCAAGAGGACAGCGGGATTTGAGGGGACTGAACAAGTGACAGGCAAGAAATGCTTTAAATTGTGAGATCTCACACCTGCTTCCTTGCCTAAGTCAAAGACCTTTGCTCACAGGACTTGCATTGAGAATAATCTTTCACTGCTTTTTGGTCATTTCTACCATGTAGAGTCTGCATTATTAATCTACCCTTCCAGCTGTCAACCTTCCTTTCAGCATGGGAGCTGCTTATGCAGTTCTACCTTAGACCTCAGACAAAGAACAAGATCAGCAGCAGGATTCCGAGGAAAGGCACAATAGAAGCCCTCTCATCAACAAGGCTGTGATAAAGCAAGCAATCAGGATGCTCAAAATGCACTTCAGGTACCTCGCCAGATCTGGGGATGCCCTTCAGTATGCACGAGCCAGGATATCCATAATAATAGTGCTCTGCTGTGCCTTTCACTACATAGTGCAGCAGCGAGGACTGAAACTCCAGTTGGAGGAAGTGCTGAACGCTCTGCCTCTTTGGAGGATTAGAATGAGAAGTGACATGTGGAGCAGGAGGAAAGGAAGCGTGATGCAGAGAGGGCACCAGCAACTGCATGTCTAGCTGCCTGTGATGCCAAGGATGGCCTGATTCATGCATGGTTCACTTAGACTGAGGCAGTGCACCCATCTGGCAAACAAATTCTTTACCCACTTGGCTCCCCCAAGCAGTCCCACAATCAACAATTCACTCCTTTCAAAGACACCCATTGTTCATCCTTAATTCCTGTCTTACCACTTGTTACAAGTCAGAAGGCCACTTGCCAGGCAACACGCAAAAATGGGCAGGATGAATAAATGGAACAGTCAAATAAATTTTAGGTGCAGACAAATTAAACAGTAATGTAACAATGTAAAACTGTGATAAACACCCAAGTGCATATACCTGTGAAACTGCAATTCCTTACACTTTCTTTATCATTCACTCCTACATGGTGCTACCCCTGTGGCTTCAGCAGAGGTACAGGAAGGCTGCTGATATCCCTGTTTTGACTACTCAGGATGTTCTTGGCTGACATCCTCTGGAGACAATGTGTGCCGCGTCAGTGATTGCCCCGCCTATACATGTGCAGGGCCATTCTTGGCCATCTGCTCAAGAGGCAGAATGTGGGGCTCTGAAAGAGGTGGGGGCAAGGGCTCAGAAGCTTTGGACAGAGTCCCCACTTCCATGTCCCCTTTCTCCATCTTTCCTCTCATAAACCACCACACTTTCTTGTCAGCCAATTGCCGGATAAGACTTTGCTAGACTTCAGTGAGGCACTGAATGGCCAGGGTGAGGTTTTCATCAATTCTGATTAAGATGGCATTCTGAGTGGGAAGGCCATTGATGAGGGCCAGCATGCACTAGGTGGACTGCCATGTCTGATACTCTATGGACAGAGACATCAGCACAAAGACCTCAGACATCATGCACTCACATTAGAGACAGTCTCCTGTAAACCCTCTCCAAGTGTGACTGGAAAGGCTGATAGAATATCACTATTTTTATTCATCTGCCAGATTTGTCCTCTGCACTGTTCGCCTCTGAAGCTAAGCATCTGTCCAACTAAGCAGAGCTTTGATGGTCTTGTACCCTCTGACAGGGACTCTCTACTGCTGTTGCTGCCTACACCACCTGCTCCTGCTCATTTGTGATGTGTGAGTCACCATGAGCTAATGCAATTACCTGTACATGTGTCCTGTGATGGTGTATGCCCACATTGAGTGATCTTCTCTGAAGGGTCTTCATTCCCCTGCTGCACCACCTCTTGCAGGATGGTGAAGGACCTGGGGGTTGAAAGACATAAATTACAACTGTCGAGGTGAGAGGATGCTAAGTCATTATTGTGCACATTAGCACATTTCAGTGGCTCCTGACATCAAATCGACATGCGTGAGCATTATATGCCTTGTGGTTGTGTGATATTTAATTCTGTCACCAGCTAGCTAGGAGACCTCCATCTCCATTGGCAGTGTGCCAAGACTCAGCTTATCTCCAACACCTCCTCCTCCACAGCCATCAAAACAGAGACGACTGGAGACCAACCTCCAGTTCTCTGCCTTTCCCTGGTGTTCTGTGCTCTCTTCTGCAAAGAGAGAAAAGAGTGACCTAGGAGTGTGAGAAATGGAATGGCTTGAGAGGATGGATGGATGACATTTGTGGAGGGTCACTGTGGGGAATGGGTGTGATATGGCATTAAGGTAAGGGTGAGTGTCAGTGGTTGATGGTCAGATGGGGATGTGAGTAAGTGACTAGAGAGAGAGGGATGGTTACACCTGCAAGGGTGTTGGTTTAAGAAATGAGGTGCAGAAGAAAATATGGGAAGGCAGAGTGAGGGGGATTGGTGTAAGAGGCACATCAGGGTATACTTGAATGTGCCATGCCACTCAACTTTCTTGCCCTGATTAGGTCAGTAAACCTCTTTTGGCAAAGTATCTAGCTGCATGGCAACACACTCCTACTGCTGACTCTGATGTTTTTGGGACTTGAGTGAGGTTTAGTCAAGTTTGGTATGCGATAAGAGGCAAAGATAGAGAGACAAAGACTGCAGCAACTGAACCTAAATGCTTCTTTTTTATTATGTCCTGGTTTCACTTTTCCTTTGCTAGCATGTGTGTTCTACAGCAACCTCTAGAGTACACAATGCACAATACAGTTGCAATTTCAAAACAGTATAGCACTACATCCCTCCCCTTCTTAGTAAATGAGAGACATAGCATGTTTCAATGGTCTAAAAATGTAAATGATACACTTAAATGTAAATAGTTCATTTCATAACATGGTCACCGAATGTGGGTATTTTCTCTCATGAGTAGGATATTGTCTGACATCAGATGTCGTCTCATTTGACTCATGTTCTTCATCTGAGGTGTTGATGTCGGAATCGGATTCAATGCTTGCCAGTGGTGTTCTCAGTGCGTTTCTTGTGCACTTAGCAGTGATCATTGATCCTTTTTGTTCGTCACAACAAATGGTCGGATGTCATAAGGGTTTGTTTGTTTTCCAATATGACTATCATATTTCACAAGTACTTTATCTCCTGGCTTAAACTTTAAGTTTCATGTTTTGCTCCACATGTACTTTCATTCGATCCTTCTGTTCTCGATCGTGTTCGCGTACACGTTGATCATTAGCTCCGCAGGGTAGCTCAGGAAGACGTGTGTATATCGGATGTGCAAAGATGAGTGTAGCTGGAGTAAAAACAAGAAATGCTGGAGATACTCAGCAGGTCTGGCAGCATCTGTGGAAAGAGAAGCAGAGTTAACGTTTCGGGTCAGTGACCCGTCTTCGGAACTGGTTTTCCAGTAGTCAAGTGAGGTGTCGCTCTGTAATTACGAAGAAAGTCATATAGTTCTTGCTTCCATGACTTGTTCTCAGCTGTATCGTATCACTTTTTTTCAAGGTTCGCATTAATTTTTTGGCTTCACCATTAGCTCTTGGCCAACGAGGTGTGATTTTCCTACGTGTGAACACTAGGTATTTGTGAATTTACTGAACTCATTGCTGTTGAATGGGGGTCTATTGTCACTTCTTACCAATTGAGGGATTCCAAACAAAGCAAAGATCGGGTCAAGTTTTGGGATGTCTGCTTTCGTTGAAGTTGACAGAACTAATTCCGTGATTGGGAATCGGTTGTAGTCGTCAGTGACAACAAGTAAGTATTAACCTGTGGGCAAATCTGTGAAACCAACGCTGACTTTAATCCATGGTCTTGGAAGTAGCTCAGCCATCTTGGGAGGATCATGAAGATTTGACACTGTGGTTGCTTGACATGGCAAACACATACTGATTTTGTGCTCTACCATATGGTCAATTCCTGGGAACCATTCTTTTTGCCAAAGGATATGTTTGGTCCTTACTATTCCCTGCTGTCCTTCATGTGCTATATCAACAACATATTCCCTCAATGAGTGTGGAATGACAATAAAGTTGCTGCATAAGACGAGATCAGATGTAGTTGTAACGGTTACCTCATTTCGCATATTGTGAAAACCTTGTAGCGTCTGAGCGATTTCGCTTGTCAATGTTTTCTCGATCACGTCTTTGCAGTTTCCTGATTCCATAGCCTCCATACATAGTTGCAAAGCTTCATCTTGTTTTGATGCTGCTTTGACGTTGGCTCATTTTAGTGACTTTGGCACCACATTTCTGCTTATGTAGTTAAGGTGTTGTTCAGCACCTTTTCCTCACGACTAGTAGGACCGGCTGTCAGAAATGGATGCCACGAAAGGTAGTCGGTTGGGTTGAGCTTGCCTGGCTGATACTCAACCTGGAACTGGTACTCTTGTAATCTGAGTATCCAAACCCAGAATACTGAGGGAGGCAAGGGAAGAAATTGCTGGGGCCTTGACAGAAATCTTTATATCCTCATTGGCCATAGGTGAGGTCCCAGATAACTGGAGAATAGCCAGTGTTGTTCCTTTGTTTAAGAAGGGTAGCAAGGATAATCCAGGAAATTATAGGCCGGTGAGCCTTACGTCAGTGGTAGGGAAACTATTAGAGAGGATTCTTCGGGACAGGATTTACTCCCATTTGGAAACAAATGAACTTATTAGCGAGAGCCAGCATGGTTTTGAGAAGGGAGGTCATGTCTCACTAACTTGATTGAGTTTTTTGAGGAAGTGACGAAGATGATTGATGAAGGAAGGGCAGTTGATGTTGTCTATGTGGACTTCAGTAAAGCCTTTGACAAGGTCCCTCATGGCAGACTGGTACAAAAGGTAAAGTCACACGAGATCAGAGGTGAGCTGGCAAGATGGATGCAGAACTGGCTCAGTCATAGAAGACAGAGGGTAGCAGTGGAAGGGTGCTTTTCTGAATGGAGGGATGTGACTAGTGGTTTCCGCAGGGATCAGTGCTGGGACCTTTGCAGTTAGTATTATATATAAATGATTTGGAGGAAAATGTAGCTGGTCTGATTAGTAAGTTTGCAGACAACACCAAGATTGGTGGAGTTGCGGATAGAGATGAGGATTGTCAGAGGATACAGCAGGATATAGATCGGTTGGAGACTTGGGCGGAGAAATGGCAGATGGAGTTTAATCCGGACAAATGTGAGGTAATGCATTTTGAAAGATCCAATACAGGTGGGAAGTCTACAGTAAATGGCAGAACCCTTAGGAGTATTGACAGGCAGAGAGATCTGGGCGTACAGGTCCACAGGTCACTGAAAGTGGCAACGCAGGTGGATAAGGTAGTCAAGAAGGCATATGGCATGCTTGCCTTCATCGGTTGGGGCATAGAGTATAAAAATTGGCAAGTCATGCTGCAGCTGTACAGAACCTTAGTTAGGCCACACTTAGAATATTGCATGCAATTCTGGTCGCCACACTACCAGAAGGAAGTGGAGGCTTTAGAGAGCATACAGAAGAGGTTTACCAGGATGTTGCCTGGTCTGGAGGGAATTAGCTATGAGGAGAGGTTGGATAAACTCGGATTGTTTACACTGGAACGACGGAGGTGGAGGGGCGACATGATCGAGGTTTACAAAGTTATGAGTGGCATGGACAGAGTGGATAGTCAGAAGCTTTTTCCCAGGGTGGAAGAGTCAGTTACTAGGGGACAGAGGTTTAAGGTGAGAGGGGCAAAGTTTAGAGGGGATGTGCGAGGCAAGTTCTTTACACAGAGGGTGGTGAGTGCCTGGAACTTGCTGCCAGGGGAGGTGGTGGAAGCAGGTACGATAGCGACGTTTAAGAAGCATCTTGACAAATACATGAATAGGATGGGAATAGAGGGATATGGTCCCCGGAAGTGCAGAAGGTTTTAGTTTAGACAGGCATCAAGATCGGCGCAGGCTTGGAGGGCCGAATGGCCTGTTCCTTAGTTTTTTAGTTTAGAGATACAGCACTGAAACAGGCCCTTCGGCCCACCGAGTCTGTGCCGACCATCAACCACCCGTTTACACTAATCCCATATTCCTATCACATCCCCACCTATCCCTATATATTTCCCTACCACCTACCTATACTAGGGGCAATTTCTAATGGCCAATTTACCTATCAACCTGCAAGTCTTTGGCATGTGGGAGGAAACCGGAGCACCCGGAGGAAACCCACGCAGACACAGGGAGAACTTGCAAACTCCACACAGGCAATACCTGGAATTGAACCCGGGTCGCTGGAGCTGTGAGGCTGCGGTGCTAACCACTGCGCCACTGTGCCGCCCCTACTGTTCTTTGTTCTTTGTTCTATTCGAGTGGGTGGTTTGCTATGTGGACTGTTGAACAAGCTCACTAGTGGTCTATGATCGGTTATTATTTTAAACTCGCTTCCGTATAAGTAAAGATGAAAGTGTAAGATACCCCATGTGACTGAGAATGCTTCTCTCTCTGTTTGTGAACAACATTGCTCTACAGGCGTTAACGATCTGCTTGCCATCGCAATGATTGATGGGTTACCTGTCTTGTCTTTCTGTATGAGGACTGCACCTTAACCAACTGGGCTTGCATTCATGATTAGCTGGGTGGCTTTCTCAGGGACAAAATAGGCATTTATGCAACTTGTTGACAAATGTCATTTGTTCTTGTGTACTTCCTGTTTGTGTAATTTAGTCCATTCCCAATTGGCAGTATCTTTTGTCAGATTGCTTAGGGGTCCAGACAGTGTAGCGATATCAGGAATGAAACAACTGCAGTATGTGATGGATCCTAGCAGACTCCTAGCATCTTGCACATTGGTAGGATCTGCAGTGTTTGTAAACGTTAACTCTGCTTCTCTTTCCACAGATGCTGCCAGACCTGCTGAGTGATTCCAGCATTTCTTGTTTTTGTTGTGTTGGAGGAAAAACCAAACCAGCAAAGAAAAACAAAATGGGGAAGAGGTCACAATCTAAAATTGTTGAACCCAATGTTGAGTCCAGAGGGCTGTAAAATGCCCAGTCAAAGATGAGGTGCTGTTCTTCAAGCTTGCATTGAGCTTCATTGGAGCACTGTAGCAGACCAAGGACAAGCAGGAGCACGGTGGAGAATTAAAATGGCAGGCAACTGGAAGCTTGGGGTCATGCTTGCGGATTAAATGGAGGTGTTACACTAAGCAGTCATCTAGTCTGTGTTTGGAGATCACATCATGAGTAGTGAATAGAGTATATTAAATTGAAAGAAGTAGAAATAAATCCTGGAAGGAGTGTTTGAAGCCTTGGATGGTGAGAAGGGAAGAGGTAACAGGGCAGGTGTTGCAGCTCCTGTGCTTGCCACAGGAAAAGGATGTGGTGTTGGGGGTGACTGAGGAATGGATCAGGGTGTTGTGGAGGGAAAGGTCCCTTCGGAGTGCTGAAAGGGGATGAGAGAGATGAAGTTTGGTTGTGGTATCATGCTGGAGATGATGGAAATGGCCGAAGATGATCCGTTGAATATGGAAGTTGGTGGGGTGGAAGGTGAAGACAAGGGGAATCCTATCATGGTCCTGGGAGGGAGGAGAAGGGGTGAGAGCAGAAGTGTGTGATTATAGAACGGGCACGGTCGAGGGCCCTGTGAACCACAGTGGGGGGAATCCTTGATTGAGGAAAAGGGAAGATGTAACAGAAATGCCAATATAGATGGTTGCATCATCTGAACAGACGTGACAGAGATGGAGAAACTGGGAGAATGGAATCGAGTCCTGACAGGAAGTGGGATGTGAGGAAGTGTAGTCAAGGTGGGAGTCAGTAAGCTTATAGTTAACATTGGTTGATCTTCAATACCAGGAAATGGAGACAGCAAAGTCAAGGAAGGGAAGGGAAAAGTCAGAGATGTGAAGCTAAGAGAAGAGTGGAAGTTAGAAGCAAAGTCAATGACATTTTCCAGTTCATGGCGAAAGCAGTAAACGGTGCCGATACAGTCATCAGTCATCAGAAAAAGAGATGAGGTAGGGAGCCTGAATAGGACTGAAACAAAGAATGTTCCACATATCTCACAAAAAGGCAGGCATGGATTAGATCCATGCAGGAACCCATAGCGACACCTTTTATTAGAGTAAGTGAGTGGAGTTGAAGGAGAAATTATTCAATGCGAGAACAAGTTCAGCCAGGCGGAGGAGGGTGGTGGTGGATGGGGACTGGTTGACCTTCCGTTCATGGAGGAAACGGAGAACCCTCAGACTGTCCTGGTGGGGAAAAAGCTATAGAGAGGTTGGAGGTCCATGGCAGAAAGGAGATGGTTAGGGCCAGGAAACTAGAAACTATTAAGTGACAGAGGGCATCAGAAGAGTCACAGATGTACGTGGGAAGAGACTGAACAAAGGAAGAGGCAAAAGAGTCAAGATAGAAAGAAATCAGGCTGAAACAATGGGTCTACCAGGGCAGTCCTGTATGTGGATTTTGGGAAGGAGGTAGAAGTCCAGTATTGGCGGCTCTGAGGTTGGAAGCTGTGGAGGGAAGATCTCTAGAGGAGATGAGATCAGTGACAGTCCAAGAAATTACTTGATGTTCAGTGGTGGGGTCATGGTCCATGGGGGAGGTGTCAGAGAGTTGGTGTTTGGCCTCTGCTAGGTAGAAGTTGGTACGCCATACAACAATAGCACCAACCTGTCAGCAGGTTTGATGACAATGTTTGGGTTGAACCTGAGAAAACAGAGAGCTGTAAGTTCTGAGGAAGATAGGTTAAAGTGAGTGAGGAGAGCAGAGAAATTGAGACAGCCGATGTCACACCAGCAATTCTCAAAGAAAAGATCTAGAGAGAGTAATAGGCCAGAGGGAGAGGTCCAAGTGGAGGGAGAATACTGAAGATGGGTAAAAGTGTGACCCTTGTGTGGAGGGAGTAGTCCTAGCCAAGGAAATGGCTGTGGAGACGAAGGCAAAAGAAGAAGAGCTCTACGTTGTACTGAGCTCGAAATTCATTGGGGTGGAGGGGTAAGGGGATTGAAGCAATACCAAATTTGTATCACCAGCAAATTTGAATATCGCTTCCATAGTTCCTTTAAAAGGATCATCAGAGGTTCTCTATTGAGAATGGAGCAGCAAATAATGGAGGAATTAATTAAGGAGAGCCAGCATGGATTTGTAAAAGGCAGATCATGCTTGACTAATCTAACTGAATTTTTTGATGAAGTAACAGAGAAGGTTGATGAAGGGAACATGGTGGATGCAGTTTTTATGGAATTTAAATAAGTGTTTGATAAGGTACCCCATAAAAGGCTGGTTATGAAATTTAGGCTCATGGAATAAGAGGGTCAGTGCCCAATTGCATAAAAAATTGGCTGAAGGACAGAAAACAGTGAGTCGTAGTAAATAGTTGTTTTTCAGACTGGCAAATGTGTTCCCCAAGTGTTAGTGCTGGGACCACTGCTTTTTTTGCTGTGTATAAATGATTTGGATCTTGGAATACAGAGCAGAATCTCAAAATTTGCCAATGACACCAAACGTGGAGGTGTGGCAAACTGTGAGAATGATATGAACTGCCTGCAACAGGGCATAGACAGGCTAGCAGAATGGGTAGTGAGATAGATGGAATTTAACACTGACAAGTGTAAGGTGACGCATTTTGGCAAAACAAATAGGGAAAGGCAATATATACTTAATGGCACAGTTCTAAAGAGTATGCAGGAACCGGGGGACCTGGGGGTGCATGTGCATCGATCTTTAGCTGAGTGATTAGTAAAGCATATGGGATCTTGGGCTTCATAAATAGAGGCAATGAATACAAAAGCAGGGAAGTTATGCTGAACCTTTATAAAGCTCTGGTAAGGCCCCAACTGGAGTATTGCGCCATGTTCTGGTCACCAGACTTTAGGAAGGATGCGAGGGTCCTTGAAAGGGTGCAAAGGAGACTTACCAGAATGATTCCAGGGATGGGGGATTTTAGTTACAAGGTTAGGTTGGAATTATAACAAAGGAGACTGAGGGGAGATTTAATAGAAATGTACAAGATTATGACAGGCTTAGATAAGTTAGACAAGGAAAAACCATTCCCATTAACTAATGGTACAGGGAAGAATGGACAAGGATTGAAGGTTTTGGGCAAGAGATGCAGGGAGAATATGAGGAAGAATTTTTTTTATGCAGTGGGTGATAATGAACTCGCTACCCACTAGGCTGGTGGAAGTGGAGACAATCAATGAGTTCAAGGGGAAATTGGGTTGCTACTTGAAGGAAATAGACCTGAAGGGCTGTGGGGATCAAGCAGGAGTGGGACTGACTGAATATCTCCATGGATAGCCGGCATGGACTTGATGGGCCAAATAGCCTCCAACCATAAATGACTCTTAGCTCCATGACTCTAAATATTCAACTCATGGTTGCATGTTTTGCAATACAAAATTTTATGTCGTGATCTACATAGGATCTATATGTATACAAAGGATAAACAGCACAGAAACTGGCCATTCAGCCCAATCAGTCCATGACAGTGTTTATGTGCCACTCGAGCCTTCTCCTATCTTTCCTCGTCTAAGTCTATCATTGTAACCTTCTATTCTCTTCTCCCTCTTATGCTTGTCCCACTTCCCCTTAAATGCATCTATACTATTCTCTTCAACTGCTCCCTGTGGAGTTCCACATTTTCACCACGCTTTGGGTGAAGATGTTTCTTCTGAATTCCCTATTGGATTTCTTGGTAACTATCTTACCTTGATGACCTTGAGTTATGCTCTTTCCCACAAGTGGAAACATTGAGCTGGATTTTATCTGGCCTTTGGAGATTGCTAGGAGCCAGGGGCATACAAAATGGCATCAGGTAGCATTGGGCAGTGTGCCCAACATTGCCCTGCATTCCATGCCATTTTGTCTGCAGCAGACACTGTGGCAGATGGCAAGTCTACTGGGAGGCCAAGTAAGCCACATAAGTGGCTGATTAAGAACCAGTTAAAAGCCACCTCCCACCTCCTCTGGCATTTAGCCAATGTCAGAAGAGCCCGGTGCCACATGGAGACATTGCCAGGTGAGATCTGGTGGCCTCCTAGCGAGCTCGGTGGGGGGGGAGAGAGGTGCAGGGGGATCCCTCCTCTGAGGGCATTCCATGGCCCATGGAGGGCCTCCCCGATGGCAATGGCCACCACCATGACAAGACACTTCCTGCCCTCACCAAGCACCCTCCCATCCCCTTGCCAGAGCCTGACTGGCCCCCGTGAACCTGATCCCACCGACCTTGGTCTCAGGGTCTCCTACATGGCTGCTGCTCTGGGCCTCCTTCAGTACTAGTAGTGGCCACCATTCCTGATGGCACTGCTGAGCCGCTGGCCCTTCAATTGGCCGGCAGTTCCCAGCTGTGGGATTTTTTCCGTTAAAGGGACAGCCCTTAATTACCTGCCCGCCATTGAATTCAACTAGGGTCGAATGGTGAGCCAAGGTGGGGATGCCCCCCACTATTGCCTTCATGATCAGACAAAGTCAACATGGATTTACGAAAGGGAAATCATGCTTGACAAATCTACTGGAATTTTTTGAAGATGTAATTAGTAGAATAGATAAGGGAGAACCAGGGGATGTGGTGTATTTGGACTTTCAGAAGGCTTTCGATAAGGTCCCACATAAGAGATTAGCGTGCAAATTTAAAGCACATAGGATTGGGAGTAAGGTATTGACATGGATAGAGAACTGGTTGGCAGACAGGAAACAAAGAGTAGGAATAAACCGGTCTTTTTCCAAGTGGCAGGCAGTGAATAGTGGGGTACCGCAGGGATCAGTGCTAGGACCCCAGCTATTCACAATATATATTAATGATATGGTGAGGGAATTAAATGTAATATATCCAAGTTTGCAGATGATCCAAAGCTCGGTGGGAGTGTAAGATGTAAGGAGGACGCAGAGAAGCTCCAGAGTGATTTGGACAAGTTGAGTGAGTGGCAAATCCATGGCAGATGCAGTATAATGTGGATAAATGCAGTTATCCACTTTGGTGGCAAAAACAGAAAGGCAGATTCATATCTAAATAGTGATAGATTGGGAAAGAGGGAGGTGCAACAAGACCTGGGTGTCCTTGTGCACCAGTCGCTGAAAGTAAGCATGCAAGTGTAGCAGGCAGTTAAGAAGGCAAATGGTATGCTGGCCTTCATAGCGAGAGGATTCGAGTATAGGAAAAAGGATGTCTTGCTGCAATTATTCAAGGCCTTGGTGAGACCACATCTGGAGTATTGTGTGCAGTTTTGGTCTCCTTATCTGAGGAAGCATGTTCTTGCTATGGAGGGAGTGCAGCGAAGGTTTACCAGACTGATTCCTGGGATGGCAGGTCTGATGTATGAAGAGAGATTGGGTCGATTTGGCTTGTATTTGCTAGAGTTTAGAAGAATGAGAGGGGATCATAGAAACCGACAAAATTCTAACAGGACTGGACAGACTAGATGCAGGAAGGATGTTCCCGATGGCGGGGGAGTCCAGGACTAGGGGTCACAGCCTAAGGATAAGGGGTAAACCATTTAAGACTGAGATGAGAGTGGTGAACCTGTGGAATTCTCGACCACAGAAAGCATTTGAGGCCAAATCATGAAATATATTCAAGAAGGAGTTAGATATAGTTCTTAGGGCTAAAGGAATCAAGGGATACGGGGAGAAAGCGGGAACAGGGTACTGAGTTTGGACGATCAGCCGTGATCGTATTGAATGGTGGTGCAGGCTCGAAGGGCCGAATGGCCTACTCCTGCTCCTATTTTCTATGTTTCTATGTTTCAGGCTCATCGCTGGGACTCCTGTCTCCAATATAAAATTCAGCTCATTCTCTCTGTATACACTCTACCAAAGCCTTTCATAATTTTAAAGACCTCTATTAGGTCACCCCTCAGCCTTCTTTTGTTCAAGAGAAAAGAGACCGAGCCTGTTCATCCTTTCCTGATATGTATACCCACGCTTTCCTGGTCTTGTCCTTATAATCTTCTCTGCATCCTCTCCAGTGTCCCAGCACTGATCCTTATTGACACCACTTCCCACCTTCTGTCACTCTGAATGACTACCCTTTACTCTCACTTTGCTTTCTGTCTAGAAGCCAGCTAGCAATCTATTCTGCCACTTGTCCCCTGACTCTGCATTTTCTGACTTTATTCATTAGTCTATTAAGGGGATCTGCTGCACCTGAGCTATGCTGTAATTGCTCTAGATGCCATTTTGAGTTGGGCAACTTTTTATTGTCCAGGACACCCACGTTAAAGCAACATAAATATATGTAAGTTAGGATTTTGTTGATAGTTGAGGATCATTCTGGCAAATTGAACATGGTAAACTCTGTAATCATTCATTCTAACCCCACCCACAAATCCTCAGTAGCATCACTTGGGAAGGAAGCTGCACCAGTGTTATCTAGCTGTATTCAGGTAAGTCTTGGGTTAGTTGTTTTAAACTTCTTGAGGACTTTTAAACCTATTTCTGGCTGTGATGGCTGCTCTGAGTTCAATAGTTGTGGAGAATTATTTTTTGGAGTTGCAGGATAATCTCTGTTTGTGTGCTTGTGGACGTTGTCACTTTTCCAATACGGGTCTGCTGCTCAATTTGCCATTGGGACTGAAGGCAAAGGAGCAGGAAGATTAGCAAGTCAATCTTGTCAGTGAAGCAGGCTTAAGAGAAATGTCGAAATAATACTTTGAGTATGTCTGAGATACAATGGAAAATGCAAGAAATAGAGGCCCAGAAATTCTGTAGGACATTGCCTGGTCTCTCGCCATAACTTTAGTGGGAGATCAGCACAACCTGCAGAGAAGCAACATAAATGGCTGAAAACATTTACATTGTTTCTCGGGAGATTCCAGTGATCTGTAGCAAAGTTACGATGAATGATTGGGAGAATACCTACCATATCTTAGTACATCCAACACATGCATCCATTTTTCAATACAGTCAACTAATATGAAAATCCAAAGTCATATCTGGGGCTGACCAACTGAGAGATCATAGTTTTTGAGACTCGGTGAATTGTCCTTTTCCACGTCCATTTACTGCAACAACACCTCACTGCAATCATTGTACTGCATTTGAAATTATTTCAGCCAGAAAACAAAAAAGTGCTTTACAGCAAAATGCCAAACTATGCCCAGGTATGATAAAAATGAAAATGTTCAATATTTATGCCATATGAATGGGTTTCCAAACCACTAAATATGTTTTGTTTTTATTTACTCATTTCTTATTTATATCATTTATGCAGTTGCAGTGACCATCCCTGTGTTATTGCACTTATATTTCAAAAAATAGAATAAGAAGTCAATAAAGGTAGAATTTACCACATGTATTTAGGTGATCTAGATGATTTAATAAGTGTGTGAATACTCAGACCTTATCATTTGTGAGATGTATTCTGCATTCAGTGGATTACTTTTGTGAATCCTCTATATTTATGTTTGAATGCATAGTAATCAGTAATAATATATACAATTTATAGCACAAGTTAACCAGACCACATAAACCAGAAAATGCTAAATTACAAACTAGTAATGCTTTTCTGGTTCAGAACTTAAATAAAAGTTGTCATAACTGGTCTAAGTATACTGTGTACTTTAATTTCAATGCTTTGGTGCATCACAAGTCAGACCGAATCATTATATAGCCATTTCACCAGCCATAAATAAAGTATAGGAGGCACTTCAAAACAGACTGATTTATATAGCACATTTTCCTGCAGTCGTGTGGATTACAACACATAGTGATTGCAATGAAATATTGTTGCAGCAACTTCACATCATGTTGGATTCTCATGATAATTCACAGTACTAAATGACTAGGGTTGTGTTACATGTGTTACATGTTTAGGGCCTTTCCTTAGATATACTCGTTTATACTGTGGTGATAATCACTCCCATAAGCAGTCTGAGCTTCTTATGTTTAGGGATGTAACTCAGGAGTATAACAGGTGTATCCCCTTATCATTATAAGATATTTGTGGACTTTATCAATTTTTCTGAAGGAGGAACAGGCAGACACACAGTGAGACAATGCTCGATATAAATTGTCAAGTTTTTTTGTTTTACAAGCAGATATATAGAGCAACACTTATGATCAGATTAGATTAGTTCAGTCAGTGGAACCTGTCCTTGTGTAATATTTTACTTCCTTTGCAGGGCTTCACTGTTTCTTGTAGCTTATTTATTTTTAAAAAACCCGACTGTAGCCTTTGCTAGGCCTGACTGTCCCTGTGGGTAATTTTCAAATTCAAATCAATGGAACGAAAATCGGCTGGGTTCTCCTGGACGATCTGTTCCATCAGGTTAGCACCTAGGTGGTGAATGTTGATAATTAGCCCCTTTGTCTCTGTTTTTGTTTTAATTTCCCCCTGTATACAGCTGAAGATCTGTTAGATCCCATATCAAGCACCCATGATCAGAGATGGCCCAACACAATGGCTGGAATTTTTCAAAAAGGTAAGGTGTCCTGCTGCCTGGACCGAAAGCAAGACCCAACCATGTGCAGGTGAGTGGAAAAAGCCTGAACATCATTTTAGTGGTGGTGACCAATTTAGTTGCCACCACCAGGGCTGCTGTCATCAGGGGCCAGCAGCCTCGGTACTACCACTGATAGAGGTGGCTGCAGTTGAGGCAGCAGGAAGAGGGTTCCTCCATGCTGAGACACCTTTACAGGCAAGCTAAGTTTATTTTTAACTGAGCCGGGGCCAGGCAGGCATTGGGAAGGGCAGGTTGGGGGGTGGGGAGGGGTGAGGTTGCACCCTCCAGTGGCAGTGCCATAGCTGCAGCAGTGGCTGTTGCTGTTGGGGGGGGGGGGCATCCATGGGCTATGGAGTGGCTATAAAGGAGGACAACCCCCATTGGGAACACATTGGGAGGCAGCCAGGGTTTACTTGCCAGTACTCCCCATGCAGTGGTAGCCCCTTCCAATGTTGGTAAAATGCTGGTTTGGGCAGGAGGTAGCCCTTAATTGGCACCCACCTCTGGTCAGTGGGCAGCTGCACTGTTGCGGTTCCTTTTGCTGGTAATATCCCATGGTATTGGCAAGACATTGGAACGCCCATCCCAATGCCTTCCATTACCATTTTCCAAAACCTCTTGTCTCCCAGCCTATCTCCAGAGGGCTGGTAAAATACTCAATGTGTTTATGAAGGGCTGAATTTTATCATCCCTTTAGGGATGGGCAGGGTGGCATGGGAGGGTGGGGGTGGGGCGAAGTGGGTGCATAAAAGAGCAAGGGAAGGTGGGGGGTGGAGTGCCTGTTGCCTTACTGATGCCATTCAACTTTGTCAGGAGTGGAGAAGGCTGAAGATGGCCTTCCTGCCCAGAGGTCAATTGAGGCCCAATGGTGGCCAATTAATGGCCACTCAAGGGCCTCTTCTCAATGTTACTAGAATGTTACCAGCGGCATGGGCGCCCTTTGCCATGTGGGAAGGCCACCCAGCAGCACTAGATGGCTTCCCTGCGAGCTGCGGTTGGGGGGGCCTTCCTGCTTGGTCAATCTGTGGATCTTGGAGGGCCCATGGTAGCAAAGGCCACCCTGTGCCAACAGCTTTTGCTGCCCTCAAGAACCCCTCTTTGACCACTCAACAGGACCTGGCCCGGTGAGCATGTCTCCACTTACCTGCAGTTTGGGGCTCCACGGTTGCTTCTGGTCCCAGGCCTACCAGCAGTGGCCACCGCTCCCAGTGGCATTGATGAGCTTCCAGCCCTCTGATTGGCTGGCAGTTCTTGGAGCTGGGACCCCGACCTTAAAAGGACGGGGACCCCGACACCAGGCAGTTAACTGCCTGAACACTGTAAAATTCAGTTGCTGGTTCTCAAAATGGCTGAGGCGGGGTTCCCCTTGCCTTTCTGGCCTGGCATCGAGACCTCCGCTTCCTGCATAAAATCCAGCCCGAAGTGTTTATTGATTCCAGATATAAGCTAACAAATGGCTTACTGCTCATAGTCTCTGGGGAAAACAATTTTCATTAGGATGTAAGCCAGATTTATTTTGGCTTGTCTTTTTTCCTAAACTTGTGTGAATATGCTATGCTTCAAACCACAACATTTAAAGGCATGCCTTTTCAAATCCTTTCTGTGGAAAAACGGTCAAAACAATTTGGAAACATGATGACAGATGATGTCTTTTGCACTCTCGGTTATGTAACAGGTACAGTAGAATTTGTGGATCCAACAAACAAATTTTAATCCACAAAGCTGGGAGTTGGGTACACTGATCATTTGTGCTGTTTGTGAAGTCAGTCACCACATCCAGATTCCAGTGGATAGTGAAAATCCGAGTAACCAATCACAGTTCACATAAATTTCAAAAGGGCAAGTTATGCAGCTGTCACGTTTAGGGATCTTTTGACCATTTTTCCATAGAAAGGATTGGCAAAAGGAATTGTTTATATTTTAAAGCATCCACATTCATGCACTGAAAAAAATATGGAGTGGGGGTGAGTTGGTCTGGGTGGTCTGAGGTAAATCAGTAGTTAAGCTGCTAATGAGTTTGCTTTGATATAGCAACTTGCATTTATTTAGACAAAGTAACATAGGAAATTGTCCCAAGGCACTGTACAGAAATGTAATCAGACAAAACTTGGCACCAAGCCAAAAAGGAGATATTAGGCAGAATTTTAACCACTTAAACTGGGGTGGGGAGATGGGCGTGTGTAGTTCATGTATAGGTGAGGGCTTAAATCCCCCAAAATGCCAGCATGTTTGAAATCCGACATGATCATATTCACTTTTGGCTTTTGCCAGGGTATGTTTGTAGATGTCATAGCATTATTTAGAGTCACTTATGGCATAGGAGGAGACCATTCGGCTCTTCGAGTCTATGCCAGCTCTCTGCAGAGCAATCCAGTCAGTCCCACTCCCCTGCTCAATCCCCTTAGCCCTGTAACTTTCGTTCCTTCAAGTGGCCATCCAATTTCCTTTTGCAATTATTGATCATCTCTGCTTTCAACATCCTCGTGGACAGCAAGTTCCAGGTCATTACCACTCACTGTCTAAAAAAGTTCTTCTTCACATTCCCCCTACATCAATCTGTGTCCCCTAGTCCTTGTACCATCAGTTAATAGGAACAGTTTTTACTTGTCTAACTTATCTAAGCCTGTTATAATCTTGTACAACTCTATTAAATCTCCCCTCAATCTCATTTGCAGCAGGGAGAACAACCCCAGCTTTTCCATCCTAACCTTGTAATTAAAATCCCTGATCCCTGGAACCATTCACGGTGGGCCAAAAGGCCTGCTTCTGTGCTGTATAACTCTATGACGCTATTCTGGTAAATTTCCTCTGCACCCTCTCAAGGACTCTCACATCCTTCCTAAAGAGTGGGGACCAGAACTGGATACAATGCTCTATTTGTGTCCTAACCAGAGCTTTATAAAGGTTCAACATAACATCCCTGCTTTTGTACTCAATACCTCTATTTATGAAGCCCAAGATCCCATATGCTTTGCTGATCACTCTCTCAATAGATCCTGCCACTATCAAGGATCAATGCACATGCACCCTCTGTTCTTCCACACTCTTTAGAACTGTGCCAATAATTCTACATTGCCTCACCCTATCCCTTCTTCCAAATGCATCACCTCACACTTGTCTGCCCATTATGCTAGTCTATGTATGTTCTGTTACAGGCAGTTCATATCATCCTCGCTGTTTGCCATACCTCCAAGTTTGGTGTCATCAGCAAATTTTGAAATCAACTAATTTATATATATATAGTTTTCCCAGCACTGACCTTGGGGAACTCCACTGTTGCTTGGTCCAATCAGGAGCCACTGCAAGTAAAAGGCAAACTCCAAGCAACCCTCCAGCATAAAGGAAGACAACTGGAAGAGACTTTATGTGTCTTACACAATCAAGAATTTTCTTTACTGAGCAGGAATGCATGCTTATAACTGCAGTTAATTGACAAGGTAGCCAAAGTCAAACAAACAAAGGTAAACAATTCCTTTCAAACAGAATTGCCAAAGCTGTTCACAGGGCTCGGAAAACTAAAGATGAAGTACAAGATCACTCTGAAGGAAGGGACCAGACCAGTGTGTACCTTCACACCAAGAAGAATACCTCATCCCTTATTCACCAAAGTCCAAGTACAGGAGGAGATGACATGAATGGACGTTATCTCTCCAATAACACTGGTGTTCAGCCATGGTTCCTGTCCAGCCACCAAATAAAACTCTGTGACTGTGCCCGGGCTTATCACAGCTCAACAAAGCAGAAGCTTGTGAGATTCACCCAGTGTCTATGGTGGATGACAGTTTATCGAATCTCTCTCAGAGCACCATGTTTACAAAACTCGATACCAATAGTGGGTTTTGGCAGGTACTCTTGGATGAGAACTCAAATTTATTGACTACATTCATAACACCTTTTGGGCAGTTTTCTCTTAAGAGGTTACTGTTCGGAATAACCTCCGCACCAGAGATTTTTAAACGATCAATGTACAATATCCTAGTAGGGCTCACAGGAGTGATATGCCACGTGGATGATATTCTGATACATGGAAAGTCAGTGGAGGAACATGATCACAAAGTCAGAGAGATTCTACAGAGACTTCAAGAAGCAGGACTGACTTTAAGCAAGAAGTGTGAATTTTAAAAGACTTTGGCCTGAATCTTCTTGTTCTGCCGCCGGGACGCAAGGTCGCAGCGGCCTATTAACAAATTATGTGGCGGGGTGGCCTCGACGACGCCGTGAATGGTATCACCTGAGATGGGAGCAGGAGCTGGTGTTACTTTTAAAAGGTTGCCAGCCCTGCAGACAGTTCCAAAGATGCAGTTTGCCCCTACTCTCTCCCCTATGCAAAGCATGCAGAGCTCATCCCTTCGACCCTGCTTGCTGACAGAGCAATGCAGAATTCACCCCTTCCACCCCTATTGCTGATACATGGTTAATGGATGCATATTCCAAAACCTCCCTCATTCTGCGACTTAAATTGAATGCAATGTCCAAGTTCACTGCAAAAATGAATAAAAACAGGGTATTACCTACCAAATAAAAATAAAAAAATCCTTTGCAGGCACTGAGGACTCTTACCTAGGTGACGTCAGCTTTTCAAAGACAGGAATGTGAAGGCACATGAGTTCCACATGTTGAGCTGAAGATTGGGAACGGTTGGTAGGATCGCGGCGAATTCCATTAAAATGTGTGCAAACAGGCAATTTCAGTATTTAAAGCATGTCCCACTGTAGAATGGTGGAGGTGCCGCCACGGAGCTTCCTCGCTGCCGGGAAGATCGGGCCCAGCAATCCCGATGTCGGGCTCCGTAGTGGACCACTGTCACTCCGATCTCCTGCCACTTCCCCGCCACAGAATCCAACATTGGGCTGGGAACAAAATCCAGCCCTTCAATTTGTTTCTTGGACCACATTGTGAGTGAAGAAGGAATAATGGCAGATCCTCAGAAAACAAGGGCCATTAAGGATTTTCCTATCCCGACAACAGTTCAGCAACTCGAGAGATTTCTCAGAATGGTAAATCAACTCACAAAGTTTTTACCTCACTTAGCACAAATAACTGAACTGCTAGGACAACTTCTAAGAAAACAGCAAATGTGATGTTGAGGTGCCTACCAGGAACAAGCTTTCCAGAAAATTAAACAGATGCTAATTTCTCCGGAGGTGTTGACACACTACAATCCTACACTGCCTATGACAACAGCAGCATATGCCTCTTCGGACAGCTTGGGTGCAGTTCTTTTTCAGGAACAAACTGATGGTTCCCATAGATCTATTTTCTATGCGTCAAGGGCACTGTCAAACACAGCTGTGCAGTTATCAAAAAAGAAGCTCGAGCTGTCACATGGGTGTGTGAAAAATTTTCAAACTACATCATTGGAATACAGACCACAAGCTATTGGTTTCTTTATTAGATGAAAAAGAAATAGCAAAAATGCCTCCACGTATACAAAGATTTCACCTCAGATTAATGAGGTACACATATGAAACGGTACACATCCACGGGAAGTTCCAATCGTCAGCCGAGGAGCAATCGAGGGCAACTGTAGATCATCCATCACAGAAAGACTGAATTTTGAATGTGACACACAGCACCAAGTTGGCCAGCAAGCACACAGAAGTTGTGAGAAATACGACAAGCACAGAAGAATGACAAAGAGTGCATTCGCATTGGACAATGTTGTATAGATGGGTGGCCACAAGAAAGTCCATGAGTATCAGAAATACTTTACCATAATTGACGACTTATTAGTTTATAAAAACAGAATTGTTATTCCTACTTCAATGAGATCCAATATCTTAGATAGGGGGTAGGTGGTGGCGTAGTGGTATTATCACTGGACGAGTAACCTAGAGACCCAGGGTATTTCTCTGGGGCCATGGGTTCGAATCCCACCACAGCAGAAGGTGAAATTTGAATTAATAAATCTGGAATTAAAAGCTAGTCTAATGATGGCCATGAAACCATTGTCAATTGTTGTAAAAACCCATCTGGTTCACTAATGTCCTTTAGGGAAGGAAATCTGCTGTCCTTACCTGGTCTGGCCTACATGTGACCCCAGAGCCACAGCAATGTGGTTAACTCTTACATGCCCTCTGAAATGGCTTTAGCAAGCCACTCAGTTGTACCTAACCACTACAAAATTAATAAAAAGGAATGAAACCGAAATGACAGACCCACCAGAGGTGGTGGCACAGTAGTATACAGTAGGAAGGGAGTTGCCCTGGGAATCCTCAACATCGACTCCGTCTCATGGCATCACGTCAAACATGGGCAAGGTAACCTCCTGCTGATTACCACCTACCACCCTCCCTCAGCTGATGACTCAGTACTCCACCATGTTGAACACCACTTGGAGGAAGCACGGAGGGTGGCAAGGGCACAAAATGTACTCTGGGTGGGGGACTTCAATGTCCATCACCAAGAATGGCTCAGTAGCACCACTACTGGTCGAGTCCTAAAGGACTTGGCTGCTAGACTGGGTCTGCGGCAGGTGTGGGGGAACCAACACGAGGGAAAAACACACTTGACCTCGTCCTCACCAATCTGCCTGCTGCAGATGCTTCTGTCCATGACTGTATTGTTAGGAGTGACCACCGCACAGTCCTTGTGGAGACGACGTCCCGCCTTCACATTGAGGATACCGTCCATCTTGTTGTGTGGCACTATCACCGTGCTAAATGGGATAGATTTCGAACAGATCTAACAATGCAAAACTGGGCATCTATGAGACGCTGTGGGCCAGCAGCAGCAGCAGAATTGTACTTAACCACAATCTGTAACCTCATGGCCCGGCATATCCCCCACTCTACCATTACCATCAAGCCTGGAGACCAACCCTGGTTCAATGAAGAGGGCAGGAGGGCATGCCAGGAGCTGCACCAAGCATTCCTCAATAGGAGGTGTCAACCTGGTGAAGCTATAACACAGGACTATCTGCGTGCCAAACTGCGAAAGACAGAGCTAAGCGATCCTATAACCAACGGATCAGATCTAAGCTCTGCAGTCCTGCCACATCCAGCCGTGAATGGTGGTGCACAATTAAACAACTAACTGGAGGAGGTGGCTCCACAAATATCCCCATCCTCAATGATGGGGGAGCCCAGCACATCAGTGCGAAAGATAAGGCTGAAGCATTTGCAACAAATTTCAGGCAGAAGTGCCGAGTTGATGATCCATCTCGGTCTCCTCCTGAAGTCCCCGGCATCTCAGATGCCAGACTTCAGCCGATTCCATTCGCTCTGCGTGATATCAAGAAATGACTGAAGGCACTGGATACTGCAAAAGCTATGGTCCCTGACAACATTCCGGCAATAGTCCTGAACACCTGTGCTCCAGAACTTGCTGCGCACCTGACCAAGCTGTTCCAGTACAGCTACAACACTGGTATCTACCCTGCAATGTGGAAAATTGGCCAGGTATGTCCTGTACACAAAAAGCAGGACAAGTCCAACTCAGCCAATTACCGCCCCATCAGCCTACTCTCAATCATCAGTAAAGTGATTGAAGGTGTCATCAACAGTGCCATCAAGCAGCAATAACCTGCTCAGTGATGCTCAGTTTGGGTTCCGCCAGGGCCACTCAGCTCCTAACCTCATTACAGCCTTGGTTCAAACATGGACAAAAGGGCTGAACTCAAGAGGTGAGGTGAGAGTGACTGCCCTTGACATCAAGGCAGCATTTGACCGAGTATGGCATCAAGGAGCCCCAGCAAAACTGAGGTGAATGGGAATCAGGAGGAAAACCCTCCGCTGGCTGGAGTCATACCTAGCGCAAAGGTTATGGTTGTTGGAGGTCAATCATCTGAGCTCCAAGACATCATTGCAGGAGTTCCTCAGGGTAGTGTCCCAGACCCAACCATCTTCAGCTCCTTCATCAATGACCTTCCTTCAATCATAAGGGGATGTTTGCTGATGATTGCACAATGTTCAGCACCATTCCTGACTCCTCAGATACTGAAGCAGTCTGTGTAGAACTGCAGCAAGACCTGGACAATATCCAGGCTTGGGCTGATAAGTGGCAAGTAACATTCGCGCCACACAAGTGCCAGTCAATGACCATCTCCAACAAGAGAGAATCTAACCATCTCCCCTTGACATTCAACAGCATTACCATCGCTGAATCCCCCACTATCAACATCCTAGGGGTTACCAGTGACCAGAAACTGAACTGGAGTAGCCATATAAATACCGTGGCTATAAGAGCAGGTCAGAGGCTGGGAATCCTGAGGTGAGTAACTCACCTCCTGACTCCCCAAAGCCTTTCCACCATCTACAAGGCACAAGTCAGGAGTGTGATGGAATACTCTCCACTTGCCTGGATGGGTGCAGCTCCAACAACACTCAAGAAGCTCGACACCATCCAGGACAAAGCAGCCCGCTTGATTGGCACCCCATCTACAAACATTCTCTCCTTCCACCACAGCCGCACAGTGGCAGCAGTGTGTACCATCTACAAGATGCACTGCAGCAATGCACCAAGGCTCCTTCGACAGCACCTTCTAAACCCGCGACCTCTACCAACTAGAAGGACAAGGGCAGCAAATCCATGGGAACCCCACCACCTGCAAGTTTCCCTCCAAGTCACACACCATCCTGACTTGGAACTATATCGCCATTCATTATCTGTCACTGGGTCTAAATCCTAGAACTCCCTTCCTAACAGCACTGTGGGTATACCTACCACAAATGGACTGCAGCGGTTCAAGAAGGCAGCTCACCACCACCTTCTCAAGGGCAATTAGGGATGGACAATAAATGCTGGCCTGGCCAGCGATGCCCACATCCCATGAATGAATAAAAAAAAAGATTGAGTACACCAAGGCCATTTGGGTATAACCAAGTGCAGAGAGAGGGCACAATCTTTGGTATGGTGGCCTGGGATATCTAAGGATAACCATGATCAACAACTGTCAGACATGTGTGATACAGAGGCCAGAATGGTATGAACCTCTGTTGAATACCCAATTTCCAACTAGACCTTGGCAAAGGTTAAGCAAGGATTTATTCATGTTTGGTACGGAGTCATATATCATCATTATCGACTACTTTTCCAGGTGAATAGAAGGCAGATGATTACATTCTATGACCAGCAAGGTAGTTCTCAGAATCCTTGCGGACATCTTCATGACACATGGGATTCTGGATGAAATATTATCAGACATGGGGCGGCACAGTGGCGCAGTGGTTAGCACCGCAGCCTCACAGCTCCAGCAACCCGGGTTCAATTCTGGGTACTGCCTGTGTGGAGTTTGCAAGTTCTCCCTGTGTCTGCGTGGGTTTTCTCCAGGTGCTCCGGTTTCCTCCCACATGCCAAAGACTTGCGGGTTGATAGGTAAATTGGCCATTATAAATTGCCCCTAGTATAGATAGGGATAGGTGGGGATGTGGTAGGAATATGGAATTAGTGTAGGATTAGTATATAAATGGGTGGTTGATGGTCGGCACAGACTCGGTGGGCCGAAGGGCCTGTTTCAGTGCTGTATCTCTAAACATAAACTAAACTACAACAGACCACAGTTTGCGAACGTTTGTTTTACCCAGTTTGCTATGAAGATGGGCTTTCAACATCTTGTGAGCTCACTGAGGTATCCACAGTCCAATGGCGAGGCAGAACAAGGTGTGAGAACCATAACATTTTTATTCAAGAGAAATGAAGATCTTCCTCTCTCACTCCTAGTTTATTGTTCAAAGTCACTGCTGTGTGGATTATCACCAGCAGAATTACTAATGGGAAGGAAGTTAAGAGCACATCTTCCAATGCTGCCTCATCAATTATGCCTGGATTGAAGATTCAAGACTATGACAAAGTTTGAGAAAATGAAAACTCCTACAGAAGGAAACAAACCCAGAATGACAATAGGAGATTTCAAGCGAGAAGCTTACCCAAATTAAACAATGGTCAAAACGTTTGGATATGTTACCTGGAACGAGAAGATACAGTAATCCATAAACATGAGGACTATCAGTGATGATATGTTATATGAACAAATAAAGGGAACATACAAAGGAATCGAAGGAATATCATTCCTATTCCACAAAAGCAACAGCCAGTAATCCATCTGCAAGACCCAGATGAAGAGGAACAAACCCAAACCTAATGGAATACTACAACCTGTAGAAACGAAAAACCAAGTCAGCAACCCAGACTTCCTACGAAGACTACTGATTGTCCCAGACAGATTACAACCAGATCAGGGAGAGTCATCAAACCTCCGATGACACTGAATCTGTCAAGTTAGAGACTTGGGGGAGGAGACAGAGTAGACAAGTTATAAATGTATATATGTTTGGAAACATGTTGGATAAAGACTTGGGGGGAGATGTAGTATAATTATGTAAAGGGTTAATACTAAAGACAGTGAGAGAGACCCATCCTGCTGTACGAGCAACGATCTAACAGTCATGTGAGATAGGTTTGACAAGAAAGTATAGCAGCATGAAGGATGCTAGCTTAGGTGGCTTGTGGAGAGTGTATATTGTAAATGTAAATAATAAAGAGTTGTTAGTTAACCTTTACGGAGCCGAAGACTTTTTCTGGAATGCTCTACAATGCTACTTGTACAAATACAACTAAACCCAGTAGGACAGATGTTTTATTTTGTGGGGAGAAAACGAGGAGTGCTTTTCCTGGACCAACATAGAAACTCCTGCTGGACTGTTTAATGTCCACCCCAAGATTTCCCCCTTCCCCAACTTAGACAGATCTACGAGCCAGCTCAGTGCGGGAGCTGGCCAATTTCCCACCCTTCCCAACTGCCGAGCTGCAACAGGTTGTTAATTTGACATTCCAGCTCGCTAGTGCCATTTAAATGACACCAGGTCCTAAATATGGTTCAAATTGATTAACGCCAGTTTCAGGTGGAAGTTGAATCCATCATCCATCTATCCAGCAATTTAAATGGACTGAAAATTTGTTGGGTTTCCTTAGGAATGTATGATGCTTCCAGCCTGAATTGGCTCTATGTGCTGTGGCCAAGTGAGGCAATACATACAGATACAGGAACAGGAAAATCTGCCCCTTTATATATTATAGATGGATGATATTTTAAAATGATATTAATACTTGAGTCTAGACATTAGGATAGACACAATTAAGGTCCACATTGCCTGAATGATTTAGATTTTGTCTACATAGTGAGTTCCCAGCACCATCAGTGGGCTTCACTCACTGTCCCTTCACCTTGGAACCTGTTTAATTCAGAAGTAAGGTAAATGTGTAGGAAAAAGGGTCAAAATGAAGTTAAAATGCTTTATATTATCATGGTGTTGAGTATAGAAGATTGCCCAGTTGTTTTCTAATAAAAGGTTAGAGCTTCAAAATGACAGTTGAATAAATCCTCTGCCTATTAAATATTAAACTAAGTCTTTCAATGTGAAAGATGGATTTGCTGTAAGCTTGACCTCTAAATACATATGAATCATCAGCAGTTTGTTGTTGCCTCTTTTTGTAATTAGCCAAAAATATATTTCCTTGATATTCTATTATTGACAGTTTGGTGTTATGTAAGAATGAAAAAAAACGTTACCTCGTCTCAGGGCATTTCACAAAATTTAGCACATGTCAGCATGACTTCAAACTCCTGAAAACAGACTTTTTTCCTTGTTTTTTGTCAAATATCTTTGATTTAAAGCTGTAAACAAAACTATATAATTATATTAAACATCATGTAATGCCAAGTGTTTATCTGTCATCTTGTCTGGTTGGCCTCTGGTATTATAGTTAAAGGAATTAAAAATGATCAACTTTTTTTATTTTGTCAGGTTTCTCCAGAGATCTGAAATAAAAACAGAAAATGATGGAAATATGCAAGAAGTAAATCAGAACCTGTAATGAAAAGGTAGGTAATTACATGTTGAGTGTGTCATATTTCAGAATTTCAGACAGGGGCTTGGTGTCATTTGTATTAAAATTATACTTTAAAGTTAACTTTTGTGGTCAGGAAGCACATTTACATGACAGCCACATACTAGGAATTCAGATTAGAAGTCACGTAAAGCATCTAGATAGATTGTCTGAGACAATGAAGCAATTAAACTGTAACATCCTTTTGAAGCCCTTCAGGAATTAGTTGTATGGAGCCCACATCTGGTCATGGCCAACTGCCTGTTCAATAGACAGTTCCTCAGACAAGTTCCCAGACAGGAAAAGGGTTGAATGTAAAACCCTTAACTTTCTGTCTGGAGACTGGAAAAAAAGAATAGGTAAACGCACATTCTGGGCCAAATTTTATGTTTTAAATGCCAGGCCTGGAGCTGGCCACATGCCACCTTGGAGGCAGGAGCAGCCGGCTGCTCAGGGTTCAGAGGCGGTCAGCCAATTAAGCCGAATACATTTGAACTCCGACCACGTGCGTTGTTGGGTTTGGGCCCAGAGGTGGGAAGTATGGAATCAAGTGACACCTTGGCAGTTGAAGTCGACATTTTTAAAGGGCTGCCAGGCCCGCAGTGCACTCTGCATTCGGAAGGCCTAGCAGAGGAGGATGTTATAGTACACGTTTAAAAATGGCTGACAGGAGATCCTATGCGGCCCCCATGCCTCCCTCCGGGTGCTCCTACAGGCTGCCAGGGAGAACACAGACAACTTGTTCCTGAGGGATAGGGGGCGGAGACTTGGGAGCCAAATCAAGCAGCCTCGATCCACATCACTGAAGAGGTCCGCAGCCATGGCACAAACCCGTGTTCATGGAAACAATGCTGCAAGTGGCTCAACGACCTCATCTGGGCTACAAAAGTGAGTATCATTTGATCCTTTCATTCTCCTGGGCCTTGTATCTGGTGTGGTAGGATGTTGCTTTTGGAGGAGAGCGATCAACCCTCCCCCTCCCACCGCAGGCATGGGCAAAGGGTCAGGGGAAGCATCATTTGTCAGTATCCTGTCACGGTGGCCCAGAAAGGAGGCCCTCTGTCATAGTGGAATCTCGGAGATCCCTGGGAAGGAAATACCTGCAGGAGGTGTCTATGTGCCCTCAGCAGTGGCAACTGCATGGTCAGAAGTCTATATGTTGGGATTAATGTTGCTCGAGGTCCAACATCTTCTTTCCCTCTGCAGAAGAAGAGGGAATTGGAGGCAACGTGTAGACGAGAGGTGGGCTGCCATTGCTACATGTGTTAACGTGATGAAGGAGGCGGCCACGGAGTTGGCCGCATTGCAGGATGGACTAAGTGATATGGATGGAGAGACAGGGGCACCCTCCCAAGACAGTAAGTAAGGTCTTCATGGGGCACAATGTTGTATGTGGCATGTTGGAGCCTTGCTGCTCATCAGGCATCCGGTGCACACAGGGGTCCACATTGTAGGGCTGTGTGCAATGGAGGGATGGCAGGCGCGTGACCCTTACATATCTCTGTTCAGTCATGCATAGAATCGTAGAGTTATGCAGCACAGAAACAGGCCCTTTGTCCCATCATGTCCGTGCCAGCCATCAAGCATCTATCTATTCTAATCCCATTTATCAGCACTTGGCCCATAGCCTTGTATGCTATGGTGTTTCAAGTGCTTATCTAAATACTTCTTAAATGTTGTGAGGTTTCCTGCCTCTACCACCCCTTCAGGCAGTGTGTTCCAGATTCCAACCACCCTCTGGGTGAAAAAGATTTTCCTCAAATCCCTCTAAACCGCCTGCCCATTACTTTAAATCTATGCCCCCTAGTTATTGACACCTCTGCTAAGGGAAATATTTCTTCCTACCAACCCTATCTGTGTCCCTCATAATTTTGTATATCTCAATCAGGTCCCCCGTCAACCTTCTTTGCTCTAAGGAAAACAACCCTAGCCTATCCAGTCTCTCTTCATAGCTGAAATGCTCCAGCCCAGGCAACATCCTGGTGAATCTCCTCTGCACCCTCTCCAGTGCAATCACATCCTTCCTGTAGTGTGGCGACCAGAACTGTACACAGTACTCCAGCTGTGGCCTAACTAACGTTTTATACAGCTCCATCATAACCTCCCTGCTCTTATATTCTATGCCTCGGCTAATAAAGGCAAGTATCCCATATGCCTTCCTAACGACCTTATCTACCTGTGCTGCTGCTTTCAGTGATCTATGGACAAGTACACCAAGGTCCCTCTGACCCTCTGACCCTCTGTACCTCCTAAGGTCCTCCATTGTATATTCCCGTTCCTTGTTAGTCCTCCCAAAATGCATCACCTCACACTTCTCAGAACTAAATTCCATTTGCCACTGCTCCACCCATCTTACCAGCCCATCTATATCGTCCTGTAATCGAAGGCTTTCCTCCTCACTATTTACTCTTAACTTCTTGACCGATCTCCCATGCGGGACCTTATCAAAAGCCTTACAGAAGTCCATGTAGACTACACCAACTGCTTTACCCTCATCTACACCGATTCACCGCCTCGAAAAATTCAATCAAATTTGTTAGACACCATCTCCCCCTGACAAGGCCATGCTGACTATCCCTGATTAATCCCTGCCTCTCCTAGTGGAGATTAATCCTGTCCCTCAGAATTATTTCCAATAGTTTCCCTACCACTGCTGTTAGACTCATTGGCCTGTAATTACCTGGTTTATCCCTACTACCCTTCTTGAATAATGGTACCACCTCCAGTCCTCTGGCACCTCTCCTATGACCAGACAGGATTAGAAAATTTGTCTCAGATCCCCTGCAATCTCCTCCCTTGCCTCACAAAGCAGCCTGGGATACATCTCATCTGGGCCTGGGGATTGATCCACTTTTAAGCCCGCTAAAATCGCTAAGACCTCCACCCTTTCAATGCTAATTTGTTCAAGTATATCACAATCCCCCTCCCTGATCTCTACACCTACATCGTCCTTCTCCATTGTGAACACAGATGAAAAATAATCATTTAAAACCTCACCTACGTCCTGCGGCTCCACACACAGATTGCCACTTTGGTCCCTAATGGGCCCTACTCTTTCCACGGTTATCCTCTTGCCCTTAATATACTTATAAAATGCCTTGGGACTTTCCTTTATCTTGCCTGCTAGTGTTTTTCATGCCTCCTCTTCGCTCTCCTAATTGCTTTTTTAAGTACCACCCTACACTTTATATACTCCTCTAGGCCCTCCGCTGTTTTCAGCCCTCTGAATCTGCCATAAGCCTCTTTTTTTTGCTTTATCCATTCCTCTATAGCCCTTGACATCCAGGGTTCCCTGGACTTGTTGGTCCTACCCTTTACCTTTACGGGAACATGTTGGCCCTGAACTCTCACTATTTTCTTTTTGAATGACTCCCACTGGTCTGATGTAGACTTTCCTGAAAGTAGCTGCTCCCAGTCCATTCCCAGATCCTGTTTTATCGTATTGAAATCGGTTTTCCCCCTTTATTTACGGCCCATCTTTGTCCTTTTTCATAACTACCTTATATCTTACAGACTTATGGTCACTATCCCCAAAATGCTCCCCCACTGACATTTCTACCACTTGTCTGGCTTCATTCCCTAAGATTATAGAATTGACACAGTGGTGCAGTGGTTAGCACCACAGCTCCAGCGACCCAGGTTCAGTTCTGGATACTGCCTGTGCGGAGTTTGTATGTTCTCCCTGTGACCATGTGGGTTTTCGCCGGGTGCTCCGGTTTCCTCCCACAGCCAAAGGCTTGCAGGTTGATAGGTAAATTGGCCATTGTAAATTGCCTCTAGTGTAGGTAGGTGGTGGGGATGTGGTAAGGGATTTGGGATTAATGTAGGATTAGTATAGTTTAGTTTAGTTTAGAGATACAGCACTGAAACAGGCCCTTTGGCCCACCGAGTCTGTGCCGACCATCAACCACCCATTTATACTAATCCTACACTAATCCCATATTCCTACCACATCCCCACCTGTCCCTATATTTCCCTACCACCTACCTATACTAGGGGCAATTTATAATGGCCAATTTACCTATCAACCTGCAAGTCTTTGGCATGTGGGAGGAAACCGGAGCACCCGGAGGAAACCCACGCAGACACAGGGAGAACTTGCAAACTCCACACAGGCAGTACCCAGAATTGAACCCGGGTCGCTGGAGCTGTGAGGCTGTGGTGCTAACCACTGCGCCACTGTGCCGCCCTAATGGATGGTTGTTGGTCAGCACAGACTCGGTGGGCCGAAGGGCCTGTTTCAGTGCTGTATCTCTCTATGCCTCGATTAGGTCCAGTACCGCCTCTTGTAGGACTTTCTCCATACTAGCTCAAAAACTCTCCTGTATGCACTTCAAGAATTCCGCCCCCTTTAAGCCTTTTGCACTATGACTATCCCAGTTAATATTGGGGAAGTTGAAATCCCCTACTATTATTACCCTATTAGTTTTATACCTCTCTGAGATTTGCCTACATATCTGCTCCTCTATCTCTCCCTGACTGTTTGGAGGCCTGTAGTACACTCCCAGCAAAGTGATTACCCCTTTTTGTTTTTAGGTTCTACCCATATGGCCTCATTTGAGGAACTTCGAAGATATCATTCCTCCTTACTGCAGTAATTGACTCCTTGATCAACAGTGCAATGCCACCTCCTCTTTTACACCCCCACCCCCCTGCCTCCCCCTGTCATGCCAGGAGATTCTATACCCTGGAATATTAAGCTGCCAGTCCTGCCCTATCCCTCTGTGATAGCAGTAATAGCATATTCCAATGTATGAATCATCACCCTCAATTCATCTGCCTTACTTATAAGACTTCTTGCGTTAAAATAGATGCAATCCAGCCTTGCATTATTTGCCTGTGCCTTAAAAGCTCTATATTTGCTCTGCCTTCCAGACTGACTTAGTTTCTCTTCTATATTTGGCTGTGCATCACCCCCTACTGTTCCTCCACTCTGTATCCCATCTCCCTGCCAAATTAGTTTTAACCCCCCCCCCTCCCCACCGCCCCAAAAGCACTAGAAAACCTCCCTGCAAGGATGTTGGTCCCGTTCCGGTTCAGATGCAACCCTTCTGACTTGTACAGGTCCCATCTTCGCCAGAAACAGACCCAGTGATCCAAGAAACTAAAGCCCTCCCCCCTGCACCATGTCTTCAGCCACGCATTCATCTGCTTTATCCTCCTATTCCTATACTCACTAGCATATGGCACCGGGAGTAATCCAGACATTACAACCTTTGAGGTCCTGCTTTTTAATCTGCTACCTCGCTCCCTAAATTCTTGTTGCAGGACCTCATCCCTCTCTCTGCCTATGTCATCGGTACCAGTGTGAACCATGACCACTGTCTGTTCACCCTCCCCCTTCAGAATGTCCTGTAGCCGCTCCGTGACATCCTTGACCCTAGCACCAGGGAGGCAACATACCATCCTGGAGTCACGTTTGCGGCCACAGAAACACCTATCTGTACTCCTTACAACAGAATCCCCCATCACTATAGCTCTCCCATTTTTTTTCCTCCCCTCCTGTGTAACTGAGCCAACCGTGGTGACACAGATTTGGCTCTTGCTGCATTCCCCTGAGAAGCTATCTCCCCCAACAGTATTCGAAGCAGAAAATCTGTTAGAGAGGGAGATAGACCCAAGGGACTTCTGCACTACCTGCCCCTAGTTCTTTTAATCTGCTGTGCCAAATCAGAGAACAGTCGAATCCACGGGGGATCCTGCCACCTCTGAGGGGGAAAAAGGGGCCTCAGAGGGTCCATCGGCCCGCCTACTCCTCCGCCCTCCACCAGCGTGGATACATGTATCTCAGTGGGTTTGTGCACGAGTTTAGATCTGGGTACAGAATCTGGTGAGCATCGTACACACACCCGAGCAGTTGATGGAAGGGGTGACAGCCCAGGCCTCTGACAGTCAGAGGACTGTGGGAGGCCATACTCATGCTAAGCCCCAGGCTCATGATGTGTGTCTGATTTCTGGAACATCAAGGGAAATGCTTGAGCTGTAGCGAGAGGTGCAACAACATCGGGCAGAGATGCCAAAGGCTATGCGCGCCCAAGCATGGTTGATGAAGGAGTGCATGCAGCCCTTGACCTTGACATTGTCTCTGACTGGTGGCTGAGTGGCGTCCTCCATTGAGATATTGGCGGCTCTGTTTTCAGGAAAGTTGTGTCGACCTCCATACCCTCATCCTGATCATGGGTGCAGGGCAGCAGTGGCAAGGCCAGTGATAGGGGACCTCAAGTCACCACCAGGTCCTCTGTCCTCTCAGATCAACAGGGAGGCAGAAGCTTGCATGATCGGGAGGAGGAGTGTCTACTTTCCGCAGCTGGTGACTCCTCTCAGGGTGCTCCTGGTGTGGGAAGCAACTCCTCTTCTCTTTAACAGTCCCTCCAACATCTCTGTCAAAAGAGGGTGGTACTTCTTCTTTGCAGGAGAACCGCAGCATGCCTGACACCCTGCAACTGGGGGAATCCAGCGATGGCCTCGAAACCAATGGCCCTCTCAGCTTGTGAGTTGAGATCCATTCCGAAGCACACATAATCTCTGGCCCTCCTGAACAGGGCATTGGTGACCTCCTTGATGCACTCTTCTTCTTAGGCAGTCCCTCGGGAACGTGGATGACTTTCTTCCACTCCAGGGTTGTTGGTCCTTAGGTGACTGAATAGTCTAATCCTAATACTCCAGGACCTGAAGTTCATTTTGAGAGGGTGCAAGATGCCTGTGCGCGGGTTCTTTTAACGTGGGGTTGCCATTGCACACTGACTACCACACGGTCTGAGCGAAGCAAGGTATTTGTCCAAAGCAGGGATGGCCGAGACGATTGGAGACCAGGCTCCGCTACACAGACAGGGACTAATACACACACATGGCCAGCATGTCCAGCTGGTGAGCCCGTATGCAGGCTATGTGGATCTGCATCAGCGTGTTCTTGAAGTGTTAGCTGAAAGCCTGCTCTAAAGGCTGCTGTGACAAGGTCTCCCCAGGACTCCTCATGCAGCTGGCAGGATAAGGCTGAAGCAAAAAAACCAGGATAACTGGTGGCCAGTCACAGGCTCAACAGGATGCAATAATGTACTGCAGACTGCGAGATTCCACACATGTCCCCTGTGGATCCCTGGAATGATCCAGTGGCGTAGAATGTTCAGCACTACAGTGAACTTCAGGGCAACTGGTACTGGATTCCCACCAAGACCCCTGGGGCACAGCTCATTATGCATATGGCACATAGTTCAGTCACGGCCTCCCTGGAGAAGCAAAGTCTTCATTGGTACTGCTTCTCGGACATCAGAGGCCGCTGAAGTCCCTCCTGTAGGCTCATAAGCCTTTGTGGTGCTGCTGCAGGTGCTTGGCCCTCCCTCCCACTCAGCTGCACCTTGTCTTCAATAGGGTCCCTGAAGCCTGGATGAATGAGTGAATGAGGCCCATGATAAGTGGCCTGCCCTGAAAGGCAGTCCTTCCATGCCAGTGGCCCCCTCTTGATGCCCCAACTTGTGATCCTTGTCCAGGTGTTACTTCCCTGTTGCCCTCTTGCATTGGCCTCCCTACAGCACAACCAACCTTCCCCTCACTCCTGCATGCTAAGCTCAGCCCTTCCTTCGTAGCTTCAGATAGCCTTCAGGCCCTCAATGGTTGATCTATGAAGAGAGACTGGATAGGCTAAGGTTGTTTTCCTTCGAGCAGAGAAGGCTGAGGGAGGACCTGATTGAGGTATACAAAATTATGAGGGGCATTGATAAGATAGATAGGAAGAAACTTTTTCCCTTAGCGGAGGAGTCAATAACCAGGGGGCATAGATTTAAGGTAATGGGCAGGAGGTTTAGAGGGGATTTGAGGAAAAACATTTTCACCCAGAGAGTGGTTGGAATCTGGAACACACTGCCTGAAGGGGTGGCAGAGGCAGGAACCCTCACAACATTTAAGAAGTATTTAGATGAGCACTTGAAACGCCATAGCATACAAGGCTACAGGCCAGAAAATGGGAAATGGGATTAGAATGGATAGGTGCTTGATGGCCAGCACAGACACAATGGGCCGAAGGGCCTGTTTCTGTGCTGTATGACTCTCTCTTTCCCTCTCCCTCCCTCTCTCCCGAACTCAGGACATGTTTGTGGTTTTTGGCGGGCGTTTAAAAAAAAATCGGAACCCGCTGGAAAAACCCAAACTTGTCCTGAGTTCGGAGCTGCTGTTCCCGCTCCTGTCAGCTGTGAAACTGAAACTGTTGGCTGTGAATTGTTTTAAAGATGGACTTGTCTGGAAAGATGAAGTAAATGGAAAATTTCTCATTCCTGAAATTAGCAATTACAGACCTCAAAAACTTTTACCACAGACACTGGTGTCACACCTGTGATTGGCCAGCAGCTCTTAGAGGCGAGTTCCTCGTCCCTTTAAAGTCTTTAAGGGACAAGGGTTGCGCCTCCTAAAACTTAGACAAAAAAAGACCGGAGGATCGCTCCAAGCCGGGTGTGGGGGGAATAAAATAAAGCAGAGGCGGGGATCCCCCCACCTTTTTGGCTCTTCCACCAAGCTCATAGGCAGTGAGTTTCAGTTCATTACCACTCACTGTGTAAAAACGTTCTTCCTCACATCTCCCCGACATCTCTTGTCCAAAACCTAGTGTTGTGTCCCCTAGTCCTTGTACCATCATCTAATTAGAAGAGCTATTTTAGAATCATAGAATCATAGAAAGTTTACAGAAAGAGGCTGCCTGGCCCATGGTGTCTGCACCGGCTGAAAAGAAAAGGGCCTCCCAGCCTAATCCCACTTTCCAGCATCTGGCCCGTAGCCTTGCAGGTTACGGCATTTCAGGTGCACATCCAGGCACCTTTTAAATGAGATGAGGTTTTCTGCCTCTACCACCCTTTCAGGCAGTGAGGTCCAGACCATCACCACCCTCTGGGTGAAAACTTTTTCCTTATCTCCGCTCTAATCCTTCTACCAATCACTTTAAATGTAAGCCTCCTGGTCATTAACCTCTCTGTTAAGGTAAATAGGCCCTTTCCATCCACTCTATCCAGAACGCTCACATCTCAATCAAATCTCCCCTCAGCTTCCTCTGTCCCAGCCTATCCAATCTTTCCACATAGTTGCAATTTTCCAGTCCTGGCAACATCCTCATAAATCTCCTCTGTGCTCTCTCTAGTGCTTTTACATCTTTTTTGTAATGAGGTAACCAGAACTGCACACAGTACTCAAGTTGTGGCCTAACTGATGTTTTATATAGTTCCAGCATAACTTCCCTACTGTTATATTCTATGCCTCGACTAATAAAGGAAAGGATTCCATATGCCTTGTTAACCACCTTATCGACCTGTCCTGCTACCTTCAAGGATCTGTGGACATACACACTAAGGTCCCTCACTTCCTCTATACCTGTCAGTATCCTCCCATTTATTGTGTATTCCTTTGCCTTGTTTGACTTACCCAAATGCATCACCTCACACCTCTCTGAGTTAAATTCCAGTTGCCACTTTTCTGTCCACCTGACCAGTAGGCTGATATTTTCCTATAGTCTACAGCTATCCTCCTTGTTATCAACCACACCGACAATTTTTGTGTTGTCTGCAAACTTTATTTATTTATTTAGAGATACAGCACTGAAACAGGTCCTTCAGCCCACCGAGTCTGTGCCAACCATCCATCCATTTATACTAATCCTACATTAATCCCATATTTCTACCACATCCCCACAATTCCCCTACCACCTACCTATACTAGGGGCAATTTATAATGGCCAATTTACCTATCAACCTGCAAGTCTTTGGCTGTGGGAGGAAACCGGAGCACCTGGCGAAAACCCACGCAGTTACAGGGAGAACTTGCCAACTCCACACAAGCAGTACCCAGAATCAAACCCAGGTCGCCGGAGCTGTGAGGCTGCGGTGCTAACCACTGTGCCACACTTACATCCAAATTATTAATATGTAGCACAAAAAGCAGGGGAGCTGGCACTGAGCCCTGTGGAACCCTACTGGATACAGCCTTCCAGTCGCAAGAACACCTGTCAACAATTACCCTTTGTTTCCTGCCACTGAGTCAATTTTGTATCCACCTTGCTACATTCCCCTGGATCCCATGATTTTTTTTTAACCAGTCTGCCTTGTGGGATCTTGTCAAAAGCCTTGCTAAAATCCATATAGACTGCACTACCCTCATCTATCTTCCTTGTTACTTCCTTAAAAAATCAATAATGTCAGTCAGACATGACCTTCCCTGAACAAATCCATGCTGAATATCCTTGATTAATCCATCCTTTCTAAGTGACAGTTTATCCCGTCTCTCAGAATTGATTCCAATAATTTGCCCACAACTGAGGTTAAACTGACTGGCCATCCAAGGAATCGTGATTTTGATTCCCCTACCTTTCACCCTTGTTAGAATGCACCAAGACTGTACGTGAAACATCTTCTCCTTTGTTCGTCACCCGTTTTTCTTGTCAGTCTTTGGTTCCTTTTTACCCTGGCTAGATCCCTTCTCATTCCATTCAAGTTAGCCCTCTTCTATTTTAGAAGTCCTATTTTAGATTGTTGCTTGCTGTTCTTCATTGCGAATCTAAACCTTATGATAGTATCATTACTCTTACCCAAGTGTTCTTACACTTGGTATACTTGGCCCACCTCATTCCCCAGCACCAGATTCAGCAATGCTTCCTTCCTAGTTGGGCTGAGAACATACTGGTCAAGGAAGTTATTCTTGAACACATTTCAGAAATTCCTCCCTAGTCTTACCTTTTACTCTAACATTATCCCAATGGATCTTTGGGTAATTAAAGTCCTCCATTATCATCACTCTATAGTTCTTGCACATCATACCTTTTTTGCTTCTCAACTTTAACCAAATGGATTCTGTCTTAGCCCCCTCAAGGACATCCTCTCTTTCCAATACTGTAATGTTTTCCCTAATCAGTACTGCCACCCACCTCCCTTTCTTCTTCCATATCCTTTCTGAACACTTTGTATCCTTGAATATTAAGTGCCCGGTCTTCACCATTTTTAGCCATGTCTCCGTTATTGCAACTACATCATATTCCCAACTGTCTATTTACGCTTGTAGCTCACCAAGCTTATTCACCACACTTTGTGCATTTACATACTAAATTTGTCTTTGTATTCTTCATATTCCCTCGTCATCTGCTGCTACCTAATATGGTTCTACTTCCTTCTCTAGTACTATTCCATTTAAGGATGGAATTCCAGTGCTTAGGGCCTTGTCAGCTGAAGGCATGGCCACCATATTGAACAAAGGTTCCTAGTAACTACAGGCCAGTCAGTTTGACATCAGTGGTGGGTAAGGCTTTAGAAAAAATAGATAGGGGGATAAAATCAACAGGTACGTGGAGAGGTTTGAGTTAATTCAAGATAGGCGGCATGGATTTGTATAAGGCAGATCGTGTTTGACTAATCAAATTGAAAATCAGGCATGGTGCGCAGTTATCAAGAGAGAAGGAAGAAGAAACAAGCTGAAGATGACATCACCTGTGTCCAGCAGCTTCGGGAAGCAAGAACAGAATGGTTGCTGAATGTCTATTGCCTGTTGTTAAGTAGGCTGTTGCTTACTTAATAAACTCCTGTTTGACTTGCAAATATACTGCCTTATTGGGTAGAGTCTTGTTTAAAAACCCTAAAAAAAACTTCTAAGATCATGATGTTGATGCGATCATCCAAAATATGCTCATGGATAGCAAGAGCCTTGATCACAAGTGAACTGACATTCTGGAGGAAAGTGTGGAAAGGAGTGGTGATATCTGATCCACTAACAGAGTCCACAGGGTCAACATTGGGAGGGATGGATTAGACAAGAAGGAAATTGGCAAGATTTGCTTCCAGCGGGTATGTTGGGTGGGAAGGTCAGTGAGAGAGTAGGGTGGGGTGGTTAGGGTTGCTGTTCATTAGCAGGTTGTGACAAGTGCCTCAATGGCCCTTTGGAGGATGGCAAGGGAAGGAGAGACCCTGTACAATAATCAGAGTCAAGCCTGGAACAGTGGCAAGAGAGTAGGAAGGTCGAGGAATGCTGAAGAGTTGGAGTAGGGATTTGGTGGGATAGAGTACCTGAGAGGAAAGGTAGGAAAGGAAGGATGGTGACAGGAGAGAGGAGCCTAGGAGAGGTACAGAGATAAGATGTTAAAAGAGGGGAGATATAAGTGGAAATAGAAGCGATGGGCTGAGGTCTGGAGCGGCAGCCAAAATGCACACATGAATGGACAGAGAGAAACTCAAGTTATATAACCTTGATTACATAGCAAGATTAGGATGCACGTATCCTGGTAACAAATGGGGAATAGGACGGAGACCAGAGGAAATCCAGAGTGAGTGTGAGAGAACCCATGGTGAAATAAAGTTGACATAAATGGGATGGAATCAGCATTAAACATTAAAGAACTGTTGGCCAAGTTCAGAGACATGAAATAAAAACAAGAAATGCTGGAAATACTCAGCAGGTTTGGCAGCATCTGTGGAGAGAGAAGCAGAGTTAATGTTTCAGGTCAGTGACCCTTCTTCAGAACTGACAAATATTAGAAATGTAAAAGCTTTTAAACAAGTAAAGCAGGGGTGGGACAAGAGATTACAAAAGAGAAGGTGTTGATAGGACAAGGTCACAGTGAATAACTGACCAGAAGATCATGGAACAAAGGCAAACTGTATGTTAATGGTGTGCTGAAAGAGAAAGCGTTAGTACAGAGAGGGTGTGAATTGACTGGAAAATGAACAGCCCTGGCTCCAAGCACAAACATTAAAAAAAAGTGGGTAGGCACAGTAGAAACAAACTAAACAAACTAAAATAAAATAAACAAATAAAAAAGAAAAAAGAAAAAATAACTAAAAATAAAAAGGGGGGCCCGTCATGCTCTGAAATTGTTGAGCTCAGTGTTCAGTCCGGCAGGCTATAGCATGCCTAATTGGTAAATGAGGTGCCCCACCCCCGCTTTACTTTCTTAAAACCTTTTACATTTCCAATATCTGCCAGTTCTGATGAAGGGTCACTGACCTGAAGCGTTAACTTTGCTTCTCGCTCAACAGATGCTGCAGACCTGCTGAGTATTTTCAGCATTTCTTGTTTTAATTTCAGATTTCCAGCATATGCAGTATTTTGCTTTTATTTCAGAGACATGTGTGGTTGATGAGCGAAGTCCAGAAGCTACTTGAAGGGTAGAGTATTGGAGGGCACACTGTTGGAGGTATTTCCATGGGAATGAAGATTCAGGATGTGCCCTCAATCTCAGAGGGCAGAGAAACCATGGCAAAATTGGAGGTCACCAGAAGATCCAGGAGGGGGCAGAGAAATGTTCTTCAGACCAGGTGAGTGGAAATCTGACCAGGAACCAGAAGAAAAAGTAATAGAGTCAATAGGCTAGTCACAAGCTCAGCAGGTGATAGCAGTGGTGGGGGAAAGGCTGTAAGCTAATCAAGTTATGTTAAAACTTAGGCAACTGAGCAGCAGATCAGAGTTAGAGCAGCTGAATCTCATATTGTAGTCCAGTGCAGAAGTGTCGTCATGATGTCCAGAGAAATCCAAGAATTTGAGAAAAGATCCAGTGTTCATTGAGCAAAGCAAACAGCAGGCATGGTCAGAGGACAGGCAGTGGCAGTTTAAATTTGCAGTCCAGGTAAAAATGCAACCACTATTAGAGCTCGGGGAACTTAAATAGTGCAAGAGGGATTAGGGGAGAAAGCACAAAGAATGGCAATAGGTTACCAAGGTTAGAGGTGCAAAGTAGGAAGCTCCCTGCCCAGGAACCATCTTGTATCTTCACCATCATAAACCAATATTCAGTGCCAAAGGACTCCACTATGGACTAAACAGAGAGCTAGTTATGATTTATAATATAATAATATGCTTTTGCACCTGCTTACTATTTTAAGGTATGATTTCTCTCATCCATTACCTCCATGTTATTCATGCTACTCAGCAACTTATTGCATGTGATCATTGCACAAAGTTCCTTCAGATTTATTTGTATCTCATCCTTTTTTTAACTGTCAACTCCATATCTGTTTATATATATAGGAGCAAATAACCACACATTACTTTTTTGCTTCTGATATCTGTGAATGTCCCACTAGAATTTTGAATAAAATCTGAACACTTAAAAAAGTGAAAAGTCTCTTTACTGAAGTAAATATATATCTTGTAATTTATTTGCATTTTCCTACTTGCATGTTCTTATGATATTTGATGTACAGAATATATAACACGGTTTTAAAAGTTGGAGGTTGTTGGGTGTAAAAGGGGATAATTAAAATTTGGATTCACTCATAGAGTCATAGAGTCCTACAGCATAGAAACAGGCCCTTCGGCCCACCGCGTCCATGCCGACCATAATGCCTATCTTTTCTAATCCCACCTGCCTACATTAATTCCATATCCCTCTATGCCTTGCTCATTCAAGTACCTGTCCAGATGCCTCTTAAATGTCGCTACTGTTTCTGCCTCCACCACCTCCTCTGGCAGCTCATTCCAGATACCCATTATTGTTTGTGCGAAAAATTTACCCCTTTGATCCCCTTTAAACCTCCTCCCTCTCACCTTAAATCTATGCCCTCTAGTTTTAGTCACCCGACCATGGGAAACAGACTCTGGCTATCTACCCTATCTATGCCTCTCATATTTTATATATCTCTATCATGTCCCCTCTCAGCCTCCTTCGCTCCAGGGAAAACAGACCCAGCCTATCCAATCTCTCTTTATAACTCAAGCCCTCCAAACCAGGCAACATCTTTGTAAATCTTTTCTGCATCCTCTCTAGCTTAATTACATCTTTCCTGTAGTGCGGCGACCAGAACTGCACACAGTACTCCAAATGCGGCCTAACCAACGTTATGTACAACTGTAACATGACATCCTAACTCTTGTACTCAATGCCTCAGCTGATGAAGGCAAGCATGCCATACGTCTTCTTCACCACCCTGTCTACCTGTGTTGCCACTTTCAGGGAACTATGTACTTGCACCCCAAGGTCACTCTGCTCAACAACACTCCCCAGGGCCCTGTCATTCACTGTATATGTCCTGCCCTGGTTTAACTTCACAAAATGCATCACTTCACACTTGTCTCCGTTAAATTCCATTTGCCACTCCCTTGCCCACTTTCCCAGTTGATCTATATCCTGTTGTAACCTTAGACAACCTTCT
Source organism: Heterodontus francisci (assembly GCF_036365525.1). Classification (NCBI taxonomy): domain Eukaryota; kingdom Metazoa; phylum Chordata; class Chondrichthyes; order Heterodontiformes; family Heterodontidae; genus Heterodontus; species Heterodontus francisci. Next base: position 228,597,817 of record NC_090371.1, read on the forward strand.
TCACTGTCCACTATACCACCAATTTTGGTGTCATCTGCAACTTACTAATCATGCCCCTTACATTCACATCCAAGTCATTAATATATATGACAAACAACAGAGGGCCCAGCACCAATCCCTGCGGCACACCACTGGTCACCGGCCTCCACGCTGGAAAACAACCCTCCACTACCACCCTCTGCCTCCTATCACCAAGCCAATTTTGTATCCAATTTGCTAGGTCACCCTGGATCCCATGTGTTCGAACTTTCTGGACCAGCCTACCATGCGGGACCTTGCCAAAGGCCTTGCTAAAGTCCATGTAGACAACGTCCATCGCCCTGCCCTCGTCAATCCTCTTGGTCACCTCCTCGAAAAATTCAATCAAATTCATGAGACATGATTTCCCATGCACAAAGCCATGCTGACTATCCCTAATCAGACCATGCCTTTCCAGATGCATATAAATCCTGTCTCTCAGAATCCTTTCCAATAACTTTCCCACCACTGATGTAGGGCTCACCGGCCTGTAGTTCCCTGGTTTATTCCTGCTTCTCTTCTTAAATAAAGGAACAACATTAGCTATCCTCCAGTCTTCCGGTACCTCACCCGTGGCTAACGATGATACAAAAATTTCTGCCATGGGCCCCAGCAATCTCCTCCTTTGCTTCCCATAGCATCCTAGGATACACCTGGTCAGGCCCTGGGGATTTATCCACCTTAATGTGCTTCTAAACCTCCAACACCTCCTCCTTTGTAATGTTGATTATGCTCCAGGATATCGCTGTTCCCTCCCTTGAACTCACTAGCTTCCATGACCTTCTCCATGGTAAATACGGACGAGAAATATTCATTTAAGACCTCGCCCATTTCCCATGGCTCCACACATAGATTACCACACTGATCCTTAAGGGGACCTACTCTCTCGCTAGCTACCCTTTTACTCTTAATATACTTATAGAATCTTTTAGGATTCTCCTTTATCTTATCTGCCAGGGAAATCTCATGGCCCCATTTCGCCCTCCTAATTTCCTTCTTAAGTGTAGTCCTACATCCCCTATACTCCTCGAGGGACTCGCTCGATCCCAGCTGCCTATACACTCCGAGGATGTGTTCACAATAATCTTTAAAAAATGGGTAATTGAGGGGAGACTAACTGTAATCTGTGAATTTCCACAATCCAAATATGTGCCTATGTTAAAAACTCCCATGTTAATACTACGTGTCTATCCAACTTTCCAGAAGGATTTAATGCAGGAAGTGCTTCATGGACCTAAGCAAACCACGAAGGTAGAGTTGCACATTTGCCTATATCCTGCTGTGCACATTACCCCACCCCCTCGCTCTGCTTTCTCAAGCCTACTCCTTCGCATTATTCCTCATACCCACATACCTGGCACATGCACCCATCCTTTTCTGTCTTTGCACTTCCCCAAACTCTCCCTGTACATTCACCACTGCCACTCACCCTCATCTTTATATCATTTCCTGATAGCCACCTTCACCAAATGCACTGCATTCATCAAGTGAGCACATGATGGACTGGATTTTATGGCCCACCCCTGAGGCGGGCTCAGGGGCAGGGGCACGTTGAATCATGACATGTGGCAGAGGGGCGGAGGACCCATTGCTGCCTTGTCACCAAACAATTTTGACAGGGCGGGGGGACAGGTCGACGACAGTCTAGAAACCACTTGAAGCCTTTAAGCCTTTAAGCTATTAATGGCCAATTAAGGGCCTCTTCCTGCCGCTGCTGGGATCTAACCAGCGGGAGGGGATGCCTCCGCAATGCGGGGAGGGCGCCTTGTAAAATGAGGCACGGTCCCTGTTGGCTTGGGGGGTTAGGTTCCCCTTCCGTGGGCAATCTATGGCCCAAGAAGGACCACCGCTGGCAAAAGCTCTACCTCCCTCCCCCGAATTTCACACCCACCCTCTCACCACGACTGCCTCTTGGAATGGCCCACCTCACTTACCTGAGGTCTAGGGTTCCAGTGCTGAGCCTCGGTCAAAGGCCTCTGCAGTAACGGTAATGGCCACCTGTCCCGGTGGCAATGCCAATACTGCTGAGCTGCCAGCCCACTGATCGGCCGACAGGTCTTGGAGGCATGGTCCCTGTCTTTAAAGGGATGGAGATCCCGGTGCCAGAAGCTTTGCCTCTGGAACAACAGAGTATCCCGCCGGTGGCGGGGGTGGGGAAGGGGAGTGAAAAGGCCGTGGTGGTGCTCCCCCTGCCTTTTCAGCCCGATATCGGAAGCTCCGCCATCTCCAGAAGATCCCAGCTGACAAAAGAACAAAGAACAAAGAACAGTACAGCACAGGAACAGGCCATTTGGCCCTCCAAGCCTACGCCGATCATGATGCCTGTCGAAACTAAAACCATCTGCACTTCCGGGGTCCATATCCCTCTATTCCCATCCTATTCATGCATTTGTCAAGCTGCCTCTTAAACATCGCTATCATACCTGCTTCTACCACCTCCCCAGGCAGTAAGTTCCAGGCACTCACCACCCTCTGTGTAAAAAGCCTCTAAACTTTGCCCCTCGCACCTTAAACCTATGTCCTCTAGTAACTGACTCTTCCACCCTGGGAAGAAGCTTCTGACTATCCACTCTGTCCATGCCACTCATAACTTTGTAAACCTCTATCAGGTCGCCCCTCCACCTCTGTCGTTCCAGTGAAAACAATCCGAGTTTATCCAACCTCTCCTCATAGCTAATGCCCTCCAGACCTGGCAACATCCTGGTAAACCTCTTCTGTACGCTCTCCAAAGCCTCCACATCCTTCTGGTAGTGTGGCGACCAGAATTGCACGCAATATTCCTAGTGTGGCCTAACTAAGGTTCTGTACAGCTGCAGCATGACTTGCCAATTTTTATACTCTATGCCCCGACCGATGAAGGCTAGCATGCCGTATGCCAGCTTGACTACCTTATCCACCTGCGTTGCCACTTTCAGTGATCTGTGGACCTGTACGTCCAGATCTCTCTGCCTGTCAAAATTCCCAAGGGTTCTGCCATTTACTGTATACTTCCCACCTGTATTAGACCTTCCAAAATGCATTACCAAACATTTGTCCGGATTAAACTCCATCTGCCATTTCTCCGCCCAAGTCTCCAACCGATCTATATCCTGCTGTATCCTCTGACAATCCTCATCACTATCCGCAATTGCACCAACCTTTGTGTCGTCCGCAAACTTACTAATCAGACCAGCTACACTTTCCTCCAAATCAACACTACAAACAGCAAAGGTCCCAGCATTGCTCCCTGTGGAACACCAGTAGTCACATCCCTCCATTCAGAAAAGCACCCTTCCACTGCTATCCTCTGTCTTCTATGACCAAGCCAGTTCTGTATCCACCTTGCCAGCTCACGTCTGATCTCGTGTGACTTCACCTTTTGTACCAGTCTGCCATGAGCGACCTTGTCAAAGCCTTTACTGAAGTCCATGTAGACAACATCCACTGCCCTTCCTTCATCAATCATCTTCGTCACTTCCTCAAAAAACTCGATCAAGTTAGTGAGACATGACCTCCGCTTCACAAAACCATGCTGCCTCTCGCTAATAAGTCCATTTGTTTCCAAATGGGAGTAAATCCTGTCCCGAAGAATCCTCTCCAATAATTTCCCTACCACTGACGTAAGGCTCACCGGCTTGTAATTTCCTGGATTATCCTTGCTACCCTTCTTAAACAAAGGCAAAACATTGGCTATTCTCCAGTCCTCTAGGACCTCACCTGTAGCCAATGAGGATGCAAAGATTTCTGTCAAGGCCCCAGCAATTTGCTCTCTTGCCTCCCTCAGTATTCTGGGGTAGATCCAATCAGGCCCTGGAGACTTATCTACCTTAATGTTTTTCAAGACACCCAGCACCTCCTCCTTTTTGATATCGACATGACCCAGACTAACTTCACTCCCTTCCCTGGACTCATCATCCCCCAAGTCCTTCTCTTTGGTGAATACTGATGCAAAGTACTCATTTAGTACCTCGCCCATTTCCTCTGTCCTTGAGTGGGCCAACCCTTTCCCTGGCTACCCTATTGCTCTTTATATACGTCTATAAAGCCGTGGGATTCTCCTTAATCCTGTTTGCCAATGACTTTTCATGACCCCTTTTAGCCCTCCTGACTCCTTGCTTAAGTTCGTTCCTACTTTCTTTATATTCCTCAAGGGCATTGTCTGTTCCCAGCCTTCTAGTCCATACATATGCTTCCTTTTACTTTTTGACTAGTCTCACGATATCCCTCGTTATCCAAGGTTCCCGAAACTTGCCAAACTTATCCTTCATCCTCACAGGAACATGCCGGTCCTGGATTCTGATCAACTGACGTTTGAAAGACTCCCACATGTTGATTTACTCTCAAACAACTGCCCCCAATCTAAATTCTTCAGTTTCTGCCTAATATTGTTATAATTAGCCTTCCCCAATTTAGCACTTTCACCCAAGGACTACTCTTATCCTTATCCACAAGTACCTTAAACCTTACGAAATTATGGTCACTGTTCCTGAAATGCTCCCCTTCTGAAACTTTGACCACCTGGCCGGACTCATTCCCCAATACCAGGTCCAGTATGGCCCCATCCCGAGTTGGACTATCTACATATTGTTTCAAGAAGCCCTGACATTACACTTCCTTGTGATCTATTTTTTCCCTTGTTGCAGAAGGGAGCACTCTACCGAGGTAGAGGGATAGAACTAGAGCTATGCCTCACCAGATTTATCAGCTCACAAGTGCAGAGGAAGAGGTCCTGGAGATCACTGGATTTATGGCATCCCTCGTTGTTGGCAATGGGGGAGACAGCTAGCTTCCAGCTACCTGGTATTACAATTAAATATCAGTGATCCACAAGTCATATGGCACTCAGTCATGTTGACTTGATTTCAACAGCAAGTGAAATATGATCATCTTCATAATGATAACTTGTAACATTCTCAACTGTCTAGCCTTTAACTCTCTGTTTGCCAGACATTTCTGGTGCTACTGACTTGCTCAATCATACCCTCACCTCCACCTTTGATGCTCTCGTCCCCAATAAAACTATTACTCTTTCTCACCCTGGTTGTTCCCTTTAGAGCAGACTTGAAAGGATATGGCGGACAATTGCTTTAGCCATCCGCCGCCAGATCTGGCTAGACCACATAAAACACTATCAGGTCTTGTTCTGCATCTACTAAAATTACTCACGATGCCAGAATCATCCAGGAATGCAAAGATAACTCCCTGCTTCTTATCTCCACTGCCAACCGTTTTTTTAAACCCGTCTCCCTGTCCCCTCCACCCTCACCCCCAACAATAAGGAAGGTGATGACAACAGATTTAAAGGAGAGAGGGACAACATCTACAGAGGGAGAACTGTTTGCAATATTGGCTAATATGGGGACCAGGAGGGGAGGTTGGGTAATTAATGGTTTAGTGGGAATAGATCAAGGGAACAGGAAGTAGGTCTCATGCACAAGATGATCTCAGATAGGGTATGAGGGGAGATTGGAGAGAAACTAGGAGGAGCTCAAGGACTTCTTTGTCACTAAGATCGAGACCATCTGATTAGCTGCCTCTGCCATATCCCTCCCTTCCATTATCCCACCTGGACAAACTTCCCATAATGCTTCCTCCTGCCTGAGTCCTGAACTCACATCTTTTGCTAGTTTCTCTCCTATCTCCCTTCATACCCTCTCTGAGATAAGAGCGTCACGCTGGACCCCAAGATCGGCTTCTGACCTCATAATCGTGCAATCATTAACACTGCCAATTTCCACCTCTGTAACATCACCCGACTTCGCCCTGTCTCATCTTATCTGCTGCTGAAACCTTCATTTATCCTTTTGTTACCTCCAGACTTGACTATTCCAACGCATCCCTGGCTGGTCTCCCACATTCTACTCTCTATAAACTTGAGGTCATTCAAATATCTGCTGCCCGTGTCTTAACTTACACCTCGTCCCATTCCCCTATCACCCCGGTTTTCCTTGACCTACATTGGCTCTCAGTCAATCAATGTCTGGATTTTAAAATTCTCAGCCTTCTTTTCAAATCCCTCTGTGGCCTCACCCCTCCCTATCTCTATAATTTCCTTCAGCCCCACAATCCTCCAAAATATCTGCGCAGCTCTAATTCTGACCTCTTTTGCATCCCTGATTTTAATCACTCCATCATTGGTGACTGCGCCTTCAGTTGCCTAGGCTCTAGGCTCTGGAATACCTGTCCTATACCTCTCTGCCTCTCCAACACGCTTGCCTTCATGTTAAAGATGCTATATAAATATAAATTGCTGTTGTTGTTGTTCTTGCCTTGCCAGTATTAATTCGTATCTTGTATCTCTGACAGGGCCTTCACGCGTACAGCAGAAGTCAGTGGAGGTCGCGACAATGATTTTTCAGATGAGCTGAGTCCTTCTGAGGATGCACCATCACAGGACTAATGCAGACCATGCACTAGCTCAGATAATCACACTTCAGAGGGACCAGTTAAACAGAAAGTTGGATTTTCACCTGCTGACTCACACTTTACAAGTGAGCAAGAGCAGCTGGACTGTCAAAGAGTAATAGAGTCATTTATGGCACAGAAGGAGGCCATTTGGCCCATCAAGTCCATGCTGGCTTTCCACAAAGCAATTCAGTTAGTCCCACTCCCCTGCTCAATCCCAAGCGCCCATCCAATTTCCTATTGAAATCATTGATTGTCACCCCTTCCACCACCCTTGTGGGCAGCGAGTTCCAGATTACTGCATAAAAATGTTCCTCCTCACATTACTCCTGCATTTCTTATCCAAAACCTGCAATTTGTGCCCCCCAGTCCTCGCACTATCAATTGTTCCTTGTCTAACTTACCTAAGCCTGTCGTAATCTTGTACACTTCAATCAAATCTCCCCTCAAACTCCTTTGCTGCAAGGAGAACGACACCAACCTTTCCAATCTAACCTCGTAATTAAAATCCCCCTCCCTGGAACCATGCTGGTAAATCTCCTCTGCGCCCTCTCAAGGGCACATACATCCTTCCTAAAGTGAGGTGACCAGAACGGGATACAATACTCCATTTGTGGCCTAACCAGAGCTTTATAAAGATTCAGCATAATTTCCCTGCTTCTGTACTCAATACCTCTTTTTATGAAGCCCATATGCTTTTCTAACCACTCTCTCAATATGTCCTGCCACCTTCAAAGATCTATGCAAATGCACCCTCTGTTCCTGCACATTCTTTAGAACTCTACCATTAAGTACATATTGCCTTACCCTATCCCTTCTGCTGAAATGTATCACCTCGCACTTGTCTGTACTAACTTCCATCTGCCAATTGTCAGCAGTGGAGAGTCCACTTCAGAAGATGCAGCCCTCTCCAAGCTCTGCTCAACTGGACATAGTTGGTGTATCACGGGGCTGTTGATGAAGAGAAAAATTATTCAGCAGCAGAGAATCTCCAATGCACTGACAGGCCTTCCAAGCACACCGATCACAATTGCAGATAGAAAGGAAGAGGTTGCCTCAAGCATGGGTGAGTTGATGTAATTGGGCATAGCGATGATGTGTTCTTCCATGGATAGAGTGACCAGTTGCTTGTGACATTAAACACTGTAATTGAATTAGTCTATGTACTCCTTGACTATGGCATGCAAAATCTGGATGCCAACATGTTTGTCACCTTAAAAAGATTGATATATACCTTAGCCTTGACATTATGGGGCTGCACTGAGCTGTACCAAAGTACTTTTCAGCAGAATGCTGGCAGTGAAATGCAAAAGGGCCATAAGAAGAATCATGGCAAAAGGGGACATGTCAGTGGGGATTCCATTCAAAGTGCTTCCACTTCTCACATAAATAAAAGCAAAATACTGCGGATGCTGGAAATCTGAAATAAAAACAAGAAATGTTGGAACCACTCAGCATCTGTGGAAAAAAAAGCAGAGTCAACGTTTCGGTTCAGTGACCCTTCATCGGAACTCATATTCCACTTCTGACATGTTGCTCCCTGCACACCATTTCAGTCAGTATCTGAAATGCTATCTCATCTCCCAAGGGCCCAATCTCCTCCTGCACAGGTGCAGGTGGGGAAGTGTTTGGTGGGGCCCTCAAGAGCTCCAAAGTCCAGTGGTCTTCAACCAAGATCATCTCAGCAGTCAAAGCAAGGATCTGAGCAGCATGCCTCCGCATCTGCTCAAACCATAACATGTAGGAACAGAAGGAAAAGGAAGAGCAAAGTTTTGTAGTTGCTCAAGGGTATGCAAATGAGTGTATAATCTGCATATAGATTGGACAAAGCAAATTAGTGACAAGACCGTAGAGGAGGATTTCTTGGAGTTTATACGGGATGGTTGTCTGGACCAATACGTTGAGGAACCAACCAGAGAACAGGCGATCCTAGACTGGGTATTGTGTAATGAGAGAGGAATAATTGACAATCTAGTGGTGCGAGACCCCTTGGGGACGAGCGACCATAATATGATAGAATTCTTCATCAAGATGGAGAGTGGTGTAGTTGATTGTGAGACTACGGTCCTGAATCTTAATCAGTTGATTAGAATCCAGGACCAGCATGTTCCTGTGAGGAAGAAAGATAAGTTTGGCAAGTTTCGGGAACCTTGGATAACGCAGGATATTGTGAGCCTCGTCAAAAAGAAAAAGGAAGCATTCGTAAGGGCAGGAAGGCTAGGAACAGACGAATCCCTTGAGGAATATAAAGACAGTAGGAAGGAACTTAAGCAAGGAGTCAGGAGGGCTAAAAGGGGTTATGAGAAGTAATTGGCAAACAGGATTAAGGAAAATCCCAAGGCTTTTTATACGTATATAAAGAGCAAGAGGGTAACTGGGGAAAGGGTTGGCCCACTGAAGGACAGAGAAGGGAATCTATGTGTGGAGCCAGAGGAAATGGGCGAGGTACTAAATGAGTACTTTGCATCAGTATTCACCAAGGAGAAGGACTTGGTGGATGATGAGTCTAGGGAAGGGAGTGTAGATAGTCTCAGTCATCTCATTATCAAAAAGGAGGAGGTGTTGGGTGTCTTGCAAAGCATTAAGGTTGATATGTCCCCAGGGCCTGATGGGATCTACCCCAGAATACTGAGGGAGGCAAGGGAAGAAATTGCTGGGGCCTTGACAGAAATTTTTGCATCCTCATTGGCTACAGGTGAGGTCCCAGAGGACTGGAGAATAGCCAATGTTGTTCCTTTGTTTAAGAAGGGTAGCAAGGATAATCCAGGAAATTATAGGCCGGTGAGCCTTACGTCAGTGGTAGGGAAATTAGTGGAGAGGATTCTTCGTGACAGGATTTACTCCCATTTGAAAACAAATGGACTTATTAGTGAGAGGCAGCATGGTTTTGTGAAGGGGAGGTCGTGTCTCACTAATTTGATCGAGTTTTTTGAGGAAGTGACGAAGATGATTGATGAAGGAAGGGCAGTGGATGTTATCTATATGGACTTCAGTAAAGCCTTTGACAAGGTCCCTCATGGCAGACTGGTACAAAAGGTGAAGTCACATGGGATCAGAGGTGAGCTGGCAAGATGGATACAGAACTGGCTCGGTCATAGAAGACAGAGGGTAGCAGTGGAAGGGTGCTTTTCTGAATGGAGGGATGTGACTCGTGGTGTTCCGCAGGAATCAGTGCTGGAACCTTTGCTGTTTGTAGTAAATATAAATGATTTGGAGGAAAATGTAGCTGGTCTGATTAGTAAGTTTGCGGACGACACAAAGGTTGGTGGAGTTGCGGATAGTGATGAGGATTGTCAGAGGATATAGATCGGTTGGAGACTTTGGCGGAGAAATGGCAGATGGAGTTTAATCCGGACAAATGTGAGGTGATGCATTTTGGAAGGTCTAATGCAGGTGGGAAGTATACAATAAATGGCAGAACCCTTAGGAGTATTGACAGGCAGAGAGATCTGGGCGTACAGGTCCACAGATCACTAAAGTGGCAACGCAGGTGGATAAGATAGTCAAGAAGGCACACAGCATGCTTGCCTTCATCGGTCGGGGCATAGAGTATAAAAATTGGCAAGTCATGCTGCAGCTGTACAGAACTTTAGTTAGGCCACACTTAGAATATTGCATGCAATTCTGGTCGCCACACTACCAGAAGGACGTGGAGGCTTTGGCGAGGGTACAGAAGAGGTTTACCAGGATGTTTCCTGGTTTGGAGGGCAGTAGCTATGAGGAGAGGTTGGATAAACTCGGATTGTTTTCACTGGAACGACGGAGGTGGAGGGGCGACATGATAGAGGTTTACAAAATTATAAGCGGCATGGACAGAGTGGATAGTCAGAAGCTTTTTCCCAGGGTGGAAGAGTCAGTTACTAGGGGACATAGGTTTAAGGTGAGAGGGGAAAAGTTCAGAGGGGATGTGCGAGGCAAGTTCTTTACACAGAGGGTGGTGAGTGCCTGGAACATGTTGCCGGGGGAGGTGGTGGAAGCAGGTACCATAGAGACGTTTAAGAGGCATCGACAAATACATGAATAGGATGGGAATAGAGGGATATGGAGCCCGGAAGTGCAGAAGGTTTTAGTTTAGGCAGGCATCAAGATCGGCGCAAGCTTGGAGGGCTGAATGGCCTGTTCCTGTGCTGTACTGTTCTTTGTTCTTTGTTGTTCTATCGGACACTACAAAGGTATGAGGCGCAAGTTGGCTATGACAGATTGGGAAACGTTACTTGAAGGGATGACGGTGGATAGGCAATGGCAAACATTTAAAGAGCGCATGGATGAACTGCAACAATTGTTTATCCCTGTCTGGTGCAAAAGTAAAACAGGAAAGGGAGCCAAACCATGGCTTAAAAGGGAAATTAGAGATAGCATTAGGTCCAAGGAGAGGCATATAAATCTGCCAGAAAAAACAACAGACCTCAGGATTGGGAGCAGTTTAGAATTCAACAAAGGAGGACCAAGGGATTGATTAAGAAGTGGAAAATAGAGTTCGAGAGCAAGCTTGCGGAGAACATAAAAACTGACTGTAAAAATTTATTTTGGTATGTGAAGAGAAAAAGATTGATGAAGACACATGTAGATCCGTTACAGCCAGAAACAGGGGAATTTATTATGGGGATCAAAGAAATGACTGACCAACTAAATGCATACTTTGGTTCTGTCTTCACAAAGGAGGACACAAATATCAGACCAGAAATGTTGGGGAACACAGGGCTTAGTGAGAGAGAGGAACTGAAGAAACTGAAGGGGCGGCACAGTGGTTAGCACCGCAGCCTCACAGCTCTAGCGACCCAGGTTCAATTCTAGGTACTGCCTGTGCGGAGTTTGCATGTTCTCCCTGTTACAGTGTGGGTTTTTGCCGGGTGCACTGGTTTCCTCCCACAGCCAAAGACCTTTAAGTTGATAGGTAAATTGTCCATGATAAATTGCCCCTAGTATAGGTAGGTGGTAGGTTGAATGGTGGGGATGTGGGAGGAATATGAGATTAATGTAGGATTAGTATAAATGGGTGGTTGATGGTCTGCACAGACTCAGTGGGCTGAAGGGCTTGTTTCAGTGCTGTATCTCTAAATAAATAAAAATCAGTATTAGTAGAGAAATGGTGTTGGGGAAATTGATGGGATTGAGGCTGATAAATCTCCAGGGCCTGATGGTATGCATCCCAGAGTACTTAAGGAAGTGGCCCTAGAAATAGTGGATGCATTGGTGGTCATCTTCCAAGATTCTATCGACTCTAGAACAGTTCCTACAGATTGGAGGGTAATTAATGTAACCCCACTATTTAAAAAGGGAGGTAGAAAGAAAGCAGGGAATTCTAGACTAGTCAGCCTGATGTCGGTAGTGGGGAAAATTCTAGAGTCCATTATCAAAGATTTTATAGCAGAGCACTTAGAGAACAGTGGTAGAATGGGGCAGAGTCAGCATGGATTTACGAAAGGAAAATCATGCTTGACAAATCTACTAGAATTTTTGGAGGATGGAACTAGTAGAGTTGATAAGGGGGAGCCAGTGGATGTGGTTTATTTGGACTTTCTGAAGGCTTTCGACAATGTTCCACATAAGAGATTAGCATGTAAAATTAAAGCGCATGTGATTGGGGGTAGTGTATTGCGATGGATAGAAAATTGGTTGGCAGACAGGAAACAAAGAGTAGGGATAAATGGGTCTTTTTTCGAATGGCAGGCAGATACCAGTGGGGTACCGCAGGGATCGGTGCTAGGACCCCAGCTAGTCACAATATATATTAATGATTTAGATGAGGGAACTGAATGGAATATCTCCAAATTTGCAAATGACACAAAACTGGGTGGGAGGGGAATATGCAGCGAGACCTGGGTGTTCTCGTACACCAGTCGCTGAAAGTAAGCATGCAGGTGCAGCAGACGGTCAAGAAGGCAAATGGTATATTGGCATTCATAGCGAGAGGATTAGACTACAGGAGCAAAGATGTCTTGCTGCAATTATACAAAGCCTTGGTGAGACCACATCTGGAATATTGTGTGCAGTTTTGGTCTCCTTATCTGAGGAAGAATGTTCTTGCTATGGAGGGAGTGCTGCGAAGGTTCACCAGACTGATTCCTAGGATGGCAGGACTGACGTATGAAGTGAGATTGGGTCGATTAGTCTTGTATACGCTAGAGATTAGAAGAATGAGAGGGGATCTCATAGAAACCTGCAAAATTCTAGCAGGACTGAACAGACCAGATGCAGGAAGGATGTTCCCGATGGCGGGGGAGCCCAGGACTAGGGGTCACCGTGTAAAGATAAGGGGTAAGCCATTTAGGACTGAGATGAGGAGGGAATTCTTCACCCAGAGATTGGTGAACCTGTGGAATTCTCTACCACAGAAAGCAGTTGAAACCAAATCATTAAATATATTCAAGAAAGAGCTAGATTTAGTTCTTAGGGCGAAATGGATCAAGGGACACAGGGAGAAAGCAGGAACAGGGTACTGAGTTTGGATGATCGGCCATGATCGTATTGAATGGTGGTGCAGGCTCGAAGGGCCGAATGGCCTACTTCTGCTTCTATTTTTTCTACGTTTCTATTTTTCTGTGTTTCTATTAGGCAATCCACCATTTCCAAGGGGCTTGATTGCAAACAACCTAATGAGCTCGAGTTCAACACAGAACTTGACAGTTGGAGCACCTATCTTTTTGCCAGTTTTAACACCCAAATCCATGTGCTCATCCAGGTTAAAATTCTCCTCTATGAATTCCTCTGTCCACAATTATAATGGGTTTTGACATATTGTTTGATTGTGTGGTCATCAAGTACCTATAAATTTTTCAAAATGCTTTCTTCATTTTTTCTCATTCGCTGCAAGTTATAACATACAAAAAAATGTGATGGATTTTATCTGTGTGCCTTTTAACTCCACCTCACCTAAAGACTGTACTTGGGCCAGGAATTACCTTGGAGATACTCCCACTCCACTGGTACAAATGGCATAGATTTATGTCAATTTTCTGCCCTTGCACATCCATTTAATGCCAGGATCAGTAAATCTGACCTCACTATCACAAGTTTACACTGGGTTTTCACTGCTCTTCTGAGGAAGTTATCATCTGGCAGGTTATCATGGAAGAGCAGGAGCAGCTGTGAAAAATGCGCAATGCAATGGGAAATTGCCCAGTCATGTATTACAAATCTTCTGTGTACGTCCTTGAACTGTTTCCATGATAAACTCTCATCTGGCATAAGTGGTTAAAATCAGGGCTGTAGTCTCTAATTTGGATGAGCTGCCAGGCATAGAATAGACAATGATAGCATGTGTATATATGGGAAATTAACACAGATACATTAGGGTCAGGTCTGTGTCAGCAAGAACTGTTTACCCGTTTTCAATGAGAATGAAGGGGTCATTCTTTTTAATGCTTTTCTCAAGGTTTGTGCATGCTTTATATAACTCCTTAAAGATGACAGTAGCATTCCAGCACCAAACTAAAGGTTAGGACAACTTAAATAAATATGAAATCAATGGAATGAAAATCATGTGGGTTGTAGAACAGACATGTGACCCCCCTCCACCAAAATACCACCCAAGTAGTGAAGAGGAAAACTTAACCCATTGAACTCAATGAGCAACTATTCAGTCTGGCATTGGAATGACAATAATCACTTTGTCTTCTGTTTGAAATGTGTTTATGTACTAAGCACTTGCTGTTCACATGGGTGGCACAGTGGTCCAGCGATTAGCATCGTAGCCTCACAGCTCTAGCAACCCGGGTTCAGTTCTGGGTACTGCCTGTGCGGAGTTTGCAAGTTCTCCCTGCGATCGCGTGGGTTTTCGCCGGGTGCTCCAGTTTCCTCCCACAGCCAACGACTTACAGGTTGATGGTAAACTGGCCATTGTAAATTCCCCTAGTGTAGGTAGGTGGGAGGGAATATGGGGTTAATGTAGGATTAGTATAAAATGGGTGGTTGTTGGTGGGCCGAAGGGCCTGTTTCATTGCTGTATCTCTAAATATGAAATTAAAAAATAATTAATTATAAACTGAACTACTGCCATGATTGCTAATGGCTCCCACACTAAGCAGAGGATGATCCATCAATCAAAAGTGATAATACATGACCCAGTTAAATTGTAACAAAAAGGAAGAGCAGCATCAAGTGCTTAGGTGTATTGACCTACTTTAATCCAAACTAGGTTAGTTGTGACTATTCAGGATTCAATGACAAGATTAACAAAGCCATGATTAGAGTGCATTTTGCTTGATTTACTGCACCATTGTGTTACAAACTTTGGTTATTTGCAAATCAGGAACTTCACTCCATTGTGGAAAACCATTTTCTCATTGTGTCGCAAAAGAGATGTACCTCTCTTTCTGAAATAGTCAAACACAATTCTGATATAATCAATTTCGTGTTGAGATATTTGGCCAATTGCTGAACCACAACTCGAGAGAGAATGGGAGAATGGAATATATTCCTAATCTGAGGCTTGCCTTCTTTTCATTTATCCTTCTCACACAAGGGTTACAACCATCATGTTCCATAAGCTTAGAAGGTTGCTATCACAGAATGAGAGATTTATTTTGTGAGGAATCGGATTTATCAAGCAATTCCTTATGAGTCTTGTTGAAGATGGATACAAGCTATCGTGAAATATTTAGATTTTGCAGGATGACCTTTTTCTCCATGAGGAAATTTCTCCAAATCTCAAAGAAGGTTTGCTATCGCTCAGTTATGATTGGAGGAATTGTGAGGAGAATAGCTTATTGCAAATTTTCTTTTGAATACTACTAGATTCATCAGAGCCATGATTCATTTTAGTTATCCATCAGTTGCTTCTTCCCTATTTAATGCAGAAAAGCACAACAAAGATTTGGGAAATAAAAACAGAAAATTCTGGAAATACTCAGCAGTTCTGGCACCATCTGTGGAGAGAGAAACAGAGTTATCATTTCAGTTTGATGACTTTATCAGTACTGGGAAAAGTTAGAAATGCAATAGCTTTTAAGTAGGTCAAATGAGGGAGGGTGGAATAAAAACAAAAGGGAAGGCCTGTGAGAGGGCACAAGATGGGAGACAGTAAATGACAAAAGAGTTGGTGGGGCAGTGCCAAGGTGGGTAGTAATGGGACAAGTAAAGAAACATTGGATGTGTCCAGAGGGGGTGTGAATGACAGAATAATGAACAGCTGCCCTCTGAAAGCAAAAACAAGAGATAAACAAGATTAAGTCAGAAACATGCAAAGAAAAAGAAACAAAATAGGGAGCAGAGATTACAGTCTGCAATTGTTGGAACGCAATGTTGAGTCCAGAAGACTGTAAAGTGCCTAATCTAAAGATCAGAATTAGAACATTACAGCGCAGTACAGGCCCTTCGGCCCTCGATGTTGCGCCGACCTGTAAAACCATCTGACCTACACTATTCCATTTTCATCCATATGTCTATCCAATGACCACTTAAATGCCCTTAAAGTTAGCGAGTCTACTACTGTTGCAGGCAGGGTGTTCCACGCCCCCACTACTCTCTGAGTAAAGAAACTACCTCTAACATCTGTCCGATATCTATCACCCCTCAACTTAAAGCTATGTCCCCTCGTGTTTGCCATCACCATCCGAGGAAAAAGACTCTCACTATCCACCCTATCTAACGCTCTGATTATTTTATATGTCTCTATTAAGTCACCTTTCCTCCTCCTTCTCTCCAACGAAAGCAACCTCAAGTCCCTCAGCCTTTCCTCGTAAGACCTTCCCTCCATACCAGGCAACATCCTAGTAAATCTCCTCTGCACCCTTTCCAAAGCTTCCACATCCTTCCTATAATGCGGTGACCAGAACTGCACGTAATACTCCAGGTGCGGTCTCACCAGAGTTTTGTACAGCTGCAGCATGACCTCGTGGCTCCGAAACTCGATCCCCCTACTAATAAAAGCTAACACACCATATGCCTTCTTAACAGCCCTATTAACCTGGGTGGCAACTTTCAGGGATTTATGTACCTGGACACCAAGATCTCTCTGTTCATCTACACTGCCAAGAATCTTCCCATTAGCCCAGTACTCTGCATTCCTGTTACTCCTTCCAAAGTGAATCACCTCACACTTTTCCGCATTAAACTCCATTTGCCATCTCTCAGCCCAGCTCTGCAGCTTATCTATGTCCCTCTGTACCCTACAACATCCTTCGGCACTATCCACAACTCCACCGACCTTCGTGTCATCCGCAAATTTACTAACCCACCCTTCTACACCCTCTTCCAGGTAATTTATAAAAATGACAAACAGCAGTGGCCCCAAAACAGATCCTTGCGGTACACCACTAGTAACTAAACTCCAGGATGAACATTTGCCATCAACCACCATCCTCTGTCTTCTTTCAGCTAGCCAATTTCTGATCCAAAGCACTAAATCACCTTCAATCCCATACTTACATATTTTCTGCAATAGCCTACCATGGGGAACCTTATCAAACGCCTTACTGAAATCCATATACACCACATCCACTGCTTTACCCTCATCCACCTGTTTGGTCACCTTCTCAAAAAACTCAATAAGGTTTGTGAGGCACGACCTACCCTTCACAAAACCGTGCTGACTATCTCTAATGAACTTATTCTTTTCAAGATGATTATAAATCCTATATCTTATAACCTTTTCCAACATTTTACCCACAACCGAAGTAAGGCTCACAGGTCTATAATTACCAGGGCTGTCTCTACTCCCCTTCTTGAACAAGGGGACAACATTTGCTATCCTCCAGTCTTCCGGCACTATTCCTGTCGACAGAATCCTAGGATAAATCCCATCTGGCCCCGGGGACTTAAATAACTACCAGATATTGCCTCAAACTTTCCCCTCTATTCTTTCTACTTTTTCTGTCTCTATCTGCATGTGTGTTTATCGCGTATTCATGCTAGTGTGGTCACGTCGCATATTCGTAGTTGTTAACCGAATTAGAGTTTAAGACTAATAAACGTCCACCTTTCTTGTTTAAATCTAAGGAGACCTATCTGATTTCTTTGCCTTACAATTGGAAAGCAGTGAACAAGGATTCACTGAGGGGGAGATAAAAACACGGTGAATTTAAAATTAGTATAGGAATAGTGTAAACGGGTGGTTGATGGTCGGCACAGACTCGGTGGGCCGAAGGGCCTGTTTCAGTGCTGTATCTCTAAACTAAACTAAATTAAAGATCAAGGACAAAGGCTCTGCAATCTCCTCCCTAGCTTCCCAGAGAATCCTAGGATAAATCCCATCTGGCCCAGGAGACTTATCTATTTTCACACTTTCCAAAATTGCTAACACCTCCTCCTTGTGAACCTCAATCCCATCTAGCCTAGTAGCCTGAATCTCAGTATTCTCCTCGACAACATTTTCTTTCTCTACTGTAAATACTGACGAAAAATATTCATTTAACACTTCCCCTATCTCCTCTGATTCCACACACAACTTCCCACTACTATCCTTGATTGGCCCTAATCTAACTCTAGTCATTCTTTTATTCCTGATATACCTATAGAAAGCCTTAGGGTTTTCCTTGATCCTATCCGCCAATGACTTCTCGTGTCCTCTCCTTGCTCTTCTTAGCTCTCCCTTTCGATCCTTCCTGGCTAGCTTGTAACTCTCAAGCGCCCTAACTGAGCCTTCACATCTCATCCTAACATAAGCCTTCTTCTTCCTTTTGACAAGTGCTTCAACTTCTTTAGTAAACCACGGCTCCCTCGCTCGACAACTTCCTCCCTGCCTCACAGGTACATACTTATCAAGGACATGCAGTAGCTGCTCCTTGAATAAGCTCCACATTTCGATTGTTCCCATCCCCTGCAGTTTCCTTCCCCATCCTGCGCATCCTAAATCTTGCCTAATCGCATCATAATTTCCTTTCCCCCAGCTATAATTCTTGCCCTGCGGTATATACCTGTCCCTGCCCATCGCTAAGGTAAACCTAACCAAATTGTGATCACTATCACCAAAGTGCTCACCTACATCTAAATCTAACACCTGGCCGGGTTCATTACCCAGTACCAAATCCAATGTGGCATCGCCCCTGGTTGGCCTGTCTACATACTGTGTCAGAAAACCCTCCTGCACACACTGGACAAAAACAGACCCATCTAAAGTACTCGAACTATAGTATTTCCAGTCAATATTTGGAAGGTTAAAGTCCCCCATAACAACTACCCTGTTACTCTCGCCCCTGTCGAGAATCATCTTCGCTATCCTTTCCTCTACATCTCTGGAACTATTTGGAGGTCTATAGAAGACTCCCAACAGGGTGACCTCTCCTCTCCTGTTTCTAACCTCGGCCCATACTACCTCAGTAGACGAGTCCTCAAACGTCCTTTCTGCCGCTGGAATACTCTCCTTGATTAACAATGCCACACCCCCCCCTCTTTTACCATCTTCTCTGTTCTTACTGAAACATTTAAATCCCGGAACCTGCAACATCCATTCCTGCCCCTGCTCTACCCATGTCTCCGAAATGGCCACTACATCGAGATCCCAGGTACCAACCCATGCTGCAAGCTCACCCACCTTATTCTGGATGCTCCTGGCATTGAAGTAGACACACTTTAAACCAAGTACTTGCTTGCCAGTGCCCTCTTGCGTCCTTGTAACCTTATCCCTGACCTCACTACTCACAACATCCTGTACACTGGAACTACAATTTAGGTTCCCATTCCCCTGCTGATTTAGTTTAACCCCCCCGAAGAGCACTAACAAAACTCCCCCCCAGGATATTGGTACCCCTCTGGTTCAGGTGAAGACCATCCTGTTTGTAGAGGTCCCACCTACCCCAGAAAGAGCCCCAATTATCCAGGAAACCAAAACCCTCCCTCCTACACCATCCCTGCTGTTAAGGTGCTGTTGTTCGAGGTTGCATTGAGCTTCATTGGAACACTGCATTAAGCTGAGGACAGAGCTGTCAGCATGAGAGCAAGGCGAAGAATTATAACGGCAAGCCACTGGAAGCTCAGGGTCATGCTTGCAGACTGAACAGAGATGTTCCGCAAAGTGGTCACTCAATCTGTGTTTTGCCGGAAAGCAGCCTGCATTGTGAACAGCAATTACAGTACACTAAATTGAAAGAAGTACACATAAATCACTGTTTCACCTGGAAGGAGTGTTTGGGGCCTTGGATGGTGAGCAGAGAGGATGTGAAAGGGCAGATGTTGCATCTCCTGCACTTGCATGGAAAAGTGCTGTGGGAGGGGGACAGAATGTTAGCAGTGATTGAGGAGTGTATCAGGGTATTGTTGAGAGAACGATCCCTTTGGAATGCTGAAAGGTGAGGGGAAGATGTGTTTGGTGGTGGTATTATCCTGCAGGTGGTGGAAATGACAGGATAATCCATTGAATATGGAGGCGGATGGGCTGGAAGGTGAGGACATGGGGAACCCTGACCTGCTTCTGGGAGAGAGGGGAAGTGTGAGAGTAGAAATGTGGGCAATGGATCGGACACAGCCAAAGGCCTTGTCAACCATAGTGGGAGAGGTGGGGCATCCTTGGTTGAGGAAAGTGGAAGACATATCAGAAGCTCTGTTGTGGAAGTTTGCATCAGTGGAACAGATGTGACAGAGATGTAGAAACTGGGAGAATGGAATAGAGTCCTTTCAGGAAGCAGGGAGTGAGGAAGTGAAGTCAAGGTAGTCAGTGGGCTTATAACGAATATATTCATTGATAGCCTATCCCCATAAATGGAGACAGAGAAGTTGAGAAAGGGAAAGGAAGAGTTGGAGATGGGCCATGTGAAGGTGAGAGAAGGGTAGAAATTGGAAGCAAAGTTGATGAAGTTCTCCAGATTTGAGAAACTTGTGGCAATTTTAGGCTTTTTTCCAAAATCCAAAATGGGCTGTGAGAACTGGGGGGGGCAGAAATAAAAACGAAGAAATTAAAAATAATAGGCCTGAATTTATAACTTGCGGGATTAGTGGATAATTATTAATCTGCTCATCTGAAATTCCTCTTAGGAAAGGTTAGATTGGGTCGGATTGAAGTTATCAGTTAGAAAAGAATAAAATTAACAACAACATTTTAAAAAGAGGGCACATGAAAGAAAAGAGAATAGCGTGAACATAGGTTAGTTTTTTAAATATAAAATTGTTTTTCTGGTGTTTATGTGGTAGTTTAAGATTAATATCAGATATCTGAGTAGATCTGTTGCTGTCCTTGTGTCTGAATCTGAAATTATATAAACCATTCAGTCCAGGGATCTAGGAGTTTCCATCAATTTAGTGTCAGTCTAAGGACTCAGTTATGTGAGTGATGAGGGATTATTACCTCATTGATTGTGTACCTCTTGCAAAACTTTCCAAAAGTTGGCTGAAGATCATTGGAAATTCTGATTCAGTATTCGTATTAACATTGGGTAATTTGTTCATGAAACTATTTTGTCAATTATTATTGCTGCTTTATATAGTAATTTCAACAGGTGGACTATGTGTAACAATTTAACTTGTGCACAATTAATTAATGTACCAACAACAAAATTCTGTTGTTGAGAAAATTTCCAAAGCCCTGTGTCATGCTAGGCCCCCACCTGCCAAGAATGAGGCACATCAATTTTGTCATGAACATTGATTTTTAACTGTTGCTGGAGCAAGGAAATGACTTGTTAAACAGATCAGCTGTGGCTGGAAAAAAACATTTACATACGAACAGACATCGAAGGTAGGGAAGCTTGCGTTCCAGGTTGATTGCTAAGATGGCCGAATACACAAGCGGACATGGTAAAACCAGCTAGTCACATGACGAACCTGCTGGGCAACCTGAGTTTTTTTGAATTTGTTCAAACAGTTTGGGAAGAGTGTTTGTTTGCTCCTGGACTGAGAAGATCTCTCTCCTGTCTGCTCCCATCTCTTTCTCACAAGCCTCTGAATCCACTGAAGGCACATGAACTCCAAGAGAGAAAAGTCTCTGACAGTGAACAAGGTTTAAGAAGAATACTGGGCCCCAATGAAAAGCAAGATCTACCTACAATCGAGGACTCTACAGTGAGCTCAAAGAACCGGAACAAAAACTCTTCAGATATTGCCTCAAACTTTTCCACTTTATTTTTCTTCTGCTCTTTTGTGTCTCTATTTACATGTGTGTATCGCATATGCATGCTAGCGTGGGTGCGTCGTGTATCCATAGACGTTAACCGAATTAGAGATTAAGTTTAAGATTAATAGATTTCAACTTTTCTTCTTTAAACCTAAGAAAACCTGTTTGTCCTGGTTTCTTTGCCTTAAAATTGGAAGCAGGCGAACAAGGATTCACCAAGGGGGAGCTAAAAACACGGTATATTTAAAATTAAACCCTATTACAGGAAGATCAGGTGAAGGCTGAAAGGGAACCCTAGACCTATTTCTCACCTGGTTGTAACAGAAATTTGGATGCTAGCATCCGGAATTTTACCCACAGACAAACAAGAGACCTTGAAAGTGGGAAGCCAAATTGTTTCCAATCAAAAAAGAGCAAGATTTCAATACAGGTTTTCTTGTGGTTGTGTTTGCTTGAATATTAATATGTCTGTAACTGAAGCTAGTAGCTCCCTAAGCCAGGGTGAAGTAACTTGGGATAAGTTAAAAGCACTGTCTATGGAGGAGTTGAGGAAAATGGCTGAGCAGTGTGGGATCACTGTACATGGCAAGGCGAGGAAGTCTGAATTCCTAAGGCTAGTGGCCAACCATTTTTCCCTTGAATCTGAAGAGGCAGAAACAGGGTTAGAAGCAGACTCTGACAGGGTATTGTTAGCAAAGATACAATTGGAACAGAGGAAACTTGAATTTGAGGAAAGAGAGAGGGAGAAGGAGAGAGCCTTCCAGAAGGAACGTGAAGTGAAAAGAAGAGAGGAGAGATAGAGAGAAAGACAGGAGAAGGAACAAAAGAGAGAGAGGAGCGAGAGAGAAAGAATATTCCAGAAAGAATGCAAAGAAAGAGAGCTGAAGCAGCTTGAGTTAACTCGGGGGCGACTGAGTAACCCTCGTGAAAGCATGGCCAATATGGAGGAGCATAATTCAGGGATGGGTACAAAATTATTATAACGAGCTCAACTAATTCCAAAATTCAACTAATCCAATCCAGGAGGATGCAGAAAAATTGTTTGTGTCTTTGAGAAATTGGCAAAGCAGCTAAAATGGCCAGCTGAGACCTGTCCTCTTTTACTACAAAACAAGCTAACTGGAGAAGCCCATATGGTTTATTCCCTGTGGCCAGATGAGAGTTCATCAAATTATGAACTCATCAAAAATGCTATCCTCGGGGCATATGAATTAGTACCCATAGCTTATCGCCAAAAGTTTAGAACCCACAAAAAGCAAGCTAATCAAACTGAACTGGAGTTTGAAAGAATTGAACAGTTGGTTTTTGTTGAGGGGCGGAGAGCTCTTAAAATACAGCTCAGCTATGAGAATCTCAGAGAAGTAATTCTGTTAGAGGAATTTAAACACCCTCTCCCACTCTCCATAAAGACCCATGTAGAGGAACAGTGGGTTCAGATATCCTGGCAAGTGGCCATTCTGGCCGATGGGTTTGCTTTAATTTATGTCACTTTCCCAGGGGAGAACCTTCCCGAGCCACCCCCACAAATCCAAAAGGGACAAAGGGTGGGAAGGTGATAAGAGCCCAAGTAGTCCAGGAAGAGAAAGGAAAGCAGGAGACACAGGGGGCCCTCGTCTAGCCAAAAAGGAAGGTGCTGTGAGCAAGAGTGAGACCTGGAGACCTGAGTGCTTCCATTGTAATAAAGCAGGGCATTCAAGAGCTGACTGCTGGAAACTAAAGGGAAAGCTGGTAGGATTAATTAGGGCCCGCCCGCTCAGTTAAGAAGGAATCCTGATGGAAAGCACAGGAGAACAAGCTGTGGCTTTACCTGCAGTAAGAGTGAGACCCAGGAAGCTTATAGGATTTAACAGGATTCTGAGGGTTATCAAGGTTATGTATCTGAAGGGAAAGCAATCCAATACCACTCGAGTGGGGCAAGCAAGCCATAGTAATTCTCAGGGACACAGGGACCACTAGATCCCTTTTACTGGGAAAAGGCCTGACCTTTCCCCCAAGAGAGTGTAGTGAACACCAGAATGATGGTGAATGGTATTGGAGGACAGTGTATGCCTGTATCTGTACACTGGATGCACCTGGAGTGCGACCTAGTTTTGGGACCGGTGACCGTAGGGATTGTCCCTAGTTTGCCTGTGGACGGGGTTGACCTGCTCCTAGGTAATGATCTGGCAGGGGTGAAGGTGGTAGCTCCCCCAGTAGTGAAAGAAAGACCACAGGAGGTCAGAGAGACAGGGCAGTGGCAGGAGACAGTCCCCTGCAGTTTCCCTGAATGTGTAGTGGATCAGGCCATGATCAAACCAGCTTCCCCAGAGGAGACTGAATTGGCACTGCAGGCAGATGACCAGGTCTGTCTGTCTGAGACTTTCTTTGGAAAGTTAGGAGACCTAGGGAATGAATTAAATGGATTTTCCCTAGCTGAAGTTCAGTGAGCCGACCCAATATTATGAGAGTCAGCACAGGCTGCCCAATCTGAAAGTGAAGCGGAGAGAGTGTCTGATTGCTACTATTTAAAGAATGAGTACTGATGCGGAAAGTGAGTTTTCATCACAGACCTTAGAGCAAGGAGTGGACAGTCGATCACCAGTTAGTGGTGCCACAGAGAGAAATATTAAGAAGAGTCCATGAGACTACAGTGGCTATACATGCAGGTATATTAAAGACCAAAGCCCACATAAGACGGCAGTTTGACTGGCCTAAACTCCACAAAGATGTGGTAGAGTACTGCAGGAGATGCCACATGTGCCAGGTTGAGGGGAAACCTCAACCTACAGTGAAACCTGCACCTCGAAGTCCTGTAGAAGTGTTAGGAGGACCCTCCAGCAGAGGGCTGATGAACTGTAAGGGACCCCCGCCAAGAACAAAGGGGACAGGCAGGCACAAGGCTAGCAAAAGGTTAGTCAGGGAAGGGGAAAAAGTGACCAAGAGGGCAGATTAAAGGGGGTCCGGGAGAAATTCACGATGAAAACCCCTACCCACCGGTCAGCCAACCACGAAAAATTTGAAAAGTTAGATCCCACATCCTCCTATGTAAATGCAGACACTAGAAGCACCCTACCAGAGTTGCTAACAGCATTTACAGAAACCTGCAGGGACAAAGAAAGACCTCTAGGGGCAGAAAAACATGAGGGTGATGCCTCACCTCGTCGAAGTGCCACAGGGGGGTGCAGTCAAGTCTGCATAAACACCTGCAGGCAGAAGTGTCCCAGAGGACAAAGGAGAGCTCAGCAAAGAATACTCCCCCGCAGTCAGAAAAATGTAAACCACCCATCCCCCAAAGACAAAAGCCTTTGCAATACTGAGCAAAGCACTGAAGGAGCTTTCAGGATAGACTGCCCATTACTGACTCTCCTGGGAAAGAAAATTACCTCGGCAGGAACAAAGGCCCTAGGCAACCATATAAATGAATGAATGGAAGAGAACCTTCCCTAAAAGAACCACATGTTTATTGGGATGCCAAACTAGGGGCGATTTTAATAAGTTTTAGGATTTGTGAATGAATAAGAGAAATGCATGTTTTTTTTCTGTATTTTATATTGAAATGCACTTTTCTCAAATTGTATTTCATTCCACTGGGTGTGGAGGTGTCATGCTAGGCCCCCACCTGCCAAGAATGAGGAACATCAATTTTGTCATGAACATTGATTTTTAACTGTTGTTGGAGCGAGGAAATGACTTGTTAAACAGATTAGCCAGAGCTGGAAAAACACATCTACATACTAATAGACATCAAAGGTGGGGGAGCTCGCATTCCAGTTTGACTGCTAAGATGGCTGAATACACAAACGGACATGGTCAAACCAGCTAGTCACATGACTAAACTGCTGGGCAACCTGAGTTTTTTTGAATTTGTTCAAACAGTTTGGGAAGATTGTCTGTTTGTTCCTGGACTGAGAAGATCTCTCTCCTATCTGCTCCCATCGCTTTCTCACAAGCCTCTGAATCCACTGAAGACACATGAATCCCAAGAGAGAAAAGTCTCCTACATCAAACGAGGTTTAAGAAGAATACTGGGCCCCAATGAAAAGCAAGATCTATCTACAATCAAGGACTCTACAGTGAGCTCAAAGAACCGTAACAAAAACTCTTCGGATATTACCTCAAACTTTTCCATTTTATTTTTCTTCTGCTCTTTTCTGTCTCTATTTGCATGTGTGTATCGCATATGCATGCTAGCCTGGGCACGTCGTGTATCCGTAGGTACTAACTGAATTCGAGTTTAAGTTTAATAAATTTCAACTTTTCTTCCTTAAACCTAAG
This sequence comes from Heterodontus francisci, assembly GCF_036365525.1. NCBI lineage: Eukaryota > Metazoa > Chordata > Chondrichthyes > Heterodontiformes > Heterodontidae > Heterodontus > Heterodontus francisci. The sequence continues at coordinate 228,623,456 of NC_090371.1, forward strand.
AAAGCCTGTTTATGTTGGTTTCTTTGCCTTATAATTGAAAAGCGGTGAACAAGGATTCACCAAGGGGAAGCTAAAAATACGGTGTGTTTAAAATTAAACACTATTACCATTAACACCAGGTGAAGGCTGAAAGGGGACCCAAGACCACTTTCTCACCTGGTCATAACACCTGCCATTATTCTGTCAGGATTCTCACAGGATCAAAATGGATAAAGAAGGGATGACTATTTAGTTCCAGCCTCAGAGATCCTAAATATGTGTCGTTACAAGTTGTTACCCATTTTCAATAATTATTGATCACTGCAAGTCTTCAAAAATAAAAGGTATTATGAATGCATTCTCCAACCAGACTAGCAAGATATGCTTTGAAAACACATTTTCCAGAGGATACAGATGCAAGCCCATCATCAAATACACAGCTGCTTGTAACAGAGCTGCAGATCAATAAAAGCTTAGCAGAGACCATGAACAGAAATTTAACACTAAACTGCTGAACAGTTGGCGAACATTATGCAATCACTAGGAATCAAATATTTCCTATCACAAGGCAATCATATGTACAAAAAGTAATTAATATGCCATGATTTTAAGGCCAGGTCATTTGTGGAACACACAAAAACTGCCAGCTAAGACTGCCAAGATTACCATTTTGTCCATCCTTCCAATAAATTGGAAAGTTGTGCACAAACATCAGACATAAAGTGACTGATCAATACTTCCAAGATAAACAAGACAAACTAACATACAAACATCAATCACAATTATATGAAACTATTTTGTCTACCATTTAAGTGAGGCATTCTGCTATTTCTTTTAAACAAGTTAACGCATTCATTGAAATAAAAGACCAAAGAATATAGAAACAGAAAAATAGGAGCAGGAGTTGGCCATTCGGCCCTTCGAGCCTGCACCGCCATTCAATACGATCATGGCTGATCATCCAAACCCAAACCCTGTTCCTGCTTTCTCCCTGTATCCCTTGATCCCTTTGGCCCTAAGAACTATATCTAACTCTTTCTTGAATATTTAATGATTTGGCCTCAACTGCTTTCTGTGGTAGAGAATTCCATAGGTTCACCACTCTCTGGGTGAAGAAATCTCTCCTCATCTCAGTCCTAAATGGTTTACCCCTTATCCTTAGACTGTGACCCCTGGTCCTGGACTCCCCCACCATCGGGAACATCCTTCCTACATCTAGTCTGTCTAGTCCTGTTAGAATTTTGTAGATTTCTATGAGATCCCCTCTCATTCTTCTAAACTCTAGCGAATTCAAGCCTAATCGACCCAATCTCTCTTCATACGTCAGTCCTGCCATCCCAGGAATCACACTGGTGAACATTCACTTCACTCCCTCCATAGCAAGAACATCCTTCCTCAGATAACTAGACCAAAACTGCACACAATACTCCAGATGTGGTCTCACCAAGGCCTTGTATAATTGCAGCAAGACATCTTTGCTCCTGTACTCAAATCCTCTCACTATGAAGGCCAATACACCATTTGCCTTCTTAACTGCCTGCTGCTTTACTTTCAGCGACTGGTGCACAAGGACACCCAGGTCTCGCTGCACCTCCCCCTTTCCCAATCTATCACCGTTCAGATAATAATCTGCCTTTCTGTTTTTGCCACCAAAGTGGATAACCTCATGATTTGAATGCATTAAACATTTCTCAGGTAATATTTAATTAGCCTACAACAACAACTTATATTTATATAGCATCTTTAATGTAATACAAATGCACAAAGTGCTTCTCAGGACCAATATAAAACAAAATATGACATTGAGCCACATAAGGAGATAAGAGGTCTGATGAGTAAAATGTAGTCAAAAAGGTAGGTATTAAAGAGTGACTTTAAGGAGGAAAGTGAGGTTGAGAGACAGAGAGGTTTAGATAGCAATTGCAGAGCTTAGGTTCTAGGCAATTTAAGCATGGCGACCAATGATGGTGTGATTAAAATCAGGGATGCTCTAGAGGCTGTAAGAGGTTCTGTTCCCGTACCCCCTTACTGCAGTTCTTGGACTTTGGGAATTACACGAACAAAATTGCACATGACACAAGGTTCGGCTGAACCACAAACTTGTTTATTTAAAAAAACAAAAACCCTCCTAACACCCTGTTACAAAGACGTCTAAACTAATCTAAAGGACAACACAGGACACCTTAATCTAAAAGTAAAATACTGTGGATGCTGGAAATCTGTAATAAAAAAAAAGAAACGCTGGAAATACTCAACAGGTCTGGCAGCATCTGTGGAGAGAGAAGCAGAGTTAATGTTTCAGATCAGTGACCCTTCTTCGGAACTGGCAGATATAAGAAATGTAAAAGATTTTAAGCAAGTAAAGCGGGAGTGGGTCAAGAGATAACAAAAGAGGTGTTGATAGGACAAGGTCACAGAATAGCTGACCAGAAGGTCATGGAGAAAAGGCAAACAATATGTTAATGTTGTGCTGAAAGACAAAGCATTAGTACAGATAGGGCGTTAATGGACTGAAAACTGAACAGCCACAAGCACAAACATGAAAAAAAAATGGGTAGGCACAGTAGAAACAAACTGACCAAACCAAAATAAAATAAGCACAAAGAAGAAAAAATAAAAAAAAATAACTAAAAATAAAAGTAAAATGGGGGGCCTACCTGCTCTGAAATTAGTGAACTCAATGTTCAGTCTGGCAGGCTTTACTGATTAGGCATGCTACAGCCTGCCGGACTGAACATTGAGTTCAATAATTTCAGAGCATGGCGGGCCCCCGATTTTACTTTTATTTTTAGCTATTTTTTCTTTTTTCTTTTTCGTGTTTATTTTATTTTAGTTTGCTCAGTTTGTTTCTACTGTGCCTACCCACTGCTTTTTTGTCATGTTTGTGCTTGTGGCTGTTCAGTTTTCAGTCACATTAACACCCTATCTGTATGAATGATTTGTCTTTCAGCACACCGTTAACATATTGTTTGCCTTTGCTCCATGACCTTCTGGTCAGCTATTCTGTGACCTTGTCCGAGCAAGGTAGGGAGGGAGGTAAAAGAGGTGGGGGAGTGGCATTGCTAATCAGGGATAGTATCACAGCTGCAGAAAGGGAGGTCGTCGAGGAGGGTTTGTCTACTGAGTCAGTATGGGTGGAAGTCAGAAACAGGAAAGGAGCAGTCACTTTATTGGGAGTTTTCTATAGACCCCCCAATAGCAACAGATACACGGAGGAACAGATTGGGAGGCAGATTTTGGAAAGGTGCAGAAGTAACAGGGTTGTTGTCATGGGTGACTTCAACTTCCCTAATATTGATTGGAACCTCCTTAGTGCAAATAGTTTGGATTGAGCAGTTTTTGTCAGGTGTGTTCAGGAAGATTTCCTGATTCAATTTGTAGATAGGCCGACTAGAGGGGAGGCTATGTTGGATTTGATGCTTGGCAGCGAACCAGGCCAGGTGGCAGATCTCTCGGTGGGAGAGCATTTCGGTGATAGTGATCACAACTCCCTGACCTTTACTATAGTCATGGAGAGGGACAGGAGCAGACAGGATGGGAAAATATTTAATTGGGGGAGGGGGAATTACAATGCTATTAGGCAGGAACTGGGGAGCATAAATTGGGAACAGATGTTCTCAGGGAAATGCACGACAGAAATTTCGAGGTTGTTTAGGGAGCACTTGCTGCGACTGCTGGATAGGTTTGTCCCGATGAGGCAAGGAAGGGATGGTAGGGTGAAGGAACCTTGGATGACAAGAGATGTGGAAAGCTAGTCAAGAGGAAGAAGGAAGCTTTCTTAAGGTTGAGGAAGCAAGGATCAGACAGGGCTCTAGAGGGTTACAAGGTAGCCAGGAAGGAACTGAAGAATGGACTTAGGAGAGCTAGAAGGGGACATGAAAAAGTCTTGGCGGGTAGGATTAAGGAAAATCCCAAGGCGTTCTACACTTATGTGAGGAACAAGAGGATGGCCAGAGTGAGGGTAGGGCCGATCAGGGATAGTGGAGGGAACTTGTGCCTGGAGTTGGAGGTGGTAGGGGAGGTCCTAAATGAATACTTTGCTTCAGTACTCACTAGTGAGAGGGACCTGGTCGTTTGTGAGGACAGCGTGAAACAGGCTGATATGCTCGAACAGGTTGATGTTAAGAAGGAGGATGTGCTGGAAATTTTGAAAGACATGAGGACAGATAGGTCCCCGGGGCCAGACGGGATATACCCAAGGATATTACGGGAGGCGAGGGAAGAGATTGCCGCGCCTTTGGTGATGACCTTTGCGTCCTCACTGTCCACTGGAGTAGTACCAGATGATTGGAGGGTGGCAAATGTTATTCCCTTGTTCAAGAAAGGGAATAGGGATAACCCTGGGAATTACAGACCAGTCAGTCTTACGTCGGTAGTGGGCAAATTATTGGAGAGGATTCTGAGAGACAGGATTTATGATTATTTGGAAAAGCATGGTTTGATTAGAGACAGTCAGCATGGCTTTGTGAGGGGCAGGTTTTGCCTCACAAGCCTTATTGAATTCTTTGAAGATGTGACAAAACACATTGATGAAGGAAGAGCAGTGGATGTGGTGTATATGGATTTTAGCAAGGCATTTGATAAGGTTCCCCATGGTAGGCTCATTCAGAAAGTAAGGAGGCATGGGATACAGGGAAGGTTGGCTGTCTGGATACAAAATTGGCTGGCCCATAGAAGACAGAGGGTGGTAGTAGATGGAAAGTATTCAGCCTGGAGCTCGGTGACCAGTGGTGTTCCGCAGGGATCTGTTCTGGGACCTCTGCTCTTTGTGATTTTTATAAATGACTTGGATTAGGAAGTGGAAGGCTGGGTTAGCAAGTTTGCTGATGACACAAATGTTGCTGGAGTTGTGGATAGTGTGGAAGGCTGTTGTAGGTTGCAACAGGACATTGACAGGATGCAGAGCTGGGCTGAGAAGTGGCAGATGGAGTTCAACCTGGAAAAGTGTGAAGTGATTCATTTTGGAAGGTCGAATTTGAATGCAGAATACAGGCTTAAAGACAGGATTCTTGGTCGTGTGGAGGAACAGAGGAATCTTGGGGTCCATGTCCATAGATCGCTCAAAGTTGTCACCCAAGTTGATAGGGTTGTTAAGAAGGCGTATGGTGTGTTGGCTTTCATTAACAGGGGGATTGAGTTTAAGAGCCGAGAGGTTATGCTGCAGCTCTATAAATCCCTGGTTAGACCACACTTGGAATATTGTGTTCAGTTCTGGTCACCTCATTATAGGAAGGATATGGAAGCTTTAGAGAGGGTGCAGAGGAGATTTACCAGGATGCTGCCTGGACTGGAGGGCATGTCTTACAAAGAAAGGTTGAGGGTGCTGGGGCTTTTCTCATTGGAACGAAGAAGGATGAGAGGTGACTTGATAGAGGGGTACAAGATGATGAGAGGCATAGATAGAGTGGCTAGCCAGAGACTTTTTCCAGGGCGGAAAGGGCTATCACCAGGGGGCATAATTTTAAGGTGATTGGAGGAAGGCTTCGGGGAGATGTCAGAGGTAGGTTCTTCACACAGAGAGTGGTGGGTGCGTGGAATGCACTGCCAGCGGTGGTAGTCGAAACAGATACATTAGGGACATTTAAGTGACTCTTGGATAGGTACATGGATGATAGTAGAATGAAGGGTATGTAGGTAGCTTGATCTTAGAGTAGGTTAAAGGTTCGGCACAACATCGTGGGCCGAAGGGCCTGTACTGTGCTGTACAGTTCTATGTTCTATGTTAACACCTTCTCTTGTTATTTCTTTCCCCACCCCTACTTTAGCCGCTTAAAATCTTTTACATTACTTATATCTCCCAGTTCTGAAGAAAGGTCACTGACCAGAAACGTTAACTCTGCTTCTCTCTCCACAGATGCTGAGTATTTCCCGCGTTTCTTGTTTTTATTCCACATGACACCTTGATTGGTTAGTCCGATTGAAATTCCTCTATGACTCAACCTCGGCGCTCACCCAAACACACAAGTCACCATGACTTATAAACTAAACCTTTTTCAAAAAAAACCACAGGGCAAACCCAACGTTTCTGCCCCAAATTCACTCAATTCAAAACCCAAACCCAAACCCTCCCAGGACTAGGTTGCTGCACTTAAAATTCTTTTATAACTCTCGGTCCCAAATACCCCTTGGATTTGGCTGATAACTTACAACAAAGTGATTGATGACAACGCTACATCATCAGGATGCGCCGTGGTGCGCACATGCGCACACCGTCTCAGGCCTTCTGTGCATGCGCTGCGGTCCGGATTGCCAGGACCAGTTTGCGCATGCGCAGATAACGTCATCGCGTAACGTCATCTTCCTCAGGGAACACGCCAGGTTGGCCTCTGCGCATGCGCAAATTGGTCCTGGCTATCCGGACCGCAGCGCATGCGCAGAAGGCCTGAGACCATGTGCGCATGTGCGTCAATCTTCCGAAAGCTTCGGCGCGAGTTTTTGAAAATGGAAGGAGGAGAGGTTTCGTCGGGCATTTTATCTCAATTATTTAGTCATTTTGGACATTTGCTTCATTTTTATTAGACAGAGGAGATTGTTCCAAGGTAAGTTGCTCTGAAAATATTTACATTGTCTGGGGCACCGCATGTGGTCCAGTCCCTGTTGTTAAGTTGGTCTGAAAACATTTCAAGGGAGGGAAGGGAGGGGGGAAAAGAGGGAAGGGAGGGGGGAAAGGAGGGAAGGCAGGGGGGAAAGGAGGGAAGGGAGGGGGGAAAGGAGGGAAGGGAAGGGGAAAGGAGGGGAGGGAAGGGAGGGGGGAAAGGAGGGAAGGAAGGAGGGAGGGGAGGGAGGGGGGAAAGGAGGGAAGGGAAGGGGGAAGGGAGGGGGGAAAGGACGGGGGAAAGGAGGGGGAAGGGAGGGGGAAGGGAGGGAGGGAAGGGAGGGGGGAGGGAGGGAGTGAAGGGAGGAGGGGAGGGAGGGAAGGGAGGGGGGAAGGGAGGGAGGGAAGGGAGGGGGGAAAGGAGGAAGGAAGGGAGGGAGGTTGGGGGGGAGCGGGGAGCAGCGGAGCGGAAGGGGAGTGCCTTTTTCTGTGCATGCACCATAAACACAAGGACTGGCTGATGAGATGGAGCCAATTAATTTGCCCAACAATTGCCCGGAAGCACCTTCGGATGGAGGTGGCCATGCGCTGGACATCAGTCGCGTGCCACAATCCATGGATCCTGAGCGTTTCACCCCCTGGCCTAATGATCTGATGGACCATACATACGCCTGCCTGTTCAAAGCTCCGCTTCCCCCACCTGCGGTACCCTCTCCTTGCTGTTCAGTTACACAGTCACCTGTTCCTGCACCCATCCAAGCAGTGCACATGGACACACAGTCACCTATTCCTGCACCCATCCAAGCAGTGCACGTGGACACACAGCCACATGTTTCCCCATCCACCCTTGAAACAACCATGCAGAGCCTTGTGAGACTCCACAATTGCCAGCTGCTGCCTGTCAAGCAGAGAAAGCGTCCAAAGGGGTCAAGCACTTGGGAAACATTCAGCAAGAAGAGACTGAGTACTAAAAGAAACAAGCATGCCGTGTCCAGTGGTAGCACAAATGTGAATGCTCTTGCTATGTACACAACTGGTGAGGTGGGAGTGAAGCCACACCATTCTCCATCCTCAGTGTTGCTTTAAGGCAAAGGTAGATAAGAGTGAAAGAAATGGAAGATGATGCTGATAGTAGTTCGGCAGGATTAAATGGGAATGGATGGGAAGACGCACGAGTAGCATAACCACTAGCAGTGAACAGCTGGGCTAAATGGCCTGCTTTATGTTCATAGTCCAAAAGAAATGTGCTTCTTTTTCCAGCACCCTCACATCATTCATGTTTTCCCTGAGAGCAGCATTGAACCATCACGAGATAGGGGCAGTTACATCATCCTGACTCCTACAGCTGAGGTGGGTACTAAGTGATTCATTGGCCTATACTGCAGAGCATAAAGCATGCGCAACAGTAATTTCATTGGAGGGAGGGAAGCTCTGACACTGATGTTCTTTCATCATTTCCTTTCATGTAAAATGTGCCCTTGAGAAAACAATCCTTGACACTTAAGGACGGCATTCCAGCAAAGGAGGCAGTGCAGGAGATGACGCAAGGATGTGATGATTCCTGCACCTGAGGTGGGTAATAAGTGCTTCATTGGCGACATTATCAATTGGTGCCTTCACTGCAGAACTTAAAAAGGTGTGCGCAACAGTAATTTCAGTGGATGGAGGGAGGCAAGCTCTGACTCTGATTTGCTTTTCTTCCTTTTCATGTAAAACATGCCGTCGAGAAAACAATCCTCGAGACTTACGGTCAGCATTCAAGCAACGAAGGCAACTGGATCATGCTGCGGCGCTCATCACGGTGTGGAAAGGAACATTGCATTTATGGATGAATTGGGAATGCACATTGGGATGCGCTTGGGGAACATTCACCAAGAATAGACTGAGCTCAGACTCTTGTGACTTTGCCTTCTTCACATGGACAATACAGTAGTGGAATAGAGAGCCAAGCGTTTATTCACCACAAGGCTCTCCAGGAACAATCTCTTTAGCTGTGCATAGCAGAGACTCGGCCTGTCTGTCTAACGGGAATGCTGGACACAACACTCATGTATCCATGCACAGCAGTTCCTCGGATACTTAATGAACTTAATAAAACTTTTCAATAATTAAACCCAGAATTGTTGAGGTTTTGTTTTGCATGCTATTTCCCCGACTTTGCAACTGCACTTCAGATATTCAACTATGGTGGAGGGGTGGAGGTAGGGGTGAAGAGGGGGAGGGGTGGGTGAAGAGGGGGAGGGGTGGGTGAAGAGGGGGAGGGGTGGGGAGAGCGGGGAGGGGTGGGGAGAGGGAGCATGCAGAATGCAGGGACCAGACAGTCGCAATGCCTGAAGTACTGTGGAGAAGTAGAGAAAGCAACTGGGAAGGGGAGAAAGCAACTGGGTAGGGGAGAAAGCAACCGGATTGGGCATCCGCAGCTGGAGGGAACGGCTGAATGGAGAGGGCCGGAAGCGAGAGGCCGCGGGGAGCGAGCGTGCGAAGACCTTGGTGTCACCGGGTCCAGGGACTGGCCAGTAAGTCTTTTGCTGTTGTGTTTATGGCGCATGCACAGAAAAAGGCACTCCTCTTCCGTTCCGCTGCTTCCCCTCCACCCCCACTCTCTCCCCTTCCTCCCTCCACCCCCTCTCCCCCCCTCCTCCCCCCTCCCTCTCCCCCACTTCCCCCTCCCCCTTCTTTACCCCTCCCTCCTTCTCCCCCTCCCTCTTTCTCCCCCTCCCTCTCCCTCTTCCCCTCCCTCTTTCTCCCCCTCCCTCTCCCTCTTTCTCCCCCCCTCCCTTTCTCCCCCCTCCCCCTTTCTCCCCCCCTCCCTCTCCCCCCCTCTCCCTCTTTCTCCCCCCCTCCCTCTTTCTCCCCCCCTCTTTCTCCCCCCCCTTTCTCCCCCCCCTCCCTCTCCCTCTTTCTCCCCCCCACTCCCTCTCCCCCTCCTCTTTCTCTTCCCCCCCACCCCCGGCACCGCTACTGCTGGTGCCCCCGCGCTGCTGTCCCCGGCCCCCTGCGCTGCTGTCCCCGGCCCGCTCCACTCTCTCACTCCGGCCATTGTATTCTGCCACGTGTTTGTTAGGTTTCATCTCTGTGATTCTTTGAGCAGCGCCATCTTTAGTCCTGGCAGCTGCTACAATCGCAAGCTGTGACGTTTTCATGGCATATGCTGTATTTGCGCAACCTACCGATCGCGTTGTCAACAATTGCGGTCAACTTACAATCCTCCACACAGTTGGTCCTTCCGGTGAGAATTGTAGGTCCACGAGTCAGGTTGGCCGTTCCTGACCCTCCTTCTCAACTGCAGCCTCCACAGTACAAACCCCTTCAAGATTTGACTGAAAAACTTACAATCACCCACACGGCTGGCCATTACCAATGTTGCTTGTAGGCCTGGACCTGAGATGACCAGTCCCTGTCCTTCTTCACATAACTGCAGTGCCAAATCCTTCGGTCCTGTCCTTTTTATGATGATCCTTATCGAAATATCACGAACACATCTCCTGAAGCCATCCTGCTCGATGGTCTGCACTTAGCACCTTTTAATCTCTTTCCTCTGTTACCTGCCTGATCCAGCCAGATCCGTTTAGTGCTGATGTGATTTCCCTGACCAAGAACAATGAACTCCACCAAGGTGAAGTAATCCAGGCTCCAAAGCTAATATCCTGAAAGAGGTTTCTCTCCTGTCTTGACAGGAGTGAATGCTGTGCTCTGGGGCCAGTTAGTTGTAACAATGGCCTCCCCAATCACTTAACATGATGGCAGTTATGCTGTGTCACTGTTATGATAATGTCCCAAATTCCAGTCCTTTAATAGTATCAGTTCTGTTGTGTTGGAATGTTTGAAATTTGACTCATCGGGATGCATCCTGCCTCAGTGGACTTTGTGTTGAGGTTTGGCTCTTATTCACAGTACTAGTATCCGTGAGGGTGGGGGTTCCTTCCCCAGACACCACAAAGTCCAGTTTTAAAGTCTGGTTGGCGGGGGGAGGAATTCCGATCCCACAAGGCCAGAATTAGATGAGGGCAGATATCTTGGAGGGTTGTGGGGCTGGCGGTAATTACAGAGATAGGGAGGGGTGAGGCTATGGAGGAATTTGAAAATAAGGATGAGAATTTTAAAATTAAGCCATTTCTTGACCAGGAGCCAATGTAGGTCAACGAGCAAGGGGGTGATAGGTAAATGGAACTTGATGCAAATAAGGGCATAGGCGTTGGAAAACCTCAAGTTTACAGAGGCTAGAATGTAGGAGACCAGCCAGGAATGTGCTGGAACAGTGAAGTCTAGATGTAAAAAAGGCATGAATGAGGGTTTCAGCTGTAGATGAGCTGAGGCGATATTATGGAGGTGGAAATAGGTGGTCATAATGATGGTGCAGATATGTGGTCAGAAGCTCATCGCGTGCTCAAATATGACAGCAAAATTGCGAATAATCTGGTTTTGTCTCAGCAGCAGTCAGGGAGAGGGCTGCAGTCAAGAGCTAGGGAATGGAGTTTATAGCATTGACCATAAAAAATGGCTTCAGTTTTCCCAATATTTTATAGTAGGAAATTTCTGCTTATCCAGTACTGGATGTCAGATAGTAACAGTGGAGGAGCTGGAGGTGAGGTAGTGTTGGCTGTCAGCAGTGTATATGTGAAATCTAACGCTATGCTTTTGGATGATGCCGCCGAGGGGCAGCATGTAGATGAGAAATAGGAGGGGGCCAAGGATAGATCCCTGGGGGACACCAGAGGTAGCAGTGCAGGAGCAGAAGAGAAGCCATTTCAAGTGATATTCTAACTTGAAGATATACACATTTACATATTAAAATCTCTGCTGATTCAGCAGGCTAAAGTTAACAAATACATGCACTATTTCCTGTTGCTACAGATTGTAGAAAGGGATAATGATAATCAAGTCAAGCGAAGTCCAATTCACTTTCATCGATGTTTGATGATTCATTGGTTTGTCACATTACTCTTCTCATCTAAGACAGGGTAAGGTCAGTGAAGGCAGCTGATATCAGTCTGTTGCTCTGGCTGCTTAATAATAGCAATACTGGGTCTCTATGGAATAACTGAATGTACATTTTATGTTGCATCCTCCACACTATTGAATTGTCTATCTTTCCAAGGACAAATTTGCTCCCTGCAGTGGGAGTAAATCATATTCTGATTGAACCCTTTCCTACGTGTATGTAATGAATATGTTATATCCTTTAAAGATAAAATTAGCCGTTTAACCAGTAAACAGCTGAGTCATATAGACCAAGAGTTTCCCAGGTTTAATTCCAGCCTGTGCTAAGTTAATTGATATAAAAACAGCAAATGTTGGAAATACTCAGGAGATCACAATATATATAAATGACTTGGGTGAAGGAACTAAATGTAACATTTCCAAATTTGCAGGTGACACAAAGCTGGGGGGGAATGTGAGCTGTGAGGAGGATGTAAAGAGGCTCCAAAGTGATTTGGACGAGTTGGGTGAGTGGGCAAATGCGTGGCAGATGTAGTATAGTGTGGATAAATGTGAGGGTATACATTATAATTGTAAAAACAGAAAGGTAGATTATTATCTGAATGGTGATAATTTGGGAAAGGGGGAAGTGCAATGAGACGTGGGTGTCCATGTACACTAGTTGCTGAAAGCAAGCATTCAGGTGCAGTAAGCAGTTAGGAAGGCGAATGGCATGTTGGCCTTCATTGCAAGAGGATTGTTTTTTTATTCTTTCATGGGATTTCGGGGTCGCTGGCCAGGCCAGCATTTATTGCCCATCCATAATTGCCCTTGAGAAGGGGGTGGTGAGCTGCCTTCTTGAACTGTTGCAGTCCATTGGGGATAGGTACACTCACAGTGCTGTTAGGAAGGGAGTTCCAGGATTTTGACCCAGCGACGGTGAAGAAATGGCGATATAGTTCCAAGTCAAGATGGTGTGAGACTTGGAGGGGAACTTGCAGGTGGTGGTGTTCCCATGCATTTGATGCCCTTGTCCTTTTAGTTGGTCGCGGGTTTGGGAGGTGCTGTCTAAGGAGCCTTGGTGCATTGCTGCAGTGCATCTTGTAGATGGTACACACTGCCGTCACTGTGTGTTGGTGGTGGAGGGAGTGAATGTTTGTCGATGGGGTGCCAATCAAGTGGGCTGCTTTGTCCTGGATGCTGTTGAGCTTCTTGAGTGTTGTTGGAGCTGCACCTATCCAGGCATGTTGAGAGTATTCCATCACACTCCTGACTTGTGCCTTGTAGATGGTGGACAGGCTTTGGGGAGTCAGGAGGTGAGTTACTCACAGCAGGATTCCTAGCCTCTGACCTGCTCCTATAGCCACGATATTTATATGGCTACTCCAGTTCAGTTTCTGGTCAATGGTAGCCCCTAGGATGTTGATAGTGGGGGATTCAGCGATGGTAATGTCAAGGGGAGATGGTTAGATTCTCTCTTGTTGGAGATGGTCATTGCCTGGCACTTGTGTGGCACGAATGTTACTTGCCACTTATCAGCCCAAGCCTGGATATTGTCCAGGTCTTGCTGCATTTTGACACGGACTGCTTCAGTATCTGAAGAGTCACGAATGGTGCTGAACATTGTGCAATAATCAGCGAACATCCCCACTTCTGACCTTATGATTGAAGGAAGGTCATTGTTGAAGCAGCTGAAGATGGTTGGGCCTGGGACAATACCCTGAGGAACTCCTGCAGTGATGTCCTGGAGCTCAGATGATTGACCTCCAACAACCACAACCATCTTCCTTGGCGCTAGGTATGACTCTAACAAGCGGAGAGTTTTCTCCCTGATTCCCATTCACCTCAGTTTTGCCAGGGCTACGTCATGCCATACCCGGTCAAATGCTGCCTTGATGTCAAGGGCAGTCACTCTCACCTCACCTCTTGAGTTCAGCTCTTTTGTCCATGTTTGAACTGAGGCTGTAATGAGGTCAGGAGCTGAGTGACCCTGGTGGAACCCAAACTGAGCGTCACTGAGCTGGTTATTGTTAAGCAAGTGCTGCTTGATGGCACTGTTGATGACACCTTCCATCACTTTACTGATGATTGAGAGTAGGCTGATTGGGCGGTAATTGGCCGGGTTGGACTTGTCCTGCTTTTTGTGTACAGGACATACTTGGGCAATTTTCCACATTGCAGGTTAGATGCCAGTGTTGTAGCTGTACTGGAACAGCTTGGCCAGGGGCCTGGCAAGTTCTGGAGCACAGGTCGTCAGTACTATTGCCGGAATATTGTCAGGACCCACAGCTTTTGCAGTATCCAGTGCCTTCAGTCGTTTCTTGACATCACGTGGAGTGAATCGAATTGGCTGAAGTCTGGCATCTGTGATGCTGGGGACTTCAGGAGGAGGCCGCGATGGATCATCAACTCGGCACTTCTGGCTGATGATTGTTGCAAATGCTTCAGCCTTATCTTTCGCACTGATGTGCTGGGCTTTCCCATCATTGAGGATGGGGATATTTGTGGAGCAACCTCCTCCAGTTAGTTGCTTAACTGTCCACCACCATTCATGGCTGGATGTGGCAGGCTGCAGAGCTTAGATCTGATCCATTGGTTATTGCTTAGCTCTGTCTATTGCATGCTGCTTATGCAGTTTGGCATGCAAGTAGTCCCGGGTTGTAGCTTCACCAGGTTGACACCTCATTTTGAGGTATGCCTGGTGCTGCTCCTGGCATGTCCTCCTGCACTCTTCATTGAACCAGGGTTGGTCTCCTGGCTTGATGGTAATGGTAGAGTGGGGGATGTGCTGGGCCATGAGGTTACAAATTGTGGTTGAGTACAATTCTGCTGCTGCTGATGGCCCACAGTGCCTCATGGATGCCCAGTTTTGCATTGCTAGATCTGTTCAAAATCTATCCCATTTAGCACGGTGGTAGTGCCACACAACACGATGGAGGGTATCCTCAATGTGAAGGCGGGACTTCGTCTCCACAACGACTGTGCGGTAATCACTCCTATCAATACTGTCATGGACAGATGCATCAGCGGCAGGCAGATGGTGAGGGCGAGGTCAAGTATGTTTTCCCCTCTTGTTGGTTCCCTCACCACCTGCCGCATACCCAGTCTCGCATTTATGTCCTTTAGGACTCGGCCAGCTCAGTCAGTAGTGGTGCTACCGAGCCACTCTTGGTGATGGTGATTTGAGTACAGGAGCAAGGATGTCTTACTGCAGTTCTGCAGGGCCTTGGTGAGACCACATCTGGGGTATTGTGTGCAGTTTTGATCTCCTTATCTGAGGAAGGATGTTCTTGCCATGGAGGGAGTGCAAGGAAGATTTATTCGGCTGATTCCTGGGATGGCAGGATTGATGTAAGAGGAGAGATTAGGTCGACTAGGCCTATATTCACTAGAGTTTGGAAGAATGAGAGGGGATCTCATAGAAACCTGTAAAATTCTAACACACTAGAGAGGCTGGATGCAGGGAGGATGTTCCCGATGGCTGGGGAGTCCAGAACCAGGGGTCACAGTCTCAGGATACAGGGTAAGCCATTTAGAAACGAGATGAGAGAAATTTCTTCACTCAGAGGGTGGTAAACCTGTGGAATTCTCTACCACAGAAGGCAGTAGAGGCCAAGTCATTAAATATATTCAAGAAAGAGATAGATATATTTCTTAATGCCAAAGGGATCAAGGGATATGGGCGAAAGCAGGAACAGGGTACTGAATTAGACAATCAGCCATGATCTTTTTTGAATGGTAGAGCAGGCCTGAAGGGATGAATGGCCTACTCCAGCTCCTATGTTCTATGTTTCTGTGCTTCTATGTTAGGCAGCATCTGTGGAGAGAGAAATAGAGTTAACACACTGAATTCTTGCCACCAAGTCGGGAAACAGGAGCTGGGTTTGTTTTCAGGTCAGAAACCCGCCTCCAGTGGGAAACTGATTAAAGTTAAGATTTTCACAGGGGTGAGCACTTAACTGATATGGAGAAGGGTTTCCTGTTCAATTAGAGCCAGTGGGGATGGGAACTGATGAAGTGATTTATGACTTTCACCCCTTATAGGGACTGAACCAGATCAGGAGCACATCCCTATGAATCTCCTTTAATTAAATTCAAACCAGACAAATTCTTATAAACACTTATTTGGGTCCAAAGAATTGAACTAGCTTTCCCTCAAGGAAAGAAAACTAACAGAGAATATTTCCATCTTTCAGATAGCCTATTTTTAATAATTATGGCTAAGTCATAAATATCCCAGATATTATAAGGGTCTGTGAAACTCTCTTCAATATGTATCTCTCAACCTAAAGAGACACAGGGAGGGAGTTCTTGGTTCGTGTAGTTGTATACAGAATGCTACATCAGACAATTTATTAACTGTTATGTTTATTAAAGAATTTAACATGTAATACACTTTTAAGTGGATAAGTATATCACAATATCAAATATTACTGACAGATGTAACACATAATCTTGTTTCTAACAAAGAATCCAAAAGTTTAACCTTACTAATGTTACAGCAAAATATCATAGAATATCCATCAAAATTTAAAGTAAACTTTTACCTTAAATTGTCCGAGTAAACCATGGGGTGAGAAGTATTGTTTGAGGAATTCAACACTTCTATATTTTGTTTCAAATAGTCTCATGTTTATATTGTTTCTAAGATGTCATGTGACCTTTTAGCATGTAGGTGTAACCTTTCTCTGTGTGGTTTTTCTTTTTGTCAAGATCTATATTTGGTAGTATCATTAACTGACATCTTGACTTAATGTTTTACTGCAACTCCCCTGCTCTTGAAGTTGGGAGCATTTATAGAGTCATAGAGAGAAACAGCATTGAAACAGGCCCTTCAGCCCACTGAGTCTGTGCTGACCATCAATCACCCATTTGTACTAATCCTACATTAATCCCATATTCCCTACCACATCCCCACAATCTCCTACTTACACTAGGGGCAATTTACACTGGCTAATTTATCTATCAACCTGCAAGTCTTTGGCTGTGGGAGGAAACTGAAGCACCTGGCAGAAACCCACGCGGTCACAGGGAGAACTTGCAAACTCCGCACAGGCAGTACCCAGAACCGAACCCGGGTCACTGGGGCTGCGAGGCTGCAGTGCTAACCACTGTGCTGCCCCACAAATATCTGGTCAAAATATTTATCATTATCTTTTATTGTAGTTTGAACCCTCTTTGTTGGTCAATCTGTCTAGATTGACCAACACCATCAATTAATTTAATTTATGGCTACCTTTTACTGATGTCAGACAGGATATTTCAATGTGTGTTTATCCTCCAAATCCTTGACAACAGAGATGCTGAAATGGATTTCCCAACTTATTCTATTGTCACAGGGACCTTGACATTTTTTAACTCTACCTTCTTAAAGGGGAGAATGTCAGTGAGTCTTGAAAACTGACCATTTATTCAATCTTTAATTCTAAATGGTATAATATATTAATCATATCTAAATTCTAGCTAATTAAGCCTATTATACCTATATTCCATCACAATGAGGCCTGTCAGATAAAGTGTGAGATTGATGTAGATGTCTCACTGCAGCCATCGCTAACGTTGCTGGTTGTCCTAAGGGAGAAATCATTTTGTGCCAAAGCCTTCCACAGTACCAGAGGGAAGCAAGATTTCACAGGAGACCTGGAGGCCCGGTACCCTGGCGTATCTTCTTACTGTTTCAAAGAACAAAGAGAACAAAGAACGAAGAAAATTACAGCACAGGAACAGGCCCTTCGGCCCTCCAAGCCTGCGCCGATCCAGATCCTCTATCTAAACCTGTCGCCTATTTCTGTTCACTGTTTTACTCTATTTGCACGTTATAAATGATGACGCTTTAAGCCACATACCTGGGACTCCTTTATTGTTGCCATAAC
Source organism: Heterodontus francisci (assembly GCF_036365525.1). Lineage (NCBI taxonomy): Eukaryota > Metazoa > Chordata > Chondrichthyes > Heterodontiformes > Heterodontidae > Heterodontus > Heterodontus francisci. The sequence goes on from NC_090371.1 coordinate 228,640,763, forward strand.
AGGAAAAGTGGTATGAAGTGGTGAAAAAGGAACAGGATCCTCCATGGTGAGGGAAAAGCCATTGGGAGATGTGCTTCCTTCACTGGGGTAAATGATTGGATGTTCCAGGCTGTGTCTTCCATGCATGTGTTAACACAGGTATCTCAGACTCTCTTCCATGCCACACCCCGATCTTCAGAGTCAAATGTGACACCAAGGCTGCAAGCAGACTGGCTTAATCTCAGAATGTTGCCGGGAGAGGGATGGGGATCGTAGCTGGGCACAGTGTTTGCAGAGGGAACCGAAAACAGCGGCTCCAGTTTTCCCAATATTTAGCTGGAAGAAATTTCTGCTCATCCAGTATTGGATGTCAGATAAGTAGTCGGATTATTTAGCAACAGTGGAGGAGTCGAGAGAGATGGTGATGAGGTAGGGGATATTATCAGCATGCATGTAGAAACCAATGGTGTACTTTCAGATGATGTTACTGAGGGGCAGCATGTAGATGAGAAATAGGAGGAGGCCAAGGATAGATCCTGGGGGGACACCAGAGGTAACAAGGTGGGAGCAGGAAGAGAGGGGCATTGCAAGTAATACTGTGGCTATGATTTGATAGATAGGAACGGAACCAGGTGAGAGCAGTCCAACTAGATGACAGTGGAGAGGCTTTGGAGGAGGATGGTTGGTCAACTGTATCAATGGCTGCAGACCGAGAATGATGAGGAGGGAAAGTTTACCTTTGTCACAGTCACATAAGATGTCATTTGTGACTTTGATAAGAGTGGTTTCGGTACTGTGGCAAGGTCGGAAACTTGATTGGAGGGCTCCAAACATGGAATTCCAGGAAAGATGGGAACGGATTTGGAAGATGACAACACATTCATGGACTTTGGAGAGGAAAGGGAGGTTGGAGATGATATGACATTTTACAAGGTAGGTAGGGTAAGGGGTTTGTTTTTTTTGATGAGGGGGGTGATGATGGCAGATTTAAAGAGAGGGTAACACCTGAAGAGAGAGAACCATTAATGATATCAGCTAACTTGGGGACTTGGAGAAGTTGGGTGGTCAGCAATTTAGTGGGAAAAAGGTCGAGGGAGCAGGAACTGGGTCTCAAAGACAACACGAGCTCAGAGCGGGCATGAGGGGAGATCGGCGAGAAACTAGACAAAGATGGGCTAGGGTAGAGGGGAGCATTATAGGAAGTTTGGCCCAGTGGGCTAGTGGAAGGGAGAGACATGGCAGAGGCAGTTGATCAGTTGGTCTCAATCTTAGTGACAAAGAAGTCCATGAGCTCCTCGCAGTTATTGTTGGAGGAAAGGGTGGAGGGGACAGGGGAGAGGGTTTAAGAAGATGATTTGCAGTGGAGAAAAGAAGCAGGGTGTTATATTTACTTTCCAAAATGATCCCAGATTAGTGAACAGTTTTAGCAGATGAGAGCAGGATGTGATAGTATTTTAAGTGGTACAGTCAGATCTGGCGGCGAATGGCTAAACCAATTGATCACCATATCCTTTCAAGTCTGCATCCCTTGGACATAAGAGAGGCAAGATGAGGGCTATAGCAGGGGAACAGCCAGTGTGTGAGAGAGTAATGGTTTTATTGAGGACTGGAGCATCAAAGGTGAGGGTGCAGTTGAGAAAACAATGGCTGCAGAGTGCCAAAAGCTAAACAATTGGGATTTTGAAAGTGCAGTTGTTAGTGAATTGGGGGATAGTTTTCTCCAAGGACGGATACAGAAGGAGGTAGGTTTGGGGCATTGAAGGGGCCATGGGCGGTGAGTGATACAAATAAGTGATCAGAGGTGGCCTTGTTTGTAATTGATGCAATGGGACTAGGCTGAAATCACCAAGGATGAGATGTCGTTATGTGCAGAGGCTGAGGGAGGAAAGAAGTGAAGATATTTTTGTGAGAACATTTTTATCGTACTTGGGAGGAGTACTTGGGAGGACGGTAGAGAATGAGGATTTTGAAAGAGGTGAGAGGGCTGGAACAGGGTGTGATGCTCAAAGAAGGGGAAAGTGCCAGAGGAGTAGGGTGTCAAGCTAAGGTGTGATCCAATGATAAACACCACACTACGACCATGATGGTCTTGGCGAGGCAAGTAGTGGAAGCAACACTCTCCATATATTCAAGTGCCTCATGAAGTCTTATCTATACTTCCTCAGAGCTGGAGGGATTGTAAAAGAGAACATAGCCTTCTGCATTCTTCAAGCAGTGTTGTAAAGGTCATCAGGAGACTTGATTTTTTGTGTTATTCTTCATGTGAAAATCCATTTGCTGCATCCATACAGTGAGTAGTTTTTGAGTTTGCTACTTTAGACAAAGGATCACCTATGATACATAGTGGTTAGTGATTACTTCTGAGGTCTTTGTTAAGCAGCTTTGATGCACATGCACACCTCCTCAATACTGTTGAAGAGACCCAGAGAGTTGGAATACTGACTGGTGCAAGAATTTTCATATCAACAAACTTGTTTGCCTACTTTTTGACAAGGACTTTTCCAGCTAGAAGCAATATCCTGGCTGATAACCTTGTAGGTAGAGTTTGGGATCAACCTAATGGTGTTTATTGACTTCTAACTTCCCTTCTCTTCTGATGGAATTCTGGTGCTTGGCCACTATATTTTGTTTTGTGAGTTTCAAGAACCCCTAATTACCATAATGTTCTTGTGATTGATTGTCAAAAGTTGCATGTGTTGTGACTCCAGCATTAGAATAGCTCTACATCCACATGGTACTATTTGAAAGCGTGCTGCACTTCTTGATATTCTTGGGGTTTTAACTTTGATTCCCCCAGGGTTTCATTTATGTTGTGTTCAATTAGATTAGAGATACAGCACTGAAACAGGCCCTTCGGCCCACCGAGTCTGTGCCGAACATCAACCACCCATTTATACTAATCCCATATTCCTACCAAACATCCCCACCTGTTCCTATATTCCCCTACCACCTACCTATACTAGTGACAATTTATAATGACCAATTTACCTATCAACCTGCAAGTCTTTTGGCTTGTGGGAGGAAACCGGAGCACCCGGAGAAAACCCACGCAGACACAGGGAGAACTTGCAAACTCCACACAGGCAGTACCCGGAATCGAACCCGGGTCCCTGGAGCTGTGAGGCTGCGGTGCTAACCACTGCGCCACTGTGCCACCGTGAGCAGTGAATAGTTAAAATTCTGAAGCTGCCTTCCACTTGGTTCATCAGAGAGCCTACAACATTCACAGGACTTACCTTTCCCCACCACGTTTTCAGCCTGTTTCAGGATCTTTAAAAACATTCGGGCTTTACTTCTGCAGTCATTATTTTTAGTTTCTCTTGCTAAATATTGTGATTCTCCCTAGCTACTTATTTTTGTTTTGAACTGCTTTGCTGTTGGCTTACTAGGGCAGAAATTGATCCAGGTCACACCCAATTTTTTTGGGTGAAAATTAGCATTGGATGGACAATTTCAAGTTGTGATTTCTTTTCCTTATCTCCACCAGACATTCGTCGGCCACCCAACTGGAACCAGGTGATTTCCAAGTGTCCAGTATGTTCATCTGAAACTGGTGTGAGGTATCTTGAATATGCAAACCAGAGTCCAGAAGAGAAATCTTAACCACCCACCCCCCATGCTCCCACAACAGGTGGGTTTGGGTCAGATGCAATAATAAAATGTTAAAAAAGCCTCAAACTCAAGCCCACCTCACCCATTTCTGGTTTTAACGGAGGTGGGATCAGGAGGCAGGTGACCAACCAACTCCTAGGAGCCAGGTGGCTCTTTTAAATATACTAATAAGGCTGGGTCTCAATTTTTCTCCATTTTGACTTTAAGTTTCGCTGGTCATTTCCCAGGCCTCAGGAAACCTGGCAGCTAAAGGGAGGGGAGAATTGCTGGACCAGCAGGACTTTCTAATGTAATATTGTTTTATCCTGTTGCTTCGTTTGTACACAAAGATACCAGATGATTGGTATGAATAAAATATAGGTTTGTTTTATTTGAAAACTCAGACTGTTGCAGATATATTACAATTATGTTACAGAGAGCTTATGAGGCACGTCTAGCTTTGTGGATCCACACCTTACAACTGGCATGGTCACACGCTACGTGAGATCATTTCCCTTTGTGATGATCACGCCCACTCTTCAGTTGGGTGCATCACCCCAACCTTTTGTTCCACACGTGGTCTAGGTAGCTCGCTACCCGCATTTCTGTCATATATAGCCTTTGTCCTCTCCTGTTTTTCAAGAAGCTTTTTTTGCATCTCTGAAAATTTGGACAAATGATCGCTAAGCTGCATGGTTCTCACTTGCCTCTCAAACATCATTTCTGTCAGGGACGGTAAACTCATGTCCAAAGGTGTTGCTCTCAGATCAACATGGCACGTCCTCTGGAACCCCCTACGGCATCGAATTTGTCCTGGTACATCGGCTGCAAAACACCGATGAACCCAATATGTTTGTTCCTGGCACCTTCTGTTGTCAGTGATGCAGTGGAGATCCCGTGAATGGTTACAATGTTCAGTGCCCTGCACATTGGTAACCCTGTGACCACTGGTCCACTAGTGTCCACGAGGTAGAAAACCTGTGGTGACCATGCAGATCTGCCGTGACTGCACCTCAATATTATTGTGCCAATGTAATAGATGGGTGTTCCGTTGTATGCCAACAATCTGGCCGTTGTAGGTTGCATCATAAACTCCAAACGGTCGAGGTACATGTCCCAGTGTCAATCTTGGTGGTTAGCTTGTGTTTGCCACTTTTCTTTGGGCAGATTATGCTAATTGTAGCAAATGCTTCAGATTGCATAACAGCACCAACATGTGTCACACTCACGATGTGGAAAGCATCTTCATTTTCAGTTGTTTGGCTCTTTGCCCTGATCTGTCTTACCACTGACTTTGTGAATGCGCTTACACCTCTGCTACATTCTGGCACATCCCTAGTCGCTGCCAGTAGTCTGCATGTACATCTTGCTGGGTCGCCTGGTAGCATTATCTAAACCTGACTTCCTGCACTGGCGCTCCCAGTGTCCTCTTAGACCTCATACCTTGCAAAGGTCTCGGATTGCAGGTCAGCTTCATGATGGGTGCAGGAGACCGCACTTCCCAAATGCTTTATTTGGTTTTTGAACCTTGCTCACTGCACTGATACTTGTAGTCACGCCTAATATTGTCATCCAGTCATAATAGCTTTGAGTTTTGTTCTGTCGTTTAACAAAGCATCAATCCTGTGACCTTTATTTTTGTCTAAAAGTTCCTTTTGGAATGCGTCTATTGTTGCTGAGGCTATGACCAGTTCCATAATCCTCTTGGACAGCTCAGGCTCTGAGAATTTGCAGTACTTGCCTTTGTCAAGGCACTTGCCAATGAAATGATTGATTGATTGATTCTTCTGGTCATTGCCTGTAGGCCATTAACTCCAAATGATGGATCTGAAGTTAACCTTCACACAAAGCTGATCCTCCAGTTTCCTCCACAGATAGCACCAACGTGTTGATTCCAGTGGCAAACTTAATTTTAATCGCCAGCTTTTCAGGATCTGTGATGGCTAAGTCTAAAGAGCATAGCTCCATTGTCTGTTGGAAAAGCTTGAACTCTGACATGACATCAGCTGCTTTCCAGCCCAGGCTTGGGAACTTGTTAGTCATGCTTTTAATTAAAAAAAAAATACAGGCTTTTTTCTTCAGGACTAGCTGAGTTGGTGTTTTCTTTGAAGAAAGGTATGCAAGTGTCTGCAGGGATAAGCGGTTTTGTTTACATAGCTGCGGTTTCTGTTTACACATTGACTAAAGCCGATTTTTAAAAAAGTGTTTCAAAGCTTTTTTGTTAAACTTTTTTTTCAACTTGAGAGAGTCTACAGATGGCACTTCCTTTTCAACCTTGATGTAGACTGGTGTTGTCTGCTGCTTCCCACGCTTCTGGGCTTAAACCCTGCCCACAAAGTAGAAAAAACTGGAAGAGAGACAGTCATGGCATCCACAGTCTTTTCCAACCTCCAGCAGGGACAGAAGTAAAGGCCTGCTACCCGACCTGAACCCGACAGGACCCGATGACATGTGTCGGCTTTGGGTCGGGTCGGGTTGCACTTCCAGGTCCGGCATTCGGGCTCGGGTCGGGCTGGGCCGACAAGCTCTATCACAGGCAAGTGGCTCCAAAATTAATTTAAGTTTTGGACGAGAAAGGTGGTTTTGTTACAGTTATTTTAATCTTGTGCAGATCAGCAACAAAGTGAAAAACGGAAGGTTAAGTTAACTGATGGTCGGGTCGGCTGCGGAAAAAAATGGAAGGACTGAGGCCGGGTTGGGCTCGGGTCGGACGTGGTTCTGTCGGGCTCGGGTCGTTTTTTTTTGCAGACCCAAGAAGGCCTTTAGACAGAAGGACTCTGAACAGCTCCACCCTGGACCAACATGCAGCGATTTGGACAGAGTGATCCTGGATCATCCTGCCTCTTCCACTGGCCCCCCCGGGTCAGCAATTTTAAATTCAGGTACTCACTGCGCTGTTTAAAGTTTCATGGACGCCTTGCTGTTAACTGTTCCTGCTAAAAACTTCTTGTGTGGTCCCAAACGTCTTTATTGGCTGCCTCTCTCTGGTCTTCTTTCAGCTTCAAGCTTTCTTTTCAGCTTCGAATTTTCTTCTTAAAATTCTGCAGCCTGATCTGGTCTTCTAACTTGGACCATTGCTACCATGTAATGTTGTTGTTTTGTCGTGTTGCTTTGTTTGCAGTACATGATATCAGACGATTGGTATGAACAAAACATAGGTTTGTTTTATTTGAAAAACGTGCACTGCTACAGATATATTACAGCTATGTTACAGAGAGCTTATGAGGCACATTTAGCTTTGTGGAGGTCTGATGAAAGGTCACAGACCTGAAACGTTAACTCTGCTTCTCTTTCCACAGATGCTGCCTGACCTGCTGAGTATTTCCAGCACTTTCTGTTTTTAAAGCACAATATCTAGCTCTGCTGGTGGACCAGGAGGAGCAAGAATAATTTCCTCAGATTCTTCCCAGGCAGCGATATCACCAGTTGCATGACCTTTTGTCAGAACAGCAGGGAGAGACAGAGCAAGGGGAGGGGGACAGAAAGGGAGATGTGTGTTGTAGTAGTAGAAGCATAGATAGGGCATTATTGATCACGTTTGGGAGTCTAGATAAGGTTAATTCATAACTCATTATTTACACATCTCTATTTACACTCTCTTCAGGCCTCTCTCGCTAGCATCCTTCATGCTGCTAGTCTGTTCTTCCAAAGCCCATTACCATGTGGCTCTTACATCACTACAGTGGGAGGGGTCGCTTTCACTGTCTCCAACATTAACCCTTTCAGGTCCTTATACTACGAGAGACATAGAGACAGAGATAGTTTTTCAATGTTTACAGCAGCCTAACTAACAGTCCTTTATGGGAATGCTAAAGACTGCCCACAAAAATGTGAATGTGAATTACTTTTTTTATACCCTCTGGTTTGCTTAAGCCCCCACCCCGCTGACAAACTTATCTGGCGGCTGGTTTGGTATCACAGCTGGACAGCTTTTCCAAGACATCTGATTGGCATATGCAGTGAACCAGTTTTATGGAGATGAGGTATGGTTTCCAGTAAGCCTTGAAGCCATCGTTTTTGATGTGTGTTCCAGTTGTAATGCCCAGTCTGTGCTAGTTTCCAGTGCTATCTAAATTTCTCCTCCATTAACTTTACACATATTGAAACAAGTTCTCAATGTCAGTTTTCGTTCTTGTGAGAATCTCCTCTTGATATCATCTTTCTATATGTTAACACTACTCTGTCTCTGGCTAGGCTTTGCCCTGGAGCCCATGGTCATACATTTCTATCATTCCAATAGGGCCTTGGACCTGACAGTTGCAAATGTAGAGCTGGATTTTGAGGAGATGGTGGGGTTCCTGGCAACAGGCCGAAAAGGCAGGGGAAGTCCCACCACAGCTTTTTCGAGCCACCCCCCCCCACCCCCCTCCCCTCCATCCTTCAGGCACTTAAGTGCCCGGTGCGGGATCTTTGTCCCTTTAAAGATGGGTTTCCCTCCTCCAAGAACTGCCAGGTACTGCAGAAGCCTTGGACTTTGGTCCAGGGCTGGAGACCCCGAACCTCAAGTAAGTGAGGCGGAGTTGCCAGGGCCACTCCAAAAGGCACGGTGAGGGGTGGGATGGGGGGGCGCAGTGGGAGAGTGGGTGTGAAATCCAGGGGTAGGGGATCCATGCAGGTGTAGGTTTTGCCAGTGGCTACAGATTGCCCATGGAGGAGGGACCCCCAATCCAAGCCCGCAGGGCGGGCACCTCGTTTTACAAGTTGCCATCCTCACGTGGCAGAGGTACCTCTGGGCAGGAAGGTTGTCATCGGCCTCTCCCACCCCCGGCAGAAAAATAAATAAATAAAAATCGCTTGGTAACGGGCCCTCTGCTCCCCTCCCACCCCCCGTTGTGATTCTATGGGTCTCCCCGCCTCCCACTCCACCTCAAGGGGGCCATAAAATCCAGCCATAGTGTGTATAGGTTTAATTCATTACACAATTGATATACCTTGCTAATAGCAACATCAATGTTAGTCTCCTCTTCATCTGTCTCAAACTGGAGAACAATAAATATTTTCAATGTCTCACCACTGGTAATTAATGCAGCAGTTCTGACATCTCTTGGCTATTAAATAAGATGTCATCTGATCTCATTGTCATTCCATAATCTTCCAAAAGCATTTCCAATTTCTTGACAGATTACCTGCTAATTCTAATTTTCCTGGAAACTACACTTTTTGAAGGATAGTCTCAGAGGTCTAAATATACCAACTTTCCTATATAAAATAAAGCAAGAAAAAGTGATGGACAGAAGATGGAAGAGCGACAAGACATCTAGGAGTAAAAATTCATCACGGTTGGTAGCGCTAAACAGGCAGATTCATATGGGTTGCCCATTATATATCCCGCAAGATGTTCAGTTACATTCACATCAACCAAGCTGAATATCGAGTGGGATATATAACAGGCAGCCTTTCCAATGCTGCCCATTTAGTGCCAACACATAAGAAATTTCTGTCCCCTAATTCGCATCACAGAAACTTCTAGGAACAATGTGTGAAGAGACAATCAGTGGAACTGTGGAAAGATTTTGAGGATAACTGTAGAATACCTGATACAGTAGCCAATAAAGTCTGGATAAGCTAATTTATCAGCACTTGCTGGATCACCTGTTACTACAGCTGATATTGGATAACTCAGTTGATTAATTTTTGAAAGATAAGTAAGCTGTTCAATAGTATATCTCTTATAAATTTATGTTCAGGAAATGTTTTTGAAAGTAATTAATCTTACCAAAATGACAGGCAGGACACAACCAGCTGGTCTATCAACTTATCCTACACTCATAATGCCTGGCCTATTATGACAAGACATTTTCTACCCTCAAGCAGCCATGTAATCTCCCAAGAGAGGCAAAAGCCATTAAAAGAAACACAGAGTCAAAAGGGAAAAAAAATCTGAAATTGTTTTCTCTGGCCCCCTCAGGAAAGGGAAGTTAGTCCAGGAGACCACATTAACTATGCTTGTGTTAACTGTTATATCACGATCAAGCAAGAACTGGTCCAACAATCTTAGCAAACAAGAAGCTGCAGATTAAAGCAATCTATATTATTGGGTATTGAGCATAGAGCATTGCGCACTTGGAGCACAGGTCAGGAGATCAGACTTGGATGTTATTACATGCAAATCATGCCTCACACCATTTTCTGTTCACTTAACTTAAATTTAACCCTGCACTATTTAAAGAAAAGGTCACAAGTAATTAGACACTTAAAGCTTTGAGTACTAACAATTGTATTGAAAATTGAGCCTTGTGGTCCAAATCAAAGATAATAATCTTTAACTGACAGAAAAGAACTAAAGATTGCCTTTGCAAATCTTAAGAGATTACATCATTCCAACTGAATTCCTCTAAAACTGTGTAATGCACATTAATAAATTCCACAGGATTATATTACAAAGATTGCTGAAAAATGGCCATAAAAGCTTGACATTTCATTATTTCAGGAGATAGATTTAATCCATTAGGCTGCCTGGAACCAATTGAAAGAGACCATATTATCTTGGGGGGAGAAAATCACTCAGTTAAATTCTAATTTTTTCGGATTAGAAGTTTTATAAATGATAATGGCAGAGAGAGAATGCTGTATTTATTGTAAGAATCAGTCGGACAAATAAATTATATTTTGCAGGGCTCTGTTGTCAGGGAATAATCCAACTTCAAGTGCAGAAAGGTTTTCAATTACCTCTGCTTGTGTTAGCATAGGTAGCAGACTAAGCGGTAGAATTACTGACCCACTTTTATCTCAGTTAATTATTCTGGTAATCCTAGGAAAGCAAAAGTATGCATACTTAAATCCTGCTCTGAGTGACATCTCCCATGTGTCTGAGTGCACATCAGGTTGTAGGTTTGCAATTCTTTGACAGCTCATTGTTCTATTTTCTTCCATAGTAATAAGATAGCTGAGTGGATCTGAAAAAGTCTGGTTCAAGAGGCGACTTAGCATTTGGTTGCCAAATATTGTCTCTTTTATCAAGTATTGTAATGGAACAAAGCTGACTGACCAACCAAGGAGCTATGTGTTACGACCAGGTGAGAAGGGGTCTAAGGGTTCCCTCTCAGCCTTTGCCTGGTTTAACCAGAACAGGGTTTAATTTTAAAACACAGTGTTTTTAGTTCCCCCTTAGTGAATCCTTGTTCACTGCTCCAATTTTAAGGCAAAGAAATCAAACAGGTTTCCTTAGATTTAAACAAGAAAGGTAGAAGTTTATTAATCTTAAACTCTAATCCGGTTAACGACTATGAATATGCGACGTGACCACGCTAGCATACGTATGCAACAAACACACACAAGCAGATAGAGACAGAAAAAGTAGAAGGAATAAAGGGAAAATGTTTGAGGCAATATCTGGTAGTTACAGTCCTGTAAGTTTGATGTGGAGTCATTGGTTGCCGGTAAGTCTTGCAATTTTTTGGGGCCCAGTTCACGTTTCACCTTGTTCCGATGTAGATGTCTTTTCTCTCTTGAGGTTTACGACTCTTCCATGGGTGCGGTGGCTTGGGAGAAGGTGAGAGAATTGCTTGTTTCAGCTTCAGTTGCACACTGCCTTCTGAATTCAAACTGTCCTGTGGCTAGTTCAAAAAACCTGGACCAGCCAGTTAGTCATGTGACCAGCTGGTTTAACCAGTCCTGGTTCTGTGGATTGTATCATCTTAGCAGGGCCTGGAATGTGCTTCCTTACACCTTCAATGTCTGGTGATCAAAATCCATTTGGGTTAATTGGAGCAGGGAATAGTCCCTTGTCTTCACAAGCAGCGTCCCTTGGTATGCAAATGTCCTTCCATCCCAGTGTCTGGTGGTCTCCAAACAAGTCATTTCTTCACTCCAGCAACAGTTTAAAATCAATGTCCATATGATAAAATTAATATGCCTCATTCTTGGCAGGTTGGAGGGGGGGGATGGATCTGCATGACATATGACTTTTGGAAACAAATGTTCAGATGAATGAGAGCAGCTCCAATACAGACATGTGAACAATATGAACATTAGAAAATTTTAAAATAAGGGAAAGAAATATGAAGGTCTGAAATTAGATGTAAGTAGCAGAATACAACTGGCTACACTGACAGCCTCCTATTCACACGCACCCTCAAGACTACAGAGTAGTGATGTCTCCTTCATCCTGCGGGGTTAATGCTCACCTTTTCTTATTTTATCCCCTCCTTTCCTGCTGTCCCACCACTGCAACATGATGTGCAAGAAAAGGAAGTTGATGAGGAGGAGAAAAAATAGGAGCTGTGGAATTTTTTCTTCAATGCCACCTATGCTATGGATGATGAGAAAGTGGAGGATGAAGACCATCTTACCACCAATTGCCCCTTTACCCTTTACCCCACTCTCTCCAACTTATCACCTGTTGCACTTGCCTTTCCTAGGCACCAGCTCAGAAACTTAAATAATAGCTGTGAGGATGTGACATTGGGTAAATCACAGATCATGAGGGAGCCAAAGCACTGTGTTGTCTTCCCAGTGGAGACTGAGGAGAAGAGTGCCGATGGCTATTGAGCTTTGGGACCCAGAACTTGTGCACGCTTAACTGGAAAAATAAGAATGCTTGAGGAACATCATGCCTACAAGCAAGCTGTGCAGACAGTTTCCCAGGGTGTTCAGCAAGAAACAGGTGCAACCGGTGAGTCTACAGCTTCCTTTACAATACATCACTGAAGCTTTGACTTCCTTGCTGATATCAATGGCAGCAGCATTGGAATCTGCAGAAGATCCCCAGTTAAAAAGCAGCCAAGGATAAGTTGGCTCCCCCACCTCCAATAGTGTTCCAAATGCAGCTCTGGAGGCAATGGGGACAGATTGGAGTGCAGCCTGGATTGCAGCTTCCAGACCATGGTAGTCGCTTTGTTTCAAGACATCCAGGATCTGATAGCTGTCATTAAACTAGCCTTCCCTTTGATCAGTGGGGGCACAGAACCATGATGCAGTGGAAGGTTGGAGCCCACTGGCATGACACATACTTCTCTCAGGTTTCTAGCCAACCCCTCAGAGAACCTTGCCAGAGGAACCTGGTTACTCAGCAGCAAGCTCTCGAGATATAGCTGGCATTGATTCCCTGCAAAGAGAGAGCTGGAATAAGATGAAGGCCACCTTAGTCCTGTGATCTTTCTGTGAAGCATGAAAAACCAACCACCTCCCATTACCCTGGCCCTCAGGTGATATCTAAAAAAAGCACAAGAATGAGAAAAATAGGGTAGCACAGTGCTAAAAAAGACTAAGGCATCAATATGTTGGACACTGATTTAGTAAGATACCTGGTACTTTTTTGCTTGCACAAGTAGTCAATATTTGCCTGCATACTTATTGCGATGTGGAGTATTCCAGATAGATGCCCATCTGTTTAGAAGTGACCTTGATCTCTCTCTCTCTTGCTCTCTCTCTCCTTGTGTTCCCCCTCTGTGTTGTTTCCCTGTCTCTGTGTTGTTCCCCCGCTCTGTCTCATCCTCGCGCTCTGTGTCCCTCCTCTTTCTCGCTCTGTCCCCCTCTCTTGCTCTCTCATCCCCCTTACTCTCTGCCCTTCTCTCTCTGTCCTCTCTCTCTCTATCACTCTGCCCCCTCTCTCTCCCTCTCTCTCTCTGTTCCTCTCTGTCCCTCTCTCTCGATCCCTCTTGCTCTCTGTCCCCCCTCTCTCTCAACTGCAGAGAGCTGGAGCAACTTTGTGGTTGCTCAGTTTTAGAATTGTGCTGTGTTTCACAGCTGATAGCTGCTGACATCAGGAACAGCAGTTCCTGAACTTCGGACAGACTCAAGGTTTTCTGGCGACCTTTCAAAAAACGTCAGAAAACCCAAATCTGTCTGAAGTTGGGAAACTACAGTTAACACTCCCAGTAATTGTCAGCTGGGAAACTGACTTGTGTTTTTTTTTTAAAAAGCCCGTCTGGGAAAAGAAGACAATGGAAAATTTCTCATCTCTGAAATCTCTGGAAACCTTTGGCGGGCAGGATGCTGGCCCCCAGGTATGTTAGACAACCCCGTTCTAAAAGCTACAGTCCGGCAACTCACCAACTTTACTTACAGCACCTTCCAGGCCTGCAACCTCTTCCAACATAAATGAAGAAAGCTGTCGGATTAATGGAGCACCCTTAATTCCAAGTTCTCTGCTAAGTCACACAGTATCCTGACATATATATCATCATTTCCCATCACAGTAAGTCAATATCCTGGAATTTCATCACCATTATGGAAGCACCATTACCACAAGAATTACAGCTGTTTGAGGAGAAGGCCCACCACTGCCTTCTTGAGGAACTAGAGATGGGCAATAAATGCAGCTTTGCCAGCATTGTCTGCATCCCAAGAACACATTAACTTTGTTCTGCCTGTTAGACCTTGTACATGCAGTAATCATGCTTTATTGTCTCAGGCTGAACCAAACTATTTGCACTCTCAGCATCCTACTTCCGATCCAATATCCTCTCCATCACTAAGATCCCCTACTTCCACCTTTGTAATAATGCCCGTGTCTGTCCATCTGTTGTTGAAACCCTCATTCATGTTTTTGTTACCTTGGGACTAGACTGTTCCACTGCTCTCTTTCTTTCATTTGTTTCTTTTCTCTTCTAACCGGGCTTCCATCTTCTACACTCCATGAACATGAACTCATCCAAAACTCTGCTGCATCTATTATAACTTGCACCAAGTCCCAATCACCCATCACCCCTGTGCTACCAGACTTTCATTGGGTCCTGATCCCTGAATGCATCAATTTTAATATTCTCTTTATCATGTTTAAAACCCTCTGCAGTCTTGCCCCTTCTGTAACTTCCTCCGGTCTACAACCCTCTAAGAATCCTGATGCATTCAATTATTACATTATCACAGAATCACAGAATAATACAGTGCAGAAGAGGCCCTTCAGCCCATCGAGTCTGCACCGATGCATTAAAACACCTGACCTGTCTCCCTAATCCCATTTGCCAGCACTTAGCCCATAGCCTTGAATGTTATGATGTGCCAAGTGCTCATCCAGGTACTTTTTAAAGGATGTGAGGCAACCTGCATCTACTACCCTCCCAGGCAGGGCATTCCAGACCGTCACCACCCTCTGGGTAAAAAAGTTCTTCCTCAAGTCCCCCTTAAACCTCCCGCCCTTCACCTTAAACATAGGACCCCTCGTAACTGACCCTTCAACTAAGGGGAACAGCTGCTCCCTATCCACCCTGTCCATGCCCCTCATAATCTTGTACACCTCCATCAGGTCACCCCTCAGTCTTCTCTGCTCCAGCGAAAACAACCCAAGCCTATCCAACCTCTCTTCATAGCTTAAATGTTCCATCCCAGGCAACATCCTGGTGAATCGCCTCTGCACCCTCTCCAATGCAATCACATCCTTCCTATAATGTGGCGACCAGAATTGCACACAGTACTCCAGCTGTGGCCTTACTAAAGTTCTATACAACTCCAACATGGCCTCCCTGCTTTTGTAATCTATGCCTCGATTAATAAAGGCAAGTGTCCCATATGCCTTTTTCACCACCCTATTAACATGCCCTTCTGCCTTCAGAGATCTATGGACAAACACGCCAAGGTCCCTTTGTTCCTCGGAACTTCCCAGTGTCAGGCCATTCATTGAATACTTCTGTGTCACATTACTCCTTCCGAAGTGCATCACCTCACACTTTTCAGCGTTAAATTCCATCTGCCACTTTTCTGCCCATTTGACCATCCTGTCTATATCTTCCTGTAACCTAAGACACTCCACCTATCTGCATCTCTGACTTCCTTCACCCTATCACTGGTGTCAATGCCTTCAGCTGTTTAGGCCTCTGGAATTCCCTCTGTATACCTCTCTGACTCGCGACCTCTTTCTCCTCCTTTAAGACACTCCTTAAAATCTACCTCTTTGACCAAGCTTTATATCACCTGGCCTGATGTCTTCTTCTTTGGGTTAGTGTCATTTTTTTTTGCCTAATTACTCTTCTGTGAAGATCCTGGGGATATTTAACATATTAAAGGAGCTATATGAATATAAGTTGTTGTTGTCCAATACTTATGTTAGCATTCATATACACTTGAACCTGGTGCGTTAATACTTTTATCATGTTCTTTAAACAGCAAGGCATGGGAAACCAGAAAAATTATTTAGGATTTACTTCATTTGTGCAGCATATTTAAGCATTCGAGTGAGAAGCAGAGATGGAAGGATAAGCAAAACAAGGAAAAGTTTTTATAAGTAGTTAGTCCACAGTCTTTAAGATGATCCACAACCACAATTCAGCAAGGATTAATGAACCATACAGTTGGAATGACAGCGTTGTTGTACTATTTATGTTCAATGTTTGTTTGGTGTACTGCCACCTTAATTAGTCTATGTTATAGAGAGATACAGCACTGAAACAGGCCCTTCAGCCCACTGTGTCTGTGCTGACCAACAACCACCCATTTATACTAATCCTACATTAATGCCATATTCCTTACCACATCCCCACCATTCTCCTACCACCTACCTACACTAGGGGCAATTTACAATGGCCAATTTACCTATCAACCTGTAAGTCTTTGGCTGTGGGAGGAAACCATAGCACCTGGCAGAAACTCACGTGGTCACAGGGAGAACTTGCAAACTTCACACAGGCAGTACCCAGAACTGAACCTGGGTCACTGGAGCTGTGAGGCTGCGGTGCTAACCACTGCGCCACTGTGTCGCCCCAGAAGTATAGAGATACTTCAGTCTGGGGTAGTTAGAACATTGGTATTTATTATATTAGAACTATATACATCTTCACACTAGTCTGTGAGACTCCACCAAAGCCACACTGCATCTAGCTTCAAGTCTCTGTCACATGTGATCTCTTACATCATCATGGTAGGAGGTATTCTTTACACTCTCTCAAGATCAACCCTTTCAGACCCTTATACGACATCTCCCCCAAAGTCTTTATTCAAATATATATTTACATACATTCACTTTTTATTTACATACTACCCCATCTCCCCCCAAGTCCCTGACTTCATAGATTCAATCTGTCAGGAGGCTTCACAATTCTCTTTGATCTTGTCATCGTCAGATGTCGAAGATTGGTAGTCTTTTTTTGTGCTCTTGTCTCTTGACCTGGACCGTCTTCATTGAGATTTGTAGTATCCTGAGCTTTCTGAACTTCTGGTTCAACATTTGATTCGTCCAAATGTATGACCAATTGACTTCTTTGATGTAAAGGAATAAGATTCCTTCCATTTCTTCATATATTTCCTTTTGAAGTTGTTCGTAAATAAGATCGCTGTTGATTCTCCTCTCTCTGGACAATTACCCCTTCTCTGTGTCGGCCTCGAACCCACACCTTTTGCCCTTCTGAAACTTCGGTAGGTTCCTGGTACGGTACTTCTTGTTATAATATGGGTTTGTTTCTGTGTCTTTTCTCCATCTTGAACTCTCTGATAATCCAGGATTTGTATCCCTGGAAGTAATTTATTAAGTAAAATTGGAAGTTGCATCCTAAGTTTTCTTCCCATTAACATTTCGGATGTTGCTAATCCGCACAACTATGGAGTAGTTCTGTAGTTCAGAAGTGCTGATTGGAATTCTTGATTTTTCTTTAACAATGCGTTAATAGTCCTGACTGCTCACTCAGTTTCTCCATTAGATTGTGGATACCTGGGAGAACTTGTTATATACAGAAATCCATTGATTTATTTTTATTTTTTATTTATTGATACAGCACTGAGACAGGCCCTTCGGCCCACCGAGTCTGTGCCGACCAAGAACCACCCATTTATACTAACCCTGCAGTAAGCCCATATTCCCTACCACCATTAGGGGCAATTTACAATGGCCAATTTACCTTTCACCAGCAAGTCTTTGGTGGTGGGAGGAAACCGGAGCACCCGGTGAAAACCCACGCGGTTACAGGGAGAACTTGCAAACTCCGCACAGACAGTACCCAGAATTGAACCCAGGTCCCTGGAGCAGTGAGGTTGCTGTGCTAACCACTGCGCCACTGTGCCGCCCATTTACGCAAAGTTTTTTGAAGTAATCGTTTGCAAATTTTGGTCTATTATCAAGTATACCATGTGTTGCAAACATTTCTTGCAACACTTACTTCAGTTGTTGTTGTGTACATATGTTTAACCTCAATCCATCTTGGAAAGTAATCTATCATCAATGCTCCCATGGTCTGGTTGGGAATTGGGTTGAGATTAGAAGTTTTCTCCTTTCCTGTTTGTGAATTGCACATATGTGACAATTTGAAATCATTTCTTCAATATCCTTTGATATTCTTGGCCACCATACAGATGCCTGAGTCCCGTGCTCTACATTTGGTTATGCCCATATCACCCTGGAGTATTTTTTCCAAGATATTGTTGACAGGTATTCCCAAGCGCAGAGGCACATGCAGTAAATATCATACTGTTTAAATGTTATTTGAGTAACTAGTAACATATAATCTTAGTGAACAATGAAGAGGTTGCAAGGCATCATGGGGCTTAGCCAACTTGACCACATTCCACACAGGAGCTGAGTAACATAAATTCAAACAAAGACTTATTCAATGGACAGCAGATGTCCTTGTGGAATGCTGACAAAGATACCAGCCTGTAACAAGGTTAAGATAAGGTGGTGTGCATACATGAGAACCAAGGATGGGGACTAGAAATGAATGGAAAACATCATGAGTAATCCCCTATCTGTCCATGGGTTGGTCATGCAGCCCCTTTCACACCTGGTAACCGCTTCTATTGGTCTTTAATAATCAATGTATATAATCTGTAATCATTATGATTGGACCATGTCCAGCCGGGATGGGCTGAGTAACTGTATATCTGTTGTGGATTTTCCTTTGTTCGGTGGAGAGGCATCTGGACAGCCCAGTGACCTGCTCCCCGCTGGCGTAACTAAATAAACTGTTTGACATTGGAGCAGACCTGAGTGTCAAGTGAGTCTTCTAGATTAATTCCCGATAACAATTGGCGTAGTCGGCAGGATCAGGTGTAAGTCAACTCTTCTGCGACCCCGATATCCCAATCACCCAGCCTGAGCCTGAATTAAGAGGACCTAGTCCCATGTGATGGCCAGGATCAAGTGGGCGAAGGGAACACAGGGGCCAAGGGGGAGTTGGCTGGAGCCTGATCTCGAACTTGAGAACAGGATTCGGCGGTCGCTTGATGCCATCAAGCTTATCCCGGGGCCGGGTAGCATTTCGCGACCGACGAATGCCAAGTTTGTGAACAGGATCTGACCAATGGTCAAACGGTGGTAAGTAGTTCGTTAAGATACGTAAGCACTGTCGAGAAGGGTTTGGAATATATGTCTGCGTATTTATATATTGGCGGCACAGTGGCGCAGTGGTTAGCACCGCAGCCTCACAGCTCCAGCAACCCGGGTTCAATTCTGGGTACTGCCTGTGTGGAGTTTGCAAGTTCTCCCTATATCTGCATGGGTTTCCTCCGGGTGCTCTGGTTTCCTCCCACAGCCAAAAAGACTTGCAGGTTGATAGGTAAATTGGCCGTTATAAATTGCCCCTAGTATAGGTAGGTGGTAGGGGAATATAGGGATAGGCGAGGATGTGGTAGGGGAATATAGGGATAGGTGAGGATGTGGTAGGAATATGGGATTAGTGTAGGATTAGTATAAATGGGTGGTTAATGGTCGGCACAGACTCGGTGGGCCGAAGGGCCTGTTTCAATGCTGTATCTCTAAATCAAATCAAATACATATATATCATAAGCTTGTTGTATGAAATACGGACAGACTTGTGACCCGACAATTAGCCAGGAGACGGTCTACTACAAGTTGCGCGAGGTTGAAAGCGGACCTCTGAGAGTAGATTCTAACGGTTCTAATCCTACCCAAGCATGGCCAGTGAAAAGATGGAGCTTGAGTGGGACCGGAGGGGTCCCTTACCTGCCAACTGGCAGAGAAACACAAAAAGTTAATAGGAAAGATGATTAACTCAGTTTGGAATCCCCACGACCCTGCCGCAAAACAAAGGGAGTGGTGACAAAAAGAAGAAAAGCATTCACTAAGTTTATGGCAGAGTGACATAAAAGACTATGTTTTAGAGTAAAAACAAGTTACTGTGTCTTTGATTCGAATGTGTGAATGTTGGAAGTGTCCACGAATGAATTGAATGTCTGGGATGTACAGCTTGTGTTCTGTACAACTTGTGTTCTGTAGAACTGACTGTCGTTAACTCTTTGTTGTCTAGCTTTAATGTTGAAAGCATGAGTCTATTAAGTTGTTTGGAACTGAATGTGTGTGAAAAGTGATTGTTGAGTGTGTTCATTTCGATTTAAGATTGTGCACCCAGGAATGGGATACAAACTTGAATTATATATTAAGTTAAAGTATTATTTTTTTTAAGTTGGTTTTGCAACTGTGAAAAGGCAATGAACAATTTTCTAAGAGATAAGCTTCAGCCTTGAAGGTCTGAAGATGTCTGGCAGAAATCCAATTTGAAGTTTAAAACATTGCTTTAATTGGAAACTCTGCTATCGCTTTATTTTGCAGTCTAAACTTGAAGACATGTTTTACTGACTGTTTTTAAGTAGCAAACGTCAAAAGATTGAATATTGTTTTAAGGGAGAGAAGGATAAGCAAAGGAAATAATGGGAAAGATTAAAGTTTGTGCAAGGAGCTGGTGTTAAGTCTTTTGTTGTAAGAATGTTAAATAGCTTTTTCTTTAGTTTTTGGTTTTATTAAAGTCATTTGAAAAGGCACCTTAAGAAAGAAGAAAAATGACGTAACTTACCTATCTTTAAAAAAAAGCACATGCTATTCTGTTCTGTGTGTAGTTAATAAGTATTATAAGTTAATAAGTCTGAATTAAATTAATACTGTTACGGTTAACTAACCTGTTAAGTTGAGGAAAACTTTTAAATGTTTATTGACGTGAACCGGAATTTGGAATCATCTGGGTCATATAAAATCCTTGGACTAGAAATCTCTTAGAAAAGATGCTAAAAGTTTGGAAACAATTGGAGTTTAATCTAAAATGCTGTCTTTCCTGATGGAGATGGTTTCCTTTGAAGTTGATAATGTTACTAAAGATTTTGTTGTTTAAAAATCCTGAGGATACCAAAAAAACTTTAAAATGGAGTTTAGTTCTTTTCGATAAGGAAAAAAAGGGTTACGTAAATCGACGCAGCGAAGAATGCTTTGCTCCGCCCCCTTGGAGACAAGCAAAGAAATTAACCTTGCTGCAGCTATCTTTAGCAATGAGACAAAGTGCTTGAGAAGGAGAAATAGTTGCAAGCACTTCCGTCTTCAAAAAAAAATGCAATATCACCAAGTCTGGGCATAAGAAATTGGAATCGATAAACAAATTAAATTGATACGAATGGTTATTTAAAGTATTCAAAGGGAAATTTACTGTTATTTGAATTTGGAACAATCTGAGATGTCGAAAATCCAGGTTTAATTTGGCAAGTTATTGAAGGAATTAAAATGTCATCTAAGGTAAAAAAAAAACAAAATATAGTAATGCCTGGAATCAAATGGAAACGTTTGATTTCTGTTTTAAGGAATTACGAATATTGATTGTAAAGGTTCTCCAGGGCTCAAAATGAAATAGAATTATAATTAATAGGAATTGGCAATTAGATCTGGCTGATGCAAGAGCTAATAAAGGAATTCTGGGGATAAACAAATGGTGAAATTAGAATTCAAACAGCTAAATTAATATAGTGTGAAATTTCCAAGAAACCTAGAATTTTCCAGTGAAAGTCAGGAAAGTGTAGATAAGACTGGCAATTGATAGTTTTCTCTTGGAGATATGAGTTTTTAAGACAGCTACATTTGAAAGTCTGGCCACAACCTGAGACATCAGGACCCTGCAGGGGGAGGTAAGCAAAGATCTCAGATAGACACCACCAGCGCCCCCCTTTCACCACCACTGACATTTGATCTTTTGCTAAGATCACCTGAGAGTTTAGAATATGTGGTATGACATTGGAATACCAGTGTAAGTGTGCAGATGTGATTTGTTACATGGAGAGCAACTGAACTAATGACAGGAAGGGTGATGAGACTGTCAAGGAATGTCGTAGCAGGTAGTGAGGAAGTAGGACCCGCGAGAGAAAGGGTTAAAAGATTTGTGAAGGAGCTGTGCAGACAACTGTATGAGCTGAGGCAGGAGATTCTATAGAAACAGACATGAAAGAGGAACAGACAAAGGTGCCTGTTGTGGGAGACAAAGTAATGGTAAAGGGAAGGGCCGATGGAAACACTGGTCCCAACTGAAGGTATATAAAGACGTTCGAGAATGGAATGTTCGGGGGACTGGGAGTGGTGATGATGTTGACCAGAGTCTGGGTGGTATTCAAATGGATCACCACTCAGGCACGAGCACAACGTGCTCAGATGCAAATCCGACGGCAGCACAGACACGAACTAGACGAGATAGAGATGGTACAATTATAAAATGACACAGCTATTAGCCCATAAAAAATAGAACGTTTTCGGCCCAGACAGGTGAGGAAATGAGTAGACCAGGAACTAACACCTGGTGACGACCAGGTCATTTTGTTTAAATCCCCAGATTAAACATCCAAAGCGATGAAACCACAGTGGGCACTTCGACTCTGGGAACTCGTGATACTGGGAACTCTGAGATTAATACAAGCACAAGAGAATGCTGATGCACCACTGGAGCTACAACAAACACAGGAGGAACATAACTACATGAACTATGGGGCTTTGTATTATTTCACTGATGGTATATGTATCCCAGCAGCCAAGGACTGGAGTAAAGATAAAGCTTATTTTAATGCATGGTTACAAGTCCACTCGGGAAAAGATAAAGTATGCATACAGTGCTCCACTGATGCAACAAGATTCAGCTGCATCCAACGAAGAGAAACAAAAACACCTGATAGGTGCACACCACCTGTCGGACCTCAGCTCATGACTACCTATAGAAAGGGGGTGGGATTATGAGGGTACTATGAGGAGGTGGGTGATGTTTTCCTCCCCCTCCATCACCATGCCCCGTATTAACCACCACCCAACCCGAGAAATTGCCATGCCCCACAATTACTAAAGGACCAGAGAATAGAATTGTACATTTTAACGAAGGCGAAATATTATATGACCATGTTAAACATGAGATTGTGCCTGTCCTGATCAATATCTTGGGAATACAGATGCTGGAACATTGTACAGAACAGGTGAGAAATATGTATAGTGTATTAAGTAAGGTTGTAATGCAGCAGGCTGCCGATGCCATGGGTGTCACTAGATTTCCAGGCCAGGATCAGCTTTATAGAACAAAAAGGGGAATAGTTAACAATGTTGCTACCGGATTCAATACCGGTACCACCGTAGTAAACTCACTGGACATACAAGGTCTAAATGAAAAGGTGGAACAACTTAAAGGAATAATGAAGGAACTCTTAGAGCAGAGAAGAATCAGGCCAATCTGGGAGAGGAGGGCATGGGAATACAATTAGATGGAATTACGATATTAGAAGCCCATGCCAAAACCATCAATAACCTCATCGATAGAGAAAAGGAAGATGCCGGAAAGCTAAGGCAGGGACAACGCTATCACGCTTATAGCTTGTGGATGGTGGGATAGACACGACACAACCTCGATCAGATCCAAAGGGTCTCCTTCTGTGCCGTAATGACTCTATGACTTTACTTTGAAGTCGAGCAGTGAGTTATGCCCAGTGTCTTGGCCAGGAGTTCTTCCCCAATCAACATCACAAAAACAGATTTTCTGGCCATTATCACATTGCTGTTTGTGGGAGCGTGCTTTTTGCAAATTCAATGCCCCGTTTTCTACATTACAACAGTGACTGCACTTTGAAAAGTATTTCATTGGCTGTAAAGTGCTCTTGGGCATCTAGTGTTCATGAAAACCATTGTATAAATCCAAATGTTTTTTTTCCTACATGTGTGCTAATAATCCCTGAATTTTGGGGAGTTTCTCCTGATCTCCTATTGTAACTTTGGTGGGAGATAAGAATAACTCCCAGACCACTGGTGTAAATGGTTGTTCTTAGCTATTTACACCTTGTTTTTGGGTGTTCTATCAATGCTGAAGTTACAGCAGGTGATTGAGAGATTCAGAGCCATTATGTATTATCTGATCTTACTAAGCGCAATATTTACTAACCAAAATGACTTGATGGTTGAATAGATGTTGAGATTCATGTTCACACATAATTTACAGCAAAGATACCGTCCAATTGGTCCATGTTCATGTTGATGCTCCAGAGGAGTCTCCTCCCACTCTCTTCATCTAACTCTATCAGCATAAACCTTCTAGTCCTTACTCCATTATGTATTTATCTAGCTTTCTCTTAAATGCATATATGCTATTTGCCTCAACTACGCCTTGTGGCAGCAAGTTCCAATTTTAACCATGCTCTGGGTAAAGAAGTTCCTCCTCAATTACCTATTGAATTCCCTATTAAAGTTAGTGGTGACTCTTATATTTACGGCCCCTACTTGGATTCCCCACAAATAGAAAAAATGTCTCTACATGTGCCATATCAAACCCCTCTCATAATCTTAAAAACTTCTTTCAGGTCATCTCTCATCTTTCTCTTTTCCTAGACGTATGGGAGATTTTAACAGAGCAGGTTTCGGGTGGGCATGCCAATCACCAATTCCTCCCCACCCTCCCACAGGCTATTTTATCTCCTGTGCCTCATTTACATCCCACTGGCCAGCTGTCGGTCTGTAAAGAGCTGAAAACTGTAGCTGTTCCATCATGAAAATTGCACATTCTTCCAGCTAGGAGGTAAGTAATAGTGAAGGAATTCCAGTCGGGTCTTGTGAGTGGGAAGGTGAGGCCACACCCGGGCAACTGTAGCCAAGACTTTCCCTGTGAAACGTGAGGGAACACTTTAGTTCATCCTGGCCCCCCATAAGGGAAGTTTGACACTTACTTATGGTGGCCTCTTGAGTCTTCAGAGCAGCTTTCACCGAGTGGGATGAGCTTCCCATTCTATTGATGTAACGGGATCCCAGTTCACAGATATGTGAGAGTCCTACCAGATTTAGCTGATTGCTTCATCCGTTGTTGGAAACAGTGGAATTAAAATCTTTGTCGAGCAGGAATGGAATGGATAATTGACTCCTTTTTAACTACCCCCACCACCTGATTTCCATTGGGCAGGGAGTTAAAAGTCCTTCCTTAAACTTTAATAATACATTACAGTCATAAAGAAACCTTGAAATAAAATCAAGCTGACATTATGTGGGTGCTTACACAAAGCAAATATTCAGCCTGTAGACATAGCAAGACTTTTAATTAAAGGCAGTGCATGGTTCCACTGATGTTTAAGTCTTGTTTAACGTGAGTCCAGTTTAATTGCAGTTTGGGTAAGTTTTCTGTAGAAGTGTCCATTTGTCACACACTAATTAAGATGCAAATGTAAAGAATGATAAATTAAATTATCATACACCAGCAGTATTGAACTTATTAGTTCACTGACATTTTATGATTTAAAGACTGTAAGTTATCCAAAGAACTACAATGTGGAAATGTGGCAAATCAAAAAGTAATCGGAACCTACTCTATTTCTGCGATGGCATAATGGATTAAATTCTGGTTCATGAATTGAAGAATGAAAATAAAGGCACAATAGGCATGAGTACAGGTATTCCTGTAATGGTTTAAGCATAATGCCTGTATTTAGGCATCACACTTCAACAATTTTACTTCTTGGTAATACCTGACATTGTACAAAGCTCCACATACATTCATGCAGAGTTGCCAGTCTGAAGAAAAGTCTTAATTTTGAAAAACAACATTCAGATGCTCTTTAAATCAATGAAAGTTGGTGATTGTATTCAAGCTGATAGTTCTCTCTTTCAATTCCAGCTGGAAAGCATTTCCCGGATTTAGAACAGCTACAAATCAAGCAGACTCCAGCACTTTTTTGAGGAAAATTGATCAAGAATGTAAAATTTTAGAATGATGCGCAATAATATTTTCAGTATTAACTTCTATTGACCATTGGTAAAATTAATTATGTCAACCAAATTCATAACTATTTGAAACAATCCATTGTTTAATGGAATTAATTCTAAAACTCCAACATTTAACAAAAGCTGTTTTGGCGAGAAGAGACGATTTCAGCTTTTCTCTTGCCTGAACACAGCTGTGCAAATGCCTTAGCCGTACCTTCTTATTAAGTAATCAGAATCATATTTCACTTTGACAGAAATAGAACACAGAGCAGCAATGCTATTTGTAACCATCGTATCAAAGCATCTTTGAAAGCACCAGAAGAATATTCCTTTGGCTGCCAGAGCTAAAAACCCATCGGTCATAAATTCAGAATGGTTTGTCAGAAAATAACATTTCTATCTCTGCTGCAAAATGTCATCTTAGTATTTGAAAATTTTGTTGATATCTTTAAAATGAAATATACACAATTACATATCATTCAGTGCTTTTGTTATATATATATTTAAAAATTGATGGTATTGGCTAAGTTTGCATAGATAATACAGAGGTATATATTATGCAGTGACCTCTTAATTACTCAGTGTTAGGTCTGTTTGTCAAATGTTGAACTGTGTCGAGTAATTTCTCCAATTCTGCATTCCCAATGGAGATCTGTGCTAGAAAGTAGCCCTGGGTGGAGACAGGGCTACAGCATTGTAGAACTAATTCTCTGACTCACTCTTCCTTCAAGTATAGGGTGCTACTGAAAGTATGGATTATGAAATTTGTTATTGAAAATCAGCAATCACAGAGGTTGTAAGAAATTACTTTTCAAAATGTACCTTTTAATTGTAAAGTTTGTGACTTTATTCTGGTTGTTTGTGGTTTACTGTATAACTTATCTTCTCCAGTAATAGCATATATGTACAAATGTTTTGTTATTTTAACAAAGCGATTGCCAGCATGCATCTGAACAGATGAGTTAACCATTACCACATGTAGAGGTGTATTGTATACTGAGATAAAGAATATGTTTTATATTGTTGAAGCTGTCTCAAAGATGCTAGGTTCTTTTCCATCATGCCAAACAACTTGCCATGTCAACAGCTGTTAATTCTTTATAGCACAGATTTTCCTACATCCAGCTGAAGGCAGCAAAAACAGTGAAGATACAGTGGAGATGCATAGCAGGTTTTATGCTCATCAAATTTAGATGTGCCTGACCTTGCTGAACCTTCTAGGAATAGGCCTTATTATCCATGCACAGCAAGTTCTTGGCATGTAAAATGCAACTGACTGGGACCTTGGTCTTTTGGGATGGGGGTGGGGGCAGTGTTGGGAGGGGTGAATGGATATCTGGCACTGCTGTAAGCAGTTAAAGGGTTGCACATTTTTAGTTGACACAACATTTGAAAAGATATCTACAATCAAGCAGAGACATGAATGAGCCTCAAGGTTTGCAGGTGCAGTAGTAGAGGTTATGCTCGAAGAAGTGTAACAGAGGAGGATTGTTTGGTTCAGCACTGCACACAAGTGAAACACAGAAAGATATTTCTAACACCCAAAGAAAATGCCTACAAAGTTATTGGAAGTAAAGAGAACTCAGCAAATCAACAAATGTAACACTACCCATAATTACTTTAAGCTAAATAGATAGGCAACATTTGTCACAAAATCTATCCAAAATATTGGGAATAATTCTTCTAGTAACAATCCTTAAAATCAACTAAATGTAAAAAAAAACCTGTCTTGCTTGATCCACTTAATCCACACAACTTGCTGTCATTGTCTAGTGACAATGGGTGGATATAGCACTGGGCAGCACTCAAAGATCAGAAACTCCTCAGATTTTATATTCATTCATGGGATGTGGGCATTGCTGACAAGTCCATCCATAATTGCCCTTGAGAAGGTGGTGGTGAGCTCCCTTCTTGGACCGCTGCAGCCCTTGTACACCCACAGTGCCGTAAGGGAGGGAGGGAGTTCCAGGATTTTGAACCAGCAACAGTGAAGGAACGGAGACATATTTCCAAGTCAGGATGGTGTGTGGCAGGTGGTGGCATTTCCATGAATTTGTTGCACTTATACGACTAGGTGGTGGAGATCACAGAATCACAGAATTGTTACAGCGCAGAAGGAGGCCATTCGGCCCATTGTGTCTGCACCGGTTCTCAGAAAAAGCAACTTTCTCAGTTCCATTCCGCTGCCTTCTCCCCATAACCCTTCACGTTCTTCCTTTTCATATAACTGTCTAATTCCCTTTTGAATGTTTCAATTAAACCTGTCTCCACCATGTTTTCAGGCAGCACATTCCAGAATTTAACCTCTCGCTGTGTGAAAAGAATTTTCCTCATGTCACTTTTGCTTCTCTTACCAAATACTTTAAATCTGTACCCTCTCATTCTTGATCCTTTCACGAGTGGGAACAGTTTCTCTCTATCTACTCTGTCCAGACCCCTCATGATTTTGAATACCTCTATCAAATCATCTCTCAGCCTTCTCTTTTCCAAGAAAAACAGTCCTAACTTCTCCAATCTATCTACGTAACTGAAATTCCTCATCCCTGGAGCCATTCTCATGAATCTCTTCTGTTCTCTCTCCAATGCCCTCACGTCTTTCCTCAAGTGCGGCACCCAGAATTGGACGCAATACTCCAGCTGAGGCCGTACTAGTGTCTTATACAAGTTCAACATAACTTCCTTGCTCTTGTACTCTATGCCCCTATTAATAAAGCCCAGGATACTATATGCTTTATTCACCACTCTCTCAACCTGTCCTGCCACCTTCAATGACTTATGCACAAATACACCTAGGTCCCTCTGCTCCTGCACCTGCTTTAGAATTGTACCCTTTCTTCTACATGTTCTTCCTACCAAAATGAATCAGTTCACATTTCTCTGCGTTGAACTTCATCTGCCACCTGTCTGCCCATTCCACCAACTTGTCAATGTCCTTTTGAAGTTCTACACTATCCTCCTCATAGTTCACAATTCTTCCAAGTTTTGTGTCATCTGTAATCTCTGAAATTGTGCCCTGTACACCAAGGTCTAGGCTATTAATATACATCAGGAAAAGCAAGGGTCCCAACACTGATCCCTGTGGAACTCCACTACAAACCATCCTCCAGCCCGAAAAACATCCATTAATCACTACTCTTTATTTCCTGTCATTCAGCCAATTTCATATCCATGTTGCTACCGTACCTTTTATTCCATGAGTTGTAAGTTTGCTCACAAGTCTGTTGAGTGGCACTGCATCAAACGTTTTTTGAAAGTCCATATACACCACAACAACAGCATTGCCCTCATCAACCCTCTCTGTTACCTCAGGGGTTTTGAAGGTGCTGTCGAAAAAGGCATAGAGAGTTGCTGCAGTGCATCGTGTAGATGGTGCACGCTGCAGGCATGTTGCACCAGAGGTGGACGGAGTGGATGCTTAAGGTGGTGGATGGGGTGCCGATTGAGCAGGCTGCTTCATCCTGGATATTGTCCAGCTTCCTGAGCGTTGTTGGAGCTGCACTCATCCAGGTAAATCATACTCTTAACATGTGCCTTGTAAGTGGTGGAAAGGCTTTTGGCAGTAAGGAGATGTTGAGTCACTTGCTGCAGGAGAGCCAGCTTCTGACCTGCTGTTGTAGCCACAGTATTTATCATCGCTGTCGTCGTCTTTCCCTTGATACGAGGATGACATCTACTCCAGGTCGCGAGTTTCTGCCATGGGTCTTCAGATAACTGAACAGGCCAATTCTCGACCCATAGATCTTTGGGCATATGGGGCAGGATGCCCCACAAGGTAGTAGGATCTGGAATATAGGATTTGCTTCCTTCTCTACTGCGCTCTATCTCATCATTAAGGCATTTGGACTCAAAGCATGATGCAGCTAGATGGACAAGTTGTTGTCATTTTGAATGACTGGTAGAAAGCTCCTCCCAGTCGTCAATGTCAATGCTGCCAAGCTTCAAAGAGAACTTCAGAGTGTCTCTGAAGCGTTTTCTTTGTCCTCCCCTAGAATACTGGCCATTTGAGAATTGAGAAAACAGGACCTGGTGGGGTAGATGGTTTTCGGCCATCCAGATACAGTGTCCAGTCCATCAAAGTTGGTTTTGCAGGAGTTTTGCTTGAATGCTTGTGGAGCTGGCTTCAAGAAGGACACTAGTGTTTGGTCAATTGAATCTGGAGGATGCAGCAGAGGCACTACTGATGGAATTTCTCTCGCACTCTTATGTGTCGCTGATATACATTTTTTATGGCTGGTTCAATTAAAGTTCTGGTCAACGGTGATCTATAGAATATGAATGGTGGGGGATTCGACAATGGCAGTGCTGTTGAATGTCAAGGTGGTTAGACCCTCTCTCGTTGGAGATGGTCATTGCTTGCCACATAAGTGGCAATTAATTTTTGCACCACATATCAGCCCAAGGCTCAATGTTGTCCCAGTCTTGCTGCATGTGAACACGGACTGCCTCATTATCTGAAGAGTTATGTCTGGGATTGAACACTGTGCAATCATCAGTGAACATCCCCACTTCTGACCTTATGATGGAGGGAAGGTCATTGATGAAGCAGTTAAAGATAGTTGGGTCTAGGACATTGCCCTGAAGAATTCCTGCAGTGATGTCCTGTAACTGAGATGATTGGCCTCTAACAACTACAATCATCTTC
Organism: Heterodontus francisci; assembly: GCF_036365525.1. Lineage (NCBI taxonomy): Eukaryota > Metazoa > Chordata > Chondrichthyes > Heterodontiformes > Heterodontidae > Heterodontus > Heterodontus francisci. Next base: position 228,670,825 of record NC_090371.1, read on the forward strand.
CTTTTTGCTACGTATGACTCCAACCAGTGGAGAGTTTTCCCCTGATTCCTATTGTCTTCAATATTACTAGGGCTCCTTGAAGCCACACTCAGTCAAATGCTGCCTTGATGTCAAGGGCAGTCATTCTCACCTCATCCTTGGAATTCAGCTCTTTTGTCTATGTTTGGAACACGGCTGTAAGGAGGACTGGAGCCAAGTGACCCTGGCAGAACCCAAACTGAGCATCTGTGAACAGGTTATTACTGAGTAAGGGCTGCTTGATAGCACTGTCAATGGCACCTTCCATCACTTTGCTGATGATTGAGAGGAGACTGATGGGCAGCAATTGGCCAGATTGGATTTATCCTCCTTTTTGTGGACAGGGCATACCTGCGTAATTTTCCACATTGTCGGGTAGATGCCAGTGTCGCAGCTGTATTAGAACAGCTTGGCTAGGAATGTGGCTAGTTCTAGAGCACAAGTTTTCAGCACTACAGCTGAGTTGCTATTTAGGGCGATAGTCTTTGATATGTCCAGTGCCTTCAACCATTTCTTGATATCACATGGAATTAATTGAATTGGCTGATGACTGGCATCAGTGATGCTGGGAACCTCAGGAGGAGGTTGAGATGGATCATCTACTCAGCACTTCTGGCTGAAGATGGTTGCAAATGCTTTTGCACAAATGTGCTGGGCTCCCCCATCATTGAGGATAGGGATATTCATGGAAACGCCTCCTTCCTTTAGTTGTTTAGATATTCACCACCATTCGTGGCTGGGTATGACAGGACTGCAGAGCTTTAATCTGATCTGTTGGTTGTGGGGTCACTTAGCTTTGTCTATAGCATGCTGCTTCTGCTGTTTAGCATGTTAGTAGTCCTGTGCTGTGGCTTCACCAGATTGGTACCTCATTTTTAGGTATACCTGGTGCTGCTTCTGGCATGTTCTCCTACACTCCTCATTGAACCAGGGTTGCTCCACTGCCTTCATAGTAATGATAAAGTGAGGGATATGTTGGGCCATAAGGTTACAGATTGTGGTTGAATACAATCATGCTGCTGCTGATTGCCCACAGTGCCCGTGGACACCCAGTTTTGAGCTGCTATATCTGTTCTGTTTAGCACAGTGGTCATGTCGAACAACATAATGGAGGATGCCCTCAGTGTGAAAATGAGACTTTGTCTCCACAAGGACTGTGCAGTGTCACTGCGACCAACATTGTCCAGGACAGATGCATCTGCGAAAATGCCAGATGCATGCCTTATTAAATTCCTGCTCCATCTGAGTGAGAGTAAACCACATAGGCATACAGCTCGATAGGCAGACCAAAGTGGAGATGTTTTCAGTAGAGAATGGGCATAACCAATGGTTGGCCAGTTTTCTGTTACTACATGCCCAAATCCCACCAATGATAACCTTTGCCCTTACGAAGCCAAGGTTTACACAAGATTTCAATACTGTTCCTAAATCTGCATAGGCTGTTCCGAAATTTCTTCCATACACCTCGGCATAAAAGGACAAAATTCTTGTTATTGGATAGTCAGCCCCTTTCTACTTCTGCCTACAACTTTGTTGTCTTTCACAGCCTTTTAAATTAATTGGCAAAAGAACCAGGGGAGGAGAGATGGAGGACGGATGAGTGGAAATGCTTTCATGCAGTGAATTGATATTATTTTGTTTGCACTGCCTGAGAGAGTGGTGGAAGTAGATTGAATAGTAATGGTCAAAAGTGCATTGGATATATACCTGAAAAGGAAAAGCTTTCAGCGCTATGGGAAAGGAGCAAGGAGCGTGCAACTGGGCAGCAAAGTGGCGCAGTGGTTAGCGGTGCAGTGGTTAGCACCGCAGCCTCACAATTTCAGCAACCTGGGTTTGATTCTGGGTACTGCCTGTGTGGAGTTTGCAAGTTCTCCCTGTGACCGCGTGGGTTACCGCCGGGTGCTCTGGTTTCCTCCCACAGCCAAAGACTTGCAGGTTGATAGGTAAATTGTCCACTGTAAATTGCCCCTAGTGTAGGTAGATGGTAGGAGAATTGAGGGGATGTGGTAGGAATATGGGATTAATGTAGGATTAGTATAAATGGGTGGCTGATGGTCAGCTCAGACTCGGTGGGCCAAAGGGCCTGTTTCAGTGCTGTATCTCTAAATATAAACAAATATAATAATTAATTGAGTAGCTCTTTCAAAGAGTTGGCACAAGCAGTAGAAGGAGCAGGAACTGAGCGAGATCTAACGGGATGTAAAGAGCGGCGAAAGACTGGGCCTGAGAGCAGGAGAAATGGCAACTGAGCGAGACCGAAGTGGATGTAAAGAGCACTTTTGGGAGCAAACAGGTCATATTCAAAACAATAATAGGCAAACCAAAGTGGAGATGTCACAGGAAATATGTCACAGGAAAGCACATAAGTGATTGGTTTGTTAATATTTCCTTTTTTCCCTAGAAGCCGGGAAATTAATAATTTCAACTGGGGATAAGTATAACAGGAAGTGAATTAATAAAAGTATTAGTGCAGAGCAAGTTTATAGGCATTAATTAAAATTAATAACTTAAGCAAGGTACTAACTAGATTCTAAAAATGGGAGTAGATTTTTTATTTTGGTTATGGATGGGCAGCTGAGACCTGTTGCTTGCAATTTCTGCACCATGTGGCAACTTCATGTGCCTTGGGGCAACACACGTGTAGGAAGCGTCTCCAGCTGCTTGTGCTTGGCCTCAGGATGTCTGAGACTAAGGGGCAGCTGGAGTCACTGTGGAGCATCAGGGAGGATGAGAGTTTCCTGGGTCGTATATTCCAGGAGGTGTAAAACCACAGGGAAATCACCGAGATGTGCAAGCACTATAGAGTGCACGACTTTAATTACCAAATATCAATTGGCATAATGTTAGAATAATGGGTAAGGAGGGAGAGGAATTTTTGAACTGTGTTCAGGAGAACTTTCTTGGCCAGTACCTCCTCAGTCCAACTAGGAAGGAGGCATTGGTGGATCTGATGCTAGAAAATGATGTGGGAGAAGTTGAGCAAGTGTATGTCAGAGAACACTTGGGTATGTGATCATCATATCATGAGGTTTAGGTTAGAGATGGAGAAAAGCAAGACACAATCTAAAGTAGAACTTCTAAATTGGAAGAGGACTAACTTCAACGGGATGAGAAGCCGGGGTAAAATAGAACCAAAGACTGACAGAGGCGGGCTCTTAAAATCTAGCCCAAAAGATCCAGTGGATGGGGGGAAAATTGATAGGCAGGATGAACTGGAAAGGCTGGCTATGCTTAGACTTGGTAAGTCACCTGGTCAGGATGGCTTGCATCCCAGGTTGCTAAAGGAAATGGGAGTAGAGATAGTGGAAGGGCTTACTCTCGTCTACCAATCTTCCCTAGATATGTGGTGGTACCAGAGGTTTGGAAAGTGGCAATTGCGACACCATAGAAACATAGAAACATAGAAAATAGGAGCAGGAGTAGGCCGTTCAGCCCTTCAGGCCTGCTCCGCCATTCAAAAAAGATCATGGCTGATCTTCTAATTCAGTATCCTGTTCCCGCTTTCTCCCCATATCCCTAGATCCCTTATTCAAGAAAGGGAGTAAGGACATCGGTAGTAACTACAGGACAGTTAGTTTAATATCAGTGGTGCGTAAGGATTTAGAAACAATAATCTGGGAAAAAACTGAACCGGCACTTGGAGAGATTTGAGTTAATTAATGAGAGCCAGCATGGATTTCTAAAAGGCAGATCATGCTTGCGTAATCTAATTGATTTTTTTGATGAAGTAGCAGAGAAGGTTGATGAAGGGAATGCTGTGGATGTTGTTGAAATGGAAGTGTTTAACAAAGTACCACATAAAAGGCTGGTTAATAAGATTTAGTCTCCTGGAATAAGAGGATCTGTGTCAATTTGGATAAAAAATTAGCCACATTTCTATCCTAGGCCTGCTGCAGTGTTCCAACGAAGCTCAACACAAGCGCGGGGGACAGGATCTCATCTTCTGATTAGGCCCTTTACAGCCTTCTGGATTCAACACTGAGTTTAACAATTTCAGACCATCACCTGGACTTAAACTTGTTCTTCATGTTTTTGCTTTTGACAAAGCTGTTCATTGTTCTGCCATTAACACGCTGTCTGGACAAATTCTTTGTCTTTAATTACAACTATTAGCACCCCCTTTGCCTTGAATTCATTACATCTTTGTCATTTAATCTCTCCTGCCCTCTGCCCTATCACAAACCTGTAGTATAAGACAGAGGGTAGCGGTGGAAGGGTGCTTTTCTGAATGGAGGGCTGTGACTAGTGGTGTTCCACAGGGATCAGTGCTGGGACCTTTGCTGTTTGTAGTATATATAAATGATTTGGAGGAAAATGTAGCTGGTCTGATTAGTAAGTTTGCGGACGACACAAAGGTTGGTGGAGTTGCGGATAGTGATGAGGATTGTCAGAGGATACAGCAGGATATAGATCGGTTGGAGACTTAGGCGGAGAAATAGCAGATGGAGTTTAATCTGGACAAATGTGAGGTAATGCATTTTGGAAGATCTAATACAGGTGGGAAGTATACAGTAAATGGCAGAACCCATTGACAGGCAGAGAGATCTGGGCGTACAGGTCCACAGGTCACTGAAAGTGGCAACGCGGGTGGATAAGGTAGTCAAGAAGGCATACGGCATGCTTGCCTTCATCGGTCGGGGCATAGAGTATAAAAATTGGCATGTCATGCTGCAGCTGTACAGAACTTTAGTTAGGCCACACTTAGAATATTGAGTGCAATTCTGGTAGCCACACTACCAGAAGGATGTGGAGGCTTTGGAAAGGGTACAGAAGAGGTTTACCAGGATGTTGCCTGGTCTAGAGGCTATTAGCTATGAGGAGAGGTTGGATAAACTTGAATTGTTTTCACTGGAACGACGGAGGTGGAGGGGCGACATGATAGAGGTTTACAAAGTTATGAGTGGCATGGACAGAGTGGATAGTCAGAAGCTTTTTCCCAGGGTGGATGAGTCAGTTACTAGGGGACATAGGTTTAAGGTGCGAGGGGCAAAGTTTACAGGGGATGTGCGAGGCAAGTTCTTTACACAGAGGGTGGTGAGTGCCTGGAACTTGCTGCCGGGGGAGGTGGTAGAAGCAAGTATGATAGCGACATTTAAGAGGCATCTTGACAAATACATGAGTAGGATGAGAATAGAGGGATACGGTCCCCGGAAGTGCAGAAGGTTTTAGTTTAGACAGGCATCAAGATCGGCTCAGGCTTGGAGGGCCGAATGGCCTGTTCTTGTGCTGTTCTGTTCTTTGTTCTTTGGTATCAAAGGGTTAATCTTGAGAGAATGTAAAGATTACTGCCCACCATGCTGAGGTAAGAGATCATGTGGAAGATCATCAAGAACTGTTACAGCATGGCTTTTGAAGGAAACGCACAGGCTAGTGTGGAGTGTATGTAGTTACTCTACAATAAAGATTAATTTTTAAACAGTCCCATCCATGAACCTCTCTGTCTGGACTCTATACGGTGACAGCATAAAGAACCAAATATATAATAAGACCTTCCCTTTGTTCTCTCCACCACTCCCCCTTTTCACTTGCTCAAAACGGATTACATTTCTAACCTCAGCCAGTTCTGATGAAAGATCATCGAGCTGAAACTTTTACTGTTTCTCTCTCCACAGATGCTGCCTGACCTGCTGAGTATTTCCAACACTTTCTGTTTTTATCCCCCTCCACATCCCCATCATCGGAGGAGGCATCTTACTCCATGATATCCTCACTGATTAATGCTTCGCCCCTCTGTAGTCCGGTTGTGCAGAGCACAGCAGACCAGCACAATATATTAGATCCTTGCTGGGGCATACTTTAGGGCTCCACCAAATCAATCTAGGCATCTAAATCTCATCTTGAACACACCAATGGCCTGCTCGATGATCGCTCGGGTTGACCTGTGGCAAGTGTTGTACCTCCTTTGCATCCGTGCATGGGTTCCTCACAGGCATCAGTAGCCATGTTCTCAGTGGGTAGCCCTTGTCTCCATTCCTGAAGGCGTGCAGGTGCACGACTGCCTTAGTATGTATGTGTCATGTCTGCTTCCTGGGAATCATACACACACCTGTAAGATCCATTTGTGATGGTTGCAGACCAGTTTTACAATGAGGGACTGGAAGCCCTTCCTGTTGACGAAGGCTGCAGGCTAGTCTGCAGGAGCCTTGATGGCCACATGTGTACAGTCTATCACCCCCTGCACCTGGGGGAATCCAGCGAAGGCTCCGAGTCCTGGAGCCCTCTCTGCTTGACTGTATGGATCAGTGCAGAAGCGTCCATAGTCATTGGCCCTCCGGCACAAAGCCTTGGTGAGCTCCTTGATGGACAGATGCGCCACAGACTGGGAGGGTCCACAGCTATCTCAAGTGGATCCCTGGAATGATCCAGTGGCATAGCAGTTCAGTGGCACGGTGACTTTTAGCGCTACTGGCATCGGATGCCCACCAAGTCCCATGGGCCTCAGCTCATCCTGCATTGTGGAACATAGATCATGGATGGCCTACCTGAGAGAAACGCTGTTTCTGCAGACACTGCCGCTCTGACATCTGCAGGTTGTTTCTGTGCCCCTCTACAGACTTCCCCAGCCTCCTGTGCCTGTTGCTGGCCCCCCTGTGGGCCCCTAAGTTCCTTGCTTATCCTTGGCTGTCCATGAAGCTTCCTCCCTCTTTGCTCCTCCTCCTCCACAGGTGCCTTGAAGCTAGGGCGAATGAGGCCAATGAGAGGTTGCTTCTCCCTGAGTGCAAGGCCTCCAGTCCAAACAGCCCTTCCACATTCCCTCCCCCCCATTTGTGCCCTCAAATGAGGTGGCACTGCCCTGATGCAACCCTGATATGGCTACCCCGCAGTGCTGGCACCTTAGCCTCCATTCCTGACAGTCTTTCTCAATGCCACTCCCACTCTTCCTGTCAAGTGATGCTGCCTTACCCAATGGCTTCCAAGGGAAGCCAACAATGAGCTTCGACCTCCTTGTCATCTCCTTGTACCAGGTGAGGTTCTGAAGTTTTCCATGCACCATCAGGAAGGTTCAAAACTGAGAATAAAATTGCTGTCAATCGGGTTCTTAAGTAACTTAATTGGCTTCCCGCCTTGTGAATGTGCGAGGCCCATCATCCATATCAGTCGCAGACAGGAAAATCCAGAAGGGAGGAAGTCCAATGTCTTCTGTACCAATTTTATGTCCCCAGCCCAGCCTCTGTTGCCATCTCAAATGGCACCAAAGAGTCTGCAAAGGGATTATGGATAGGTTAAGTGAGTGGGAAAAAATTTGGCAGATTGGTGTGGCCACACAGTGGCGCAGTGGTTGGCACCACAGCCTCACAGCTCTAGCGATCTGGGTTCAATTCTGGTCATTGCCTGTGCAGAGTTTGCAAGTTCTCTCTGTGACCATGTGGTTTTTTTGACGGGTGCTCCGGTTTCCTCCCACAGCAGGTTGATAGGTAAATTGGCCATTATATAAATTGCCCCTAGGTGGTAGGAATATGGGATTAATGTAGGATTAGTATAAATGGGTGGTTGATGGTTGGCACAGACTCAGTGGGCTGAAGGGCCTTTTTCAGTGCTGTATCTCTCTCTGAAAATGTGAGGTTGCCCACTTCAGCAGGAAAAATAGAAAAGCAAAATTATTTAAATGGAGAGAGACTGCAGAATGCCGCAGTACAGAGGGATCTGGCTGTCCTTGTACATGAGTCATAAAAAGTTAGCATGTAGGTACAGCAAGTAATTAGGAAGCCAAATGAAATGTTCACATTTATTGCAAGGGGGATAGAGTATAAAAGTGGGAATGTCTTGCTACAACTGTACAGGTGAGACCGCACCTAGAGTATTGCGTACAGTTTTTGTCTCTTAAGCAGGACTACACTTGTATTACAGTTCAGAGAAGGTTCACTGAGCTGATTCTGAAGAGGAAGGGGTTGTTTTATGAAAAAAGGTTGAGCCTATACGTGCTGGATTTTAGAAGAATGAGAGGTGACCTGATTGAAACATGTAAAATTATGAGGGGGCTTGACAGCGTAGATGCTGAGAGATATTTCCTCTTGTGGGGGAAACTAGGACTGGAGAGGACAGTTTCAATATAAGGGATTTCCCTTTTAAGACAGGGATGAGGAGGAATTTCTTCTCTCAGAGGGTTGTAAATCTTTGGAATTCTCTACCTCAAACAGTACTGGAGGCTGGGTCATTGAGTATATTCAAGGCTGAGTTAGATAGATTTTTGATCTACAAGGGAGTCAAGGGTTATGGGAGGAAGGTAGGAAAGTAGAGTTAAGGTCACAATCAGATTAAACATTATCTCACTGAATGGCGGAACAGGCTCAAGGGGCCGAATGGTCTACTCCTGCTCCTATTTTTTATGATCTTATTGCAGCTGGATGGCTAACAGCTAAGCATCTGCAGAGCATGAAGGGAAAAATAGCCAGCCTTACGCAACGACAGGGACTGTGAAATAGCTGCAATCGCAGTTCAACGAACCCAGCCTGCTGAACAGGCAGTGTGTGATAAGATGAGACTGTGAGCGATTACGAAGGTTGTCAGCCAAGAACGGATAAGAAGGACAAGGCCTGCAAGTGTACTTTGTTTTGATTTGCAGCTAACACTGACTCCAAGTCATCAGTGTACATGACTAAGAACATTCTTGAGGCTGGGAACAACTGGATAAAAAGGGGACGCTAGGAGCCTCCAAAGAAGAAGAAGACCTGCAGGAACAACCATCGTGGAAGGGAACCTGAGTCTTGTGATTTATCGGGAGGGAGACTGATCACCTCACCTCGCAATGGGTAGTAGTTAAGTCCAAGCCATGAGTCTTGTGCTTTATTGTAACAAGTAACAAGCAGTTTAACAAGTGAAATAATGAGTAGGTTAATAAGTGATTTAAGTATCAATAAAAGTGTTTATACGAAGTATCTCGCGTCGGTGTCTTTTGTCCACCACGTCAGTTGACACCTTAGTTTGAGGATCAACATTATGATTTGCAGCAAGGTAGAACTGAAGTGGAGCCCCTGGTTGGGTGCCAATTGAAGTGATTTATGACTTTAACCCTTTATAGGGACTAAACCAAATTAGGAGTACATCCCTATTAATCTCCTTTAATCAAATTCAAACCAGACAAGTCCTCAGACACTTATTTGGGTCCAAAGAATTGTACTAGATTCCCTCAAAGAAATAAAACCAACAGAGAATATTACCATCTTTCGGATAGCCTAATTTTAATATTATGGCTAAGTCATAAATATCCCAGATATTATAAGAATCTGGGAAACTCTCTTCAATACATATCTCTCCACTAAAAGAGACACAAAGAGGGGGTTCTTGCTCTTGTATACAGAATACTACATGAGACGATTTATTAACTTTAATATATTTATTAAAGAATTTAACATGCAATAAACTTAAATATATCACAACATCAAATTGGCAGCACAGTGGCGCAGTGGTTAGCACCGCAACCTCACAGCTCCAGGGACCCGGGTTCGATTCTGGGTACTGCCTGTGTGGAGTTTGCAAGTTCTCCCTGTGGCCGTGTGGGTTTTTGCCGGGTGCTCCGGTTTCCTCCCACAGCCAAAGACTTGCAGGTGATAGGTAAATTGGCCATTGTAAATTGCCCCTAGTGTAGGTAGGTGATGGGGATTATGGGATTACTGCAGGGTTAGTATAAATGGGTGGTTGTTGGTCGGCACTGACCCGGTGGGCCGAAGGGCCTGTTTCAGTGCTGTATCTCTAAAAAAAATATATATTACTGAGCGATATAACACATAATGTTATTTCTAACATAGAATCCAAAAGTTTAATCTTGCTAATGTTACAGCAAAATTATCTTAGAATGCCCAGAATATCCATCAAAATTTAAGGTAAACCTTTACCTTAAATCCCCCAAGCAAGGCTTAGGATGAGAAGTGTTGTTTGAGGATACAATAACTCTAAACTTTGCTTTCAAAATCTCTCCTTTTTATGCTGTTTCTTAAGGTGTCATCTGACTTCCTAGCATTTAAATGTGACCTTCCTGTGTTCCTTTTAAAATCCATATTTTTAATTACCATTTTCACTTAATGTTTTACTGAACTTCCTTTGCTGTTGAAGTTGTGAGCTTTTATCTGGTCAAAATGTTTATAATTGTGTTTACTTAACCTTTCTCATTCCTGTGAGTACATTCCATTTATTGTTACTTGCCCTTTCCATGGAACCTCAAAGCAACCTTCAGAGCCAATCTTTCTGCACAAACCAATTACGTTTATTGCTACCTCTTACTGACAGGATATTTCATTGTGTGTGTTTATCTTCTAAGCTCCTGACAACAGAGAAACCAATGGATTTTCCAACTTGTTCATAACAGGGACTTTTGAGGTTTTCTAACTTCTTAAAGGGGAATGTCAGTGAGTTCCAAAAAGTGACCACCTATTCAATCTCTATCTCTGAAAGACATAATACACTAACTATTTCCAAATTAAGCCTATTGCTCATAACAGAACTATTAGACCAGCGTTATTCTGCTAGTTCCATATCACTCGTTGGTGAAAGGAAGCACCACTAATGTTAACAGAGATCCAATCTCCTGCTAATACTAAAAAAAGACTGAAAGCATAGGCCAGGAATTTCCTTAAAGCTGCTTCTGCCCCGCTGTCGTAATTTTGCTGGAAGTGCAATGGAAGCCCCATTTGTACATGTAAATGGGGTTTCCACCTCATCTCCGGTGTAGTTACAGCAGTGGAGCTCTGGAACAGCTCCAAGAAAAATCCAGAACTCAGTGTAAAACAGTCACACCAATTGTAGTTTAGTTTAGTTATACAGCACTGAAACAGGCCCTTCGGCCCACCAAGTCTGTGCCGACCATCAACCACCCATTTATACTAATCCTACACTAATTCCATATTCCTTCCACATCCCCACCTGTCCCTATATTCCCCTACCACCTACCTATACTAGGAGCAATTGCTAATGGCCAATTTATCTATCAACCTGCAAGTCTTTGGCATAAGGGAGGAAACCGGAGCACCCAGAGGAAACCCACGCAGACACAGGGAGAACTTGCAAGCTCCACACAGGCAGTACCCAGAATTGAACCCAGGTCACTGGAGCTGTGAGGCTGCGGTGCTAACCACTGTGCCACTGTGCAAGGGTTTAATCATCAACTAATCCATACTCAACATATTTGTTCAGTTTACCTGTTCTTTTTTAAAACTTTGAAATTTAGTTCCTTTAATCTCTGCTTACTTATGTTTCTGTCAGTTTCACAACTGGAAAATTAACAAAAGCTGATTGACAACTTCAAAGCAAGGATTGAAGAAGAACAAGGACAGAAGACTCAGACTGCAATGGCACACAGGCTTATCACAGTTTAACTCCAATATTCCATCAATTTTATTAGAACACACAAAAGTATGGTTCACAGAAGTGGTGATTTAGAAAAAGCATGAGAATGAATTAATATGATGGAAGGTCACAGACCTGAAACGATAACTGTTTCTCTCTAACCAGATGCTGCCAGACCTGCTATGTATTTCAGGCACTTTATGTTTTTCTTTCAGATTTCCAGCATCTACAGTATTTTGCTTTTATTGTATGAGAATTATTTTCTTTGGGACATAGCTTCTATCAAAACATTTTGATTTTTGATTCGATACATTTAATGGCATTTCGATCCTGTTGTACTTATTCAAAATATTTTTAGGAAAAACATAAAATAAATATTCTTATAACTGGAACTAACAGAAACCAAAAGCTCATTTTAAATGTTGATATCTCAAGTTTGTGAGTAACAAACAAAAGAAGAAAGTGAAGCCTGATTGGGCCAGTCTCACCCTGCACTCCAGCTGGTTCTCACAGCCTCGAGTCTCACCTCCAAATGATTGATTGATGCTGACAACCTCCAATGCGAGTGAAACAAGCTGATTTTTTCTTGTAAAAGCCTGAAAAGCTTATGGGTTGAAACAGTGATATAATTGTGTCAGTTTAAAAGCTGATAATTGATACATAAGTAAGTGTTTTCTTGCTTTCAAAACAGCTTACTGAAGGTGTCCAGATCTGAATGAGCCTGTGGAATTCGCTACCACAGAAAGCAGTTGAGGCCAAAACATTGTATGTTTTCAAGAAGGAGTTAGATATAGCTCTTGGGTCTAAAGGGATCAAAGGATATGGGGAGAAAGTGGGAACAGGTTACTGAGTTGGATGATCAGCCATCATCACAATGAATGGTGGAGTCATCTTGAAGGGCCGAATGGCCTACTCCTGCATCTATTTTGTATGTTTTTATGAATCTAAATGCAAAAATCTTACATTTTATGAAGCTCAACACAAGCTTGAGCACCTCATTTTTTGATTAATAACTTTGCAGCCTTCTGGACTCAACATTGAGGTCAACAATTTCAGACTGTGATCTCTGTCCCAATTTTGTTTCCTTTTTCTTTGCTGGTTTCAATTTTGGCTCTGTTTGCTAACAACGCAACCACTAGGTGGCGCAGTACTGGAACATGCACAAATGTAACCTCATCGACTGAAACGTTACTGTCTGTAACGTTCAGTGCTAGTAATGAAGATGTCGCTGCTCAATTTGACACAATAAAATTGAACCCAAATCCCCTCATCCCTCAATGACGGCGAACACCTCCTCAATCCTCCCCACCCCCAACAGAACCCTGCTCTCTCCTGCGATCGCCTCTTCTCTTTGTTGCTCCCTCCTCCATCTGCCTGCTTGCCGCTCCATCCCGCCGCTCCATCTCGCCACTCCCTCCGCTCCTGACTGCTTGCCACTCCGTCCTGCTGCTTGCTCCCCACCTCGCTGTTCTGCATCGTCAGGAGACATTCTATTCGGTTTTACTCTTTTTTTCTTTCTTTGCTTTCAGGTTCATCCTTCTGCCATTCACGCTTCCTCTACACACATCTTTTGTTCCTTTACTTGTCCCAATACCTTTGGCCCTGCACCACCAAGCCTTTTGTCACTTAATCTCTCCTGTCTTGCACCCTATCACAGGCCTTCGCTTTTGTTCTTTTTCCACTCCCACATTTCACTTGCTTAAACCCTATTACATTTCTAACTTTTCCTAGTTCTAATGAAAGGTCATCGACCTGAAACATTAGCTCTACTCCTCTCTCCACAGATGCTGCCTGACGGCTAACTATTTCCAGAATCTTCTGTTTTTATGACTTTTCAGGCTACCTGTAGCTTTGTTCCTGGACACTCTCAGCGAGTGAGGCCAAGTGCAAGGCCTGAAGCTTACTTCTATGTGACATTTTTCAATAGATGCCTGTAGGGCATAGAGGGAGGAAAATGTCGGAGGTGTGGTTATGTCACTCTTGCTTACTTGCATGGGATTGGAATGTTTGTGTCTGTTCATAGGAATACTGTAGAAATAAAATAAAGATTTATAATCCTGCCCAACAAACCAACAACATACAATACTTGTACTACATTTGGTTCAGTAGACTTTTGGGCTGGATTTTGTTCTTCCCCAGGCATCAGGGTCCATGGTGGTGTTGGGGGGAGGCCTGAAGATGCCTCCAGGAGAGGGCTGCTACGCACGCCGCGCTGGGAAGGCCCAGCCTGATGTTACCGCTCAGTGACGAGACCCCCATTTGAATATTTAAATAAATTAAAATGAATGAATAAATGATACTTACGCCACCGCCTGATGTCCCACTGCGATCTTTGGGCCGCTGGCCAGCACTCCCATGCCTTTGGATCTCCATCCAGGGAAACGAAGCGCCACACTGGTGGGGAGGGGGAGGAGGTAGGTTTATCAGTGCGGCCGGGGGGGGTGGGGGGTGGTGTGTGGAGGCTGGAACATCATGGGTGCAGGGGATGGTGAGAAGAGTTGGGGTTTAATGTTTATGCAGTTTGGTGGGGGAGAAAGTCAGATAGATAAAGTGTTTTGAAGGGGGAGGGCAAATAATTAATTTAATTGTTATTGGGGGGGTGGGAGAGGGGAAGAAATGTTTTTATTTATTTTTATTAACTTTATCTTTAAATATTTAAATTTCCCGATTCGGCTGAAAGTCCTTTAAAAATGGTGTCAGCGCCTACGCACAGGCAACTGACGCATTGTCGGGATGGACAGCCAGCCCTCTCCATGTGATCGGGCTGGTGGGGGGCGGGGAGGCGGGGGGCCAACCTCAGCTATTGAAATGAGCCGCTGTTCAGAAGATTGCGGCGGCTCTGCGACATGCGGCCTGCGCAGGGGGACTACTCTTTTTTCATGTTGGCGGTGGGTACAGAGGATTTGGCCCAATTTGTGCAGCTTACTGTACAACTGTACAGTACACTGTACAGTAACTGTTGTACAGCAACTGTACAAATTGCATCCACTAAAAAGTGGCATTCACTGTAAGATAGTGAGTGTAAAGGCAAAGGAGCATGAGATTACCTCCTCAGAGTGGTCACTAATCACTTGCTTTGGGAGGAACCTGCTCCAGATAAAGCGGAAGATGACTTGGGTGTCCACCGCAGCACAGGAGCTGGGGATGGTCCAGACCTGCACCATGTACAGCAGCACTGAAAGGATCTCGCACCTGATGACTGGATTCTCACCACAATAGAAAAGGAGTGTCACTCCCACATACCCAATTCCTATTTGACCTTGGCTAGATACTCTTCCCAGTTTTTCCACATGTGTCCCAGCCCGTCCGAACCATATCCCCAGCGCCTTCAGTTGGTCTCACCTGACGGTGAAGGGGACAAGGGATCAGTCAGCCCAGTTCCCAAAGAACATGGCCTCCCTTTTGCCATGATTTACTTTGGTTCCTGAGGCCAGTTCGAACTGGTCACAGATGCTCATCAGTCTGTGAACTGACAGCGGATTCGAGTAGAAAATGGTGATGTCGTTGATGTACACAGAGGCCTTGACATGAGAGCCTCTACTGCCTGGGATTGTCACCCCTCTTACGCTTGCATCCTTCCCAATGGACTCAGCAAAATGGGGGGCTGGATATGTTTCCAACGTCTCTCTCATCTTGATTGCCACCTTTGTATGTGGCTGTATCAACCCTTGGTGCGCAAACACCAAAAATCACTGTGTGCTGAAGTTCTATCTGTCCCCGTTATTATGAAGAATGGGTCTGACCACGTTGCTGCAGAACGCTCCATTCAGTTGGACCGTGCCATGCCACATGTCCCTCGTGGAAAATTTTGTGCAGAAAAAGACCTTTGACCACAAGTCCATCAGGCAGTGGTCGTCTGAAACGTCCTCGAGGCCTTGTGGGTAAAGGAGATGGCAGATCCTGTTGAAAAGTTCCTTGAACAGATTGTCAAACACATTTGCAGAATGCCTCATCACCAGAACTTTCAAACAAGCACCAAGACGTAGCTTGGATGGTGGTCAGATTCTTCATGCTCACCCAAACTCTCTGCACAATGTCTTCGAAGCGGCTGCAGTAGGGAAGAGATTGTTACCCACCTTCTTCTAGAAAGTGCTTTTGCAA